>NC_056743.1:1282078658-1282401524 GCF_019279795.1 Protopterus annectens
AGTCTGACTTGAGTGGTAAATACAACTCTAACCCTGTGGGTTCTGTGGAGTTTATAACTCCAGGCTGGATGCAAGGTTTAATCCTTACATTATTTTCACTTGTTCATTGTTATTTGTATATAGTTTTGACATCCACAATATATTTTGTACATGCATTGTCACTACAAACAAAATTGAATCATATACAAAATCCCATAAGAGATTCAATAAATACAGCTATATTTAAAGGTACACCTAAAGGAGGAGATGTAACATTACTTATCTTGTTATTTGTTATTTTGATCATAAGATTCTTAAGTTTTAAAAATGCCAAATGACATCTTTAAAAGGAATTTCTTTAAACATTAATGGATTGAATAATCCATGTAAAAGGGCAAGCCTAATAAGATACATTAATTTACATAAGGCCAACTTAGTCTTCCTACAAGAAACCCATCTCTTGAAAAAGATATTGATAAACTAGCCACAAACAAATATACAGTATTGGTTAGTTCAGAGCACACTCAGAAAAAAAGAGGAGTGGCTATTTTATGGAATAAAAGTATGCCCATTCCTAAAACCATTAAGTCTTATCAGGATGACAAAGGAATGTTTTGTATGGTTACAGTACAAATTAATGGGAAGACTTACACTTTAATTAATGTATATTGGATACCTGGAATTGGTATTAATACAGTGAAACATCATCTTGATAAGATCATATCATTCTCTATTAGAGATATTATTTTAGCTGGTGACTTTAATTGTATACTACATGAAAGTGATACTACCACTATAGGAAAGAGAAGAATTACATCTAATGCAAAACATTTAAAGGATTTTGCTAATTCTTATCATTTGAATGATATTAATAATCAGATAGATTCAAAATGATTACCATACACCTTTTTTTCTAACAGATACAAAACTTATTCAAAAATAGATAGGGTCTTTATTTCTAACCAGATGGTAACAGATTTAATTAATTCCAAAATCATTTCATGTCCTATATCTGATCATAATTCAATTGTTTTGAATTCATGATAAAAAATACTCATAATGTTCAGATCAAAAGGATACCAGCATACTTAACTCAACTAAAAGACTATAAAGAATATATACTTTCAGAAGTAAAACATTTTTAGACATAAATAACACTCCTGAAGTCTCCATTGTTTATGTTTGGGATGCCTTAAAATCATATCTATATGGACAAAGTATCAGATGGTATAATAATAAAAGGAAATCTTGGGATAAGGAATTGTTAGATATTCAAAGTAAATTAGACTCTTATAAACATAATAATAAAGAAAATATTATGGACAAGAAAGTTATTGAAGAAATAAACAAACTAAATGAGAAATACAAAGAAATTTTAACTCATAAAGTTAAAATAACTTTAGAGAATACAAGTTTTGTCTTATTCAATAAGCCCCAAATACTTACATAGACTTAAAAATAAAACAAAAAGGTTGAATAAACAAAACCATATCAAAGAAATCTTTTCTCTAAGGAAAAGAAGAATGTTTCTAGTATACCAGAAATACTAGATGAATTTAGAAATCACTTTCACAAAATTAACCATAATAATATTAACATGGAACCTAAAGATAAAATAAAGGAGTTTATAACCACAAATATGAATAAAAGCTTAATAAACAACAGATTAAACTATTGGACAAGAGTATTTCATATACAGAAGTTATTACACAAATAAATAAGCTTAAATCAAACAAAGCACCGGGTAATGATGGTATTATACCAGAGATATATAAAATCCTTTCTAAAAATACATATTCATTAATACATAAGGTTTTATTTTGGCCCAAACTGAGTTAATAACCCCCATCTTGGCAATATACATTTATTTCGCCAATTTTAAAACCTAATAAAGATCCAACTAGATGTTCTTCATATCGCCCATCTCATTACTTAATGTTGATTATAAAATGTTTATGAATATCTTTGCTGATAGATTGAAGACAATCATTCCGGCATTATAGATATAGATCAGACAGGCTTCATTGTAAATAGAAATACTTTTGATAATATAAGAAGAACTTTAACATTAATAGATTTTGCAAATAGGAAAAAGAAAGATTTAACACTTATTAGTCTTGATATAAGTTCAGCATTTGATTCAGTAAGTTGGGACTATCTGTTTACCTTAATGAAGTGCACAAACTTCTCGGATGCATTTGTAAATCTAATTGAACATTTATACAAAGGAACGTTGGCTTATATTAAGGTAGGAACATATGTTTCACAAAAATACCCATTCTTAAAGGTACAAAACAAGGATGTCCACTTTCTCCACTATTATTCACTTTAGTAATGGAGCCTTGGGCTAATTTGATCAGAAACAGTACTGACATAGAGGGTTTTGAAATAGATGAAAATACAACATCCAAAATTCAACTTTTTGCAGATGATGTTCTAATTACATCAGCAGGATCTAATTCTTCTATACAGTCTCTATTTGATAACATGATGAATTTTAAAAGTATTTCTGGTTTAATATTCAATGAAGAAAAAACTAAAATACTACCTATATATACACGAAAAAATATTCTCATTAGTGATTTTACTAAATATGTACCCAATTCAGGTCAGATAACTTATTTAGGTATAATCTAAAGATATTAAATCTATTATATATAATAATTATAATACCTGTTTTCTTAATATACAAAATCTTTTTAATACCTGGAATAATATGTTTTTTACTATGGAGGAGAGACTTACAATTATTAAAATGATAATATTCCCCAAGATTTTATACTTAATACAATCAATAATACTTCCACCTACAAAAATAATTATCAAGAAACTGAACACACTAATGTTAAATTTCTTATGGGCACCTAATAGACCTAGGATTGCATTAAAGAAACATACTAATAGCTGGTCTCAAGGGGGTATTTCTTTTCCAGACTTTAATTTATATACTATCTCTTCTATTGTAAAAGTTATTACTTTATTAATAGATCAGTCATATGTCACAAAATGGAAAGATTATTGGGAGCTAATTAGTATACACTTCATGAAAATCTCCTTAACACATAAAAATATGATTGTAAATAACTCCATGTTATGGTTACTAAAGGAATTTTGTACTTCACCTATTACACCTAAACATATGGTTTGTTACCCATTAAATATTATTATTAGTTATTGTAACTTTATATTCATGCACCCTAAGTATAGGGAATGGAATTTTATTGTATTTCCTATAATGTATACTCAGGGTATGCTTTTGTCATCTACTTCTGAAGGAACTCATTTAGCTATAGATAATGATCTAAAGTACTGGTATCAGTTGATATCTGATAATAAAGTTAAAAATCTAGATTTCTTAAAACAAGAATTTGATCTAAGAGAAACTTGCTGGTTAGAGGTTCAGACCTTTAGACAACATCTCATTAATAGAATAGATTTAATGTCTATAACTGTTACAGAAACTATTCCAACACTGATTGATTACTTGATATTAAATTTACAACATAAAGTTTCTGATAAAGGTAAACTTTCATACATACATAAAGTTATCAGACAAGAAACTTTTTACAGTGTAGATTCATACTGGAATTATTTCACTTCTATTAATGGTGACCCACCAAATCAACAGGATAAACAATGTATATTGGAATCTGCTTATAGAACTACGTCTTCCATTGTCTGGAGACTTTATACATGGAAATTTTTACATAGATCTTTTTATACACCTTTGATGATGAATAAAATAAATAATAAAGATAATCTATGTAAGAGATGTAATGTAGAAATTAATGCTGACTGGGCTCATATGTTTTATGACTGTATAAAATTGAAAGAATACTGGAAGTCAGTTAATGAATTTTTGCAGGCTCTTTTTACAGATAATTTCATTATTTCTAAATCTCTTATATTATTCAACACGCCTGTACCTCAAAGTGTTAAAAAGGTTAAGCTTCCCTTGTTATGGTCTATTCTAGCAGTGGCTAGGAAAATAATAACTAGAAATTGGATTTCAGATACACCTCCTTCGTTCAATGAATTTAAAAATGTTATGAATATAGTGTGCCATATGGAAATAAACACAATTAGGACTAGAACAAATAGAAAAACATCTTATTTTATTGTATGGGATAATTTACAAAATTTGTTAAAAAAATTTTAATTTCAATAGCATGGTATTTTAGTTTAATTAATTGATCTGATTGTAGTGGATGTCTTTGTAAATACTTTAGTTGTTTTGTTGAATATTATAATAATACCTATTTTTAATTACTTGTATAAAATTGTTATGATATTTCTCTTATATGTTAAAACAATAAACCTGTTTTGAAAAAAATATATATATTCACAGTGTGTCTCTTGGTTTTTGAGTGTAGTTTTATTAAAGTTGCTTTCCATTCTGTGTCGCTTAACTTTGTTGGAATGTTCTGAGGGTTAGAATTCTACAGCTGAGTCAGAGAGTGAAATAATGCTGTTGGCACTTAATTTTACATGGAATAAAGTAGAGAAGTGAGTGATAAAAGTCTTGGTGTAAAAACGTGTGACTAGTTAACTGCAATTGAATGTTACATAATAGGGACATTATACCATACAGAAGAGCAAAATATGCTAAAAAATCTATTTTAGTTTCTGATTCTAGTTGCTTTAAAGTTACTTATAATCTGAATAACATTATTGAGGTATCTTGGCATAGACTATCACTTGAGGCTGTTTGAAGTAATGCTTTCCACTGAAAGACCAAGGCTGTTATCAGACAATAAGACAGCGCTGATCTTTCTGCATAGACTGCGTAATTCTGGGTATATGAGTACTGAAGTATGTTTAAATTTACTGAAGTTGCAGATGAAGTATGATTCTTAGAAGACTCTTCTGTTTTGCAGTATATTTTACACAGAGCATCACCTGTGGTAAGATGTTGCTGTTGCTCTGCAGTCAAAATAAAAAAGAATGAGTGTAAGACAATTAGGTAATAAGATGGTAAAATCAGAAAGATAACATGAAGGGTGCAGAAAGACTGAATGCAGCAGAAGCAAACATAAAAAAGAAATCAAATGGGAAGAGGATACCAAAAGTTAACGTAGATGAGGAAATGTTCATGGGAACAGAGAAGACTGTATAATTGCTAAGCTGTTCAGCAGAGGGGAAAAGGTTGTTAGTAGGTGAAGAAGACAACTTAAAACAAATAAGACACCATGATTAGACTGTAAATATAGGGAAGAAAACTGAAACAGCTGAGGAAAATCCAAAAAGTTAACGGGAAAGAACATTTACTATCAGGAGTAATGTTAATGGTGTTTAGAAGTGAGGAGTGACAACTAAAATACTGAGTGTACAGTGTTAATAAGTAGAAGAAGCAACACTGATAAAGTAGTTGGCCTCCATGCTGGACTACAGAAACAGCAAAAGCACTCACGTGAGGTGGTCAAGAGAGAATAAAAATAAGCTGACAAGCCCAAAGATACAGAACTGAGAGAGAGCATAAATGATGGATCAGACACAAAACAAAAAACAAAATTGGATCAATAAACAATACAAAAAATAGATGTTGTTCATCAGCAGTGAAGGCCAGAAAAAAAAGGACCCATAAAAATTGAAAGAAGGGAGTGTTGCTAACTTAAATGAGAAGCAGAGGGGTAGGAACCATGTAAAACATCAGTCCGGGGAGTGCTATTCATACTGAAGGTAAAAAAAAAGAGGGAATTTCATCAGGCTCTGTGATCTGACAAAGGTGCAGTAGCCACTATACAGCAAAACATCTTATGCGTGATGTGACCTGGGCATAAGGAAATAAAGCCATTAAGATGCTTTTGGATTAACACCAGCCCCCAATTAATGGGAGAGTGAGCTGTACCCTGCAGCAATGCATTAGGCAGCATTATCAGTTAACAAAAGCAGACTACCTATGCATTAAGAAAAAAAAAGGAGGAGCACAGCAAGATGGACCAATAAGAAAAGAAGGAGGAGTGACAAAGAATGAGGAGATATAACATTAATGCTGAAAGTGAGGAAATGCATACAGTTGAAAATAGGAGTGAATAATTGGGTAAGGTAAGCTTAGAAGGTGAAAAAATAAAGTAAACTTTCCAGTACGTCATTGCAGCATTAATGTCTAAGAATGTTATTTCAGATTTGTTTAACTTAATACTAAAATACTAAAATACAAATTTGAAAATATCTATTATAATGCTATGATTTGGTCAGTATAGTTTCAAAACGTTAAAATGAAAAAATGGCAAAATACCCTGAACTTAAATTGCAAATATATTCTCTTTAAAAAATATATTGTATCCAGCTCATAATAATCCACAATGCATATTTAACTCCATCTAAAAAAAATCATATTTTCCAAATTTATCAGCAAGATACACTGCTTGCAACACTGACTATGCTGACATATTACATATTTTCTGTTATTGCCCATGTACAAATCAACTCTGGAAAATTAGGAAACAAAAAGTCAAGGACATATGTAATCAAGATAATACTATCAGCTAGAAGATCGCAACCGCACATTGTCAGCATTCATGGCATTCTATTCTCAGTGAAATAACATGCTACTGAGAATGCCGTGAATGTTCAGAAACGTTGAAAGAATACCATCTACATGGAAACTTTTGTTTTTCTTCTTCACGTTCAAGTTACACATTAGGAACTAGAAAACCTCAAAAAAAAATCTAGATTTTCACTAAAATTAAGTCGGCCTTCAAAATATTCACAGGATCCATTGTTTTTAATGCCTTAAATTAAATGCGTCTTTTCAGCAAGGGTGCACACGGGATAAGTTACCTGTCAATTGCAATCGATCAGATCACTCAGTGTGAGCAGACCCAAAACTGTGCAAAGTTTTCTTAGAAGGAAGGACTCATACTTCACTTGCTTTATTTTCATCATTAATTAATAGCATCTCCTGACTGACAACGGACCAGTGATCCACCATCTGCATCGGTGAAAGTGGGCCACATTTTTCCCTCAAATTACACTAATGTCATTGCTGAGGCACACCTGTCAGTTTAACAGTAATACCACCACTCAGGCTAGTCCTGACAACTGACACAATGGTCTGCTTTTTTAACATCTAGTGAAAGGGAAGACTAATATTACACAGGCTGGAACTGACAATACAAACACGAGTCAGCAGTGCCAAGTTTTCTTACCTTCCACTTCAGAGAATTAAATTACCCAGATGACCTTATGAAAACCACTATCATCACCATAAATAAGTAAACAGTGACACTGATTATGTTCAACCATATCAGTCACTGTGATCTATTGTACATTCATTGCAGTAGCTGTAAGTACACTTTCTCTCCACTCGTCTAGCATGTTCAAGTTCGGAAGCATACTTACAACTACCGCAATGAATATGTGGTTGCGATAATATGTAAGTACCAAAGATTGTTATAGTACAAATTCCCCAAAGAATATTAAACAAATAAATTGCGTTGTATCATAATACTATTCATGCTTATAACGTTATATATTATTTAAAAAATAGTTGAATTTGAAAGGGATGACTAGGGAATGTTTTAAAAATATGGCAAACCTATATGTACAATCCTATATCCTGATAATAAATGACAAAATGTATGTCCAATTTAAAAGAATGCTGGGAAACAGTTTTTTTTAAATTATCTTGTAAGTGTGTGGAGTTTGGAAGATTATGTAAAGATTGAGTGTTGAGTAGATGGAAAGAGTACTTTGAAGGGCTGATGAATGAAGAGAATGAGAGAGAGAGAAGGTTGGATGATGTGGGGATAGTGAATCAGGAAGTGAAACAGATTAGCAAGGAGGAAGTAAGGACAGCTATGAAGAGGATGAAGAATGTAAAGGCTGTTGGCCCAGATGACATACCAGTGGAAGCATGGAGGTACTTAGGAGAAATGGCAGCGGAATTTTTAACAAGATTGTTTAATGAAATTTTGGAAAGTCAGAGGATGCCTGAGGAGTGGAGAAAAAGTGTTTTGGTACCTATCTTTAAGAATAAGGGTGATGTGCAGAGCTGCAGTAACTACAGAGGGATAAAATTGATCAGTCACATCTTGAAGTTATGGGAAAGAGTAGTGTTAGTTAGGATAAGAAGGGAGGTGATGATTAGTGATCAGCAGTATGGTTTCATGCCAGGAAAGAGCACTACAGATGCAATATTTGCTCTGAGAGTGTTGTTGGAGAAATACAGAGAAGGTCAGAAGGAGTTGCATTGTGTCTTTGTGGACTTAGAGAAGGCATATGGCAGGGTGCCTAGAAAAGAGTTGTGGTATTGTATGAGGAAGTCAGGAGTGGCAGAGAAGTATGTAAGAGTGGTACAGGATATGTACGAGGGTAGTGTGACATTGGTGAGGACTGTGGTGGGAGTGACAGATACGTTTAAGGTGGAGGTGGGATTACATCAAGGATCAGCTCTGAGCCCTTTCTCATTTGCAGTGGTGATGGACAGGTTGACAGATGAGATCAGACAGGAGGCCCCATGGACTATGATGTTTGCAGATGACATTGTGATATGTAGTGAGAGTAGGGAACAGGTTGAGGAGACCCTGGAGAGGTGGAGATATGCTTTAGAGAGGAGAGGAATGAAGGTCAGCAGGGCTAAAACAGAATATATGTGTGTAAATGAGAGGGAGGGTAGAGGAATGGTGAGGATGCAGGGAGTACAGTTGGTAAAGGTGGATGAGTTAAAGTACTTGAGATCAACAGTTCAGAGTAATGGTGAGTGTGGAAGAGAGGTGAAGAAGAGAGTACAGACAGGGTGGAATGGGTGGAGAAGAATGTCAGGAGTGATTTGTGACAGACGGGTACCAGTAAGAGTGAAAGGAAAGGTCTACAAGTGGGTAGTGAGACCAGCTATGTTATATGGGTTGGAGACAGTGGCATTGACAAAAAGGCAGGAGTCAGAGCTGGATGTGGCAGAGTTAAAGATGTTAAAATTTGCACTGGGTGTGACTAGGATGGACAGGATTAGGAATCAGTATATTAGAGGGTCAGCTCAGGTTGGACAGTTTGGAGACAAAGCAAGAGAGGCGAGCTTGCATTGGTTTGGACATGTGCTGAGGAGGGATGCTGGGTATATTGGGAAAAGGATGCTAAGGATGGAGCTGCCAGGTAAGAGGAAAAGAGGAAGGACTAAGATAAGGTTTATGGATGTGGTGAGAGAGGACATGCAGGAGGTTGGTGTGAAAGAGCATGATGGAGAGGACAGGAAGAAATGGAAACAGATAATCCGCTGTGGCGACTCCTAACGAGAACAGCCAAAAAAAGATGATGATGATGATGATGATGAAAGCCTTAAAATGATTAAATGTTTACAAGATAATGTTTCTAAATATTTCTGTCTTTATTAAAATGTAGAAACAGTAAATGTTTACATTTAATTGAATTTGCTCAAGGATTCAGAAAAAGTCTCGCAACTCTTGCTAATTGTTCAACAGAAATTGGACGATTAGTGCAATGGCAAGAAATTCTGATTCAGAAACATAAATGAATAGCCACAGAGAGAAACACCTTATTAATGGCTCATTACCAGGTTTCTGCATCGAATACTGTGCTGTCAGACCTGACCATGCTAGTGGTCTCCCTAGCAGCCCTTGCATCACGTTAGCAAAAGTACCACCATACATGTTTGCACACACACACTTGCACACAGACACACACACACGCACACACACACACACACACACACACACACACACACACACACACACACACATACACACACACACACACACACACACACACACACACACACACACACTCACACACTCACGTACACACTTGCACAACACGGACACACGCACACGCACATACACACACACACACACACACACACACACACACACACACACACACACACACACACACACACACACACACACACACACAGTTAAATACAACCAGCCCCACCACCCCACCACACTTGCTCACACTCACAAAAGCACTGGACCATATATCCCCACATATACCTCAACAAACTCACATCCAAACTTACATTTCTCTAACTAACTCCCTTTAGTGGGATTGCACACCACCCACACATATACACAACATGCCCCCCCCCACACACACACACACATTCATTAAGCTTCATTCATGTGCCTACAGAAATGCATGCACATGTCGACACACTTACACACAATAAGACCTCCAACACTCTTCACTGAATTTACCTGTACTGCAAGTACTTCCATAGGAGTGAATGGGTGAACATCATTCAGTGTTCACTTTTTCCTCCTTTTTCATCCTAGGGTAACATTTTATTTGGCTAAGTGATTTTTACTGTAGTTTTTTTTTAATGAAATGATTGTACTATTTGGAAAGTACCACCACATAAAATTTGTATTAATTTATTACATTTTTGAACTGCATTTCTTGTGAAGATACACATGCAATTTCTGTCATAATGAGTTTGAGAATTAACTGATGGTTAAATTTGCACTGAGTGAAAGGATGGTTGTTAGCCATACTACTCTTGAATTTTATTAGCAATCTGCAGCGGCTCGACTTTTGTCCTTCTGGTTGGTTTGCCTATATATACCATTCAGTATAAGGGAACCTAATCTAGCAATATTGGTTGATCCTTGTTTAGCCAAATGTTTCTTGTACGTGCCTTTCTCAGAGCATCAAATAAGGATCTTGAGAGGGGTATTAAATAATAAGGCTGGAATAAGATGATCAATTAGCACAACGTATTTGGCACTTAAGTAGTCTCACACAGTTACAAATGAGCTATGTGTTGTGAATAATATAGTTTAGCAGTAATTATACTGTATTATACCATCTCTGTCTGGAAACTGTAATATAGTTTAGCAGTAATAATATTGTGTCTGGACACTGTGGTGCATGAGTATGGTTTCTACACATCTTAGTAGGCTCAGGACTCTAGTCAGCATTAATAGTGTAGCAGAGCACATAGACACTTTTTCATTTAGGGATATATTTTCATTAAATGGTAATTATGTAATAGCTGTAGTGACAGGGTCCTTACACTGAGGAATTACCTGTAATGGCATAAAGATACTGACCGTTCTAATTGAATGCACAACTAAAAACATTGCTGTGATTGTGGTACTAAGATACTTGTATTTATATGTTCCAGCATTTGTTCAAAGATTAATTTATTTATCCTTTGTTTACCAGGTTAGTCCCACTGGGCTAGTAGCCTCTTTTTAGGGGAGACCCAAGGTGGTATTTACACTACTAGGGGAAATTTGGCCAGGGCATTGGTGAGCTTCCCCTTCTCTTTTCAGCAGGTGCCCTGGAATATTTTGCATCCACCTGAGCTACCAGCAACTCACAGAGATGGAGCTTTGGTTTAACATCTCATTAGACGGGCGGCACAGTCAGGAGTGCAGTACCCCCCATGCTAAACTGCAGTGTCAACAATCCATCTACCAAGTATGGAGTAGAATTCACAGCCTTCTGCATCAAACATGAATGTGTTAATTGTTGCACCACTGACACTGGTTAATTTTTTGAGAATTGTAGTTAGTGGACAAAGGTTTGAAATGGACCTGTAATTTTGGAGGAAGAGATGTCGTCTTTGGAAGGAATTATATTGCTCCATGTTTGAATTGTGAGAGTGTTATTCCTAATGAAGTAGGTAAGCTGAACATATGCATGATAGGTTCTGCAAATTCTAAGGCTGCCATTGTGACTTTCTGTCTGAGTTCAAGATTTGAGATCATAGTTAGTAGGGAGCTTGATTAATAATCTTTTGACAGATTTGTGGGTAGTTGCTTTGACATAGAAAGAGTGAGTCTTTGAAAGAAATGAGCAAGGTGTGCAAAGAAATGTGACTGGTGGGTGATAAGTTCAGAAGATGTTGGGGATCTTTGAGCTCTTGCAGAAGATATGCACTCCTTGAATTTACAGAGTATAGAGTGTATTATGATCTGAGTCATTTGAGGTTTGTGTGTGCCTGCAACATTGTTGATAGTTTTTCAGAAGAGCTTTGGATTACAGGAAATAGCTGTTTGTTTTCTTCTAATGTTTGTTTTCTTCTAAAAAAGTCAGCATTGGCAGCATTAATAGTGGTTTTGCAAGTGGTTCATAGCATAAGGAATTTATTATTGCCATCATAGTCATTAGTGGCTGTCTCATTTTGCCATGTTTTGCCTCTCGGTCTCATTTAGATTTTTTTAAGCAGGTGTTGAGCCAGAGACATGGAGCTTCTTTAAGCCTCCAAAATCTTATTTTTTAAATTTTCCTAGATACATTTTCCTTCCATGCCTGCTAACCATTCGTCACCCTCACTGGTTCTGCATTTATTTGTTGCCCCAGTGCTCTCCAGCACAAGGCCAAGAGTTGATGACAGGAGGCATCTTACTGACAGCCATGGAGGGTTCTGTGTCCCTGCATGCACCCCCCCCCTCTCTCTCTCTGTCTGTCTTTCTTTCTTTCATGTGAAACATCAGGGCAAGTAGTGCCACTGTTATCCTCTTAGCCTGAAGATCTGGCTTCACCCCCCCCCCCTACCAAGTTCATTCATGTTTCAGGACTGAATCATAGTTGTTCTCAATAGTCTGCAGAACTATGTGATGCTTCCATCCATACAGCTGCATCATTGTGTGTGTGTGTGTGTGTGTGTGTGTGTGTGTGTGTGTGTGTGTGTGTGTGTGTGTGTGTGTGTGTGTGTGTGTGTGTGTGCATACATGTTCCCAGCCACACACTTAATGAGCAGCTAGAGTCACCAGCTTGGTAATTCCAAGCCCCAAGTCTCTGCTGTCTTGCTGCTTTTTTGGTGCCTGCAAGCCTTTTCTTTCTGATGGTGATTACAGCATTCCAGAACCACTACTCCCTTTGTTTGGGATGAGTGAGCTGGCTTCTCCCTTGCCTGAGATACTGCTCATACTGAGGTCATCTAGCTCATATTCAGGGCTTTATCCCTATACAGCACAGCACAGCACTGGGATTGTAAGCCTTCAGGGTATAAATGGAAAAAGTTTCTCAATGATAGGGCTGAAAATGTTGAGGAAGAGCTCTAGTACATCATCAGGGTGTGTTTAGGTATATAAGGGCTCTCAATTTATTGAGTCAAGCTCAGCCAGTAGTTGAGTTTGCATACACTGAGGTAGTGGCCTCCCATATGTTCAGGGTGTTGGCTGAAGTTTGGGTGCTTTAAATCATCATGACATAAAATCAGAACTGTTGTCACTTTGAGAAATAGAGAGAAGTGTTGTCTACAACTCCATGAGGAATTAGTGAATTTCAGGTTAGTATTAAGGCATTTGTTATTGCGGCTGCAGTGGTGCAGTGGTTAGCATTGCCACCTCACAGCAAGAGGTTCTCCAGTTTGATCGTCAGCTGGGGTGCCTTCTGTACAGAGCCTGCATGTCCTCCCTGTGGTTGCGTGGGTTTCTTCCAGGTGCTCCAGTTTCCTCCCACATCCCAAAGACATGCTATAGGTGGACTGGATACTCTAAATTAGCCCTAGGCGTAAGTGTGTGCATGTGTTTGCCTTCCCTGGAAGGTTGGGTGCCAGGCTGGCAACTCGACACCGTAAAACTCCACTGCCAGTCATGAGCAGACAGGTGATCCACTGTGGTGACCCCTAACTGGGAAAAGCCGAAAGAAGAAGGAGTAAGGCATTTGTTATTTAAGGGGTCTAGCCTAACTAGTTTGCACACTACTGTCATGCTAATCTGAGGTGAGTGAGATTTCACTTAGGTTTACTATGCACTTTATCCTGCAAAATTTTCTCAAAAATGCCATCCAAGTGACTGGTGACATATATGTTTTAGGTCTGTATGTGTGAGTGTAGTTGCTGACTGTTATCCATACCGTACACTGGGAGTCTGTTAGGGTATTTCTGATTTTGGTATTACTCCAACCTGCAGTGTGACTTTAAGGTTATGTTTTTATGTATTTTTACTTGTAGGAGTGTGTATTCCTTCCATTTTAGGTCATGTTCTGTTATTACAGAAAAGTTTAAGGTGCTATGAAATATGAGAAGATTGGCATAATTCTTCTCTGAGTCATATTTCAGTTATTGTTAGTGTATCTATATTAAAGTGCAATAACCAAGTTTTGACTGATGGCCATTTATTCATGACTTACACTGAGATAAAACTTTCTCTTGCAGCCCTCTAGCTCCCTATCTCTTGTTTCTCTTCTGCTAGACTACTCCCTTCAAAGTGATACAGGTCACCTCATCACTTTGTGTTGATCTTTCTACACTACACTCATGCCTGATACAATTTCTCCCAACTTAACGTTTATTCCTATCTTGCATATCACTGTTTAATAATGCACTCATTCTACTAAGATGACATTCATCCATTACTAGTTAATGCTTTGTTTCATTTAATATATACCAGTTCTTATGTAATTTGCAGCACAATAATATTGTATCATATCTGTTTGAACATTAATTATATTGTGTGTATACTGTATGGATTTGCTGATCATGTACTGCATGCTTGTGTTGTTCTCTTAATTTTGATGTATCTGTGTTTTGTTGTTATGCTTGTTTTATACTTGATTATCGTTTTTGTACTTGCTTGCTTGTTTTTGTAACTGCTATATTGCTGTATTCTTAATTTTTGCAATTGTGGAACTTTTCTCCCCGGGTCTCCGCTGCAAAAGGGCTTTGGCTTAGTTGGACTAACCCAGTCAACAAATGTGAAGTAAAATAAAATAAAAATAAAAATTAAAATGTTCATACCTTAGGTGGATGCTAAAGATCCCATGGAGCTTACAGGAATAAGAGCAGGGCAACAGTCGGTAAAACAAAACAGAAAATGACACTAGAAGGATGAACAAGAACAGTCATTAGGCATTTGATAAAGCCACATGCATACCATACATGCTTAAATATGATTTGCTACATTAATAGAACACAGAGTTTGTTTTAGCTTTGTTTTTTTTAACTTGTTTTTCTTCTTTTGCCTCTCATGAAGTGTAGTTTTAATTAGAACAAGTCGACATTTTGTATTTTTAGTATGCACAATGTCTCGGCTTGGGTTGGGGGTGCCTTCTGTGCGGAGTCTGCATGTCCTCCCCGTGGTCAAGTGGGCATTCGAAAGACATGCATTGAATGGGCGTGTCTTCATTGAAGGTTGGGAGTCGGGCTGGCAACTTGACACCATAAAAATCAACTGCCAATCATTAGCGGACCGGAGTTCCACTGTGGCGACCCCTAACCGGGAAAGCCGAAAGACAAACAACAACAACAACAACAACATTTGTTTGTAATTTATATTAATTGCATCTTACATGTATTATAAAGAATGTTTTTAGATGTTTTGGAGCTTTTCTTCCCAGGCCTCTGCTGAAGAGGGTTTTTTAACCCAGTCAGACTTTGCTGGTAACCATATGCAAATAAATAACTTAAGATTGCAATGGTTATGCCCTTGTTTGAGCAGTATACGAACAGCTCTGAACTTTGCCTTGAGAAACAGGCACAGTGCTACACCTAGCCTTGGGATAGAAGAACAGTTCTAAACCTTGTCTCGAGACAGAGGGACATTGCCACACCTAGCTGTGAAAAAGAAAGAAAGTGTCACACCTAGCTATGAGATAGAAAAGAGGTGCTGTCACACCTAACCTTGAGGCAGAGGTACAGTGCTATAGTTAGTCTTCAAAAAGACAGGTAATGTCACAGTTTTGGCCTAAGGGACAGTGTTACAGCAAGTCCTGGGATAGAAGAGCAAGTGTTCTCAAGCTTTAGACAGAAATACATCACTTTCACCATGTCTTTTGTAAAGATTCAGAGGATTCATTTATGTGGAATACTTAGATTCTACCTGTGGAGTGAGAACATTTTGCTTCCTTCTACCCGATTTATTTTGTCTGCAGGAAACTGTTGCAGGCACAGTTCTGTTCACTGAAAAATAGTGTTGGCTGAAGGGGTTTGCTTACAGATTCAGAAAACAGTAAAACACATCACCTTGCTTTCACTGACAGGTGTCTTAACAGAGAAACATTTGTTACCAGCAGAAAGAGCCGTTTCCTGTGATTTTGCACTGACCTGTCAGATTCTGACTCACAGTTGCTGTTTTCTTCCTTTCAGAGTGCCCACCCCTGGGTTTGGAGTCTCACCGTGTCAGAGATGATCAGCTGATGGCCTCATCAATGTTGCGTTGGGGACTGGGACCCCACCGAGGCCGGCTCAACATGCAGGTAATTTATTTTCATCTCATTATCAAATTACAGCATAAATGAGAAAGTTGGTCAGACCCAGCAAAGACTGCTTTAGCCTGCAATTTTTTAAATATTCCTTGTACAGTAATAAAGTCCTATTTTGTATTGGATGAAAGCACTCAACTAGTAGAAGTTTACTAGACATTTTTTTCACACTGGTTGGCTTGTTTTGAACTTCCTGTCACACAGATTTTGCATTTCATCATATTGATTAATACTGCAGTAGCCTTAGCTTTATGGGTTATATCCTGCATAAGATGTAACAGTCAGTCACCTTAAAAGCTTCAAGGGCACCTTTCATGCACCCAAACCATTATTCAGCTTGAGCTGAGCTGAAGAAAAAGAGTGGTTTGGGTGCCAAGCCCTTCAGAGTTTTCTTGACTCTGAAGATTTATTTATTCATTTATATAAAATTTTTTTACTGGGAAAGTCTGACTGGGCAGAGCCCATTTTCAGTGGAGGCCTGGGGAGAAATGCTCCAGATGCATGTCTTTAGAAGATAACTCCTACTGCACTGCTGGCTTTTGAGGATCTACTGTTAATTAACGCTTTCCATTGCTGGGTGGACAAGTTCCCTTCTGAGGGAAAAAACTTCCATATTGTTATTTTTATGACTAAAGACAAACCCTTTTCAGTAAAATTAGTTATTTTATATTAGGAAAGATGTTTTATAGGCAGTCATGTGACTTCTAGTAACTTTAAAGAAGGAGCACTAGTTTTTACTTTTGTGGGGAAAAAGTTATTAAAACTAATTTAAAACTACTTTTTGCTTGGTAAACATTTTATCATTTTACTTTTGGGGCTGGAGTTTAGTGTTTAAAGTGCTTTTCACTCAGTTTTTTGTGGAAAATGTATCATTTGTATTATTTACGTTTTATCGACTGCTGCTGCCTGTCTTTCTAGGGAATCAGGCATATTTTTCGGTTTTACAATGGAAACCTACCAGTTTCTCTGTTCTTTTTCTACCTATCATATAAAGAAGAAAATGAATTAACAGCCTTTGTTAACACAACAGGCTGATTCTAATATGGCCATTTCTGGTTCGTCAGACCAGTCATCTTTTTTTCCTTGGCTTTCTCTGATGTAGTCCTTACAGCCACAATGGACCAGGGGTTAGAAATGCTCTCTGCAGCTGTTGGAGTGCCCCTGGGAGGCAATTGAGAACCACTCTTGATTCTGGAAGAAGGATCATAGAGTCACTCTTCTGCCTAGCCAAGCTGCATTGCCTAGTCCTAGGAAAGTTTTCCCTGGCAAAAGGGGTCTGTTTCTTTAGAAATTCTTGTCAAAAAGAAGCAAAAATGTAGACATGTGTCTTCCTCATCTCGCTTTGGACAGGAGTGATTTACTGAGTTTAGCTCAGGGTTTAGTTCAGGCCCTTGATCTTTCCAGTTCAGCTGTTTCTGTCAAGAGAAAATGGGATTTTTCATTTTCTGAAGAGGTTCAAAATGTTGAACCACAAAATGATTGTGAAAGGACTTCTATTTTTAATATTCAGGTTTCTGATTCAGATTGTAAGGAAAGTGTGGCTTCTCCCAGTCTCTTTTCTGAAGCTTTTTTTTTCAGAATGAATCAGTTGTTTCACTAGGCACATAATGACATTCCAGAGTCTCAAAAAAAAAATACTGTGATTTATTGCAAATGGATTTTCCTGAACC
The DNA here is from genome assembly GCF_019279795.1 of Protopterus annectens. Lineage (NCBI taxonomy): Eukaryota > Metazoa > Chordata > Ceratodontiformes > Protopteridae > Protopterus > Protopterus annectens. The sequence continues at coordinate 1,282,096,421 of NC_056743.1, forward strand.
TGTGCTATTTCCTCCAGCTGTATTAGCTATGGTGGATGTATTTGTTACAGCTTGTAACTTACCTGGCTGACAGCCTGCTGCCCTCAGGAAAGCAGACTGAGTGCATAAAGTTATTCAGTTTTATATGTTTTTATATACTAATCCCAGATCAGACCCAGCAGTTATTTCTGTCATGGGCCAAGCTACTGCTAAACATGTAGTTAATACAAATCTTTCCCGTTTCTGACAAGAATTGGAAAGCTTTTGATGGATTTGGGAAAAAAGGTGTATTCTTTGTATTCTTCTGCAACACTTATTGTTAGTATTCTCAACTATCAAGCTTATAGGATATGTTAAATGTATGCCCAAGTTCAAAATTTTACCCCTTTACAACTTGTTACCTCTCATTCCTCATTTGAGTTTTCTGGTGACCGCAGATTTAAAAGATATTTAATCATCATATTCCTATAGATCCAAATTTCAGATGTCTGTTAAGGTGTTCTGTGTCTGTATCACTGTCACTTCTTTGCATTACCCTTTTGCCTATGTACTGCTGCAAGGGTATTTACAAAGTATCTAGCTCCAGTGGTAGCCTACTGAATAAGGTTTTCAATTTTTTTCTTATTTAGACAACTTTCTTATCTTTGTAGAGTTTTTTCCAAAGTGCCAGGAATCTCTCACTTAGGTGAGAGATCTCCTGCGCAGACTGAAGTTCCAGGAGAATATACAAAAGTCTAGTTTAACTCCTCACAGGATTGTTTTCCTGGAGTTTCCCCTAGATACCCAAGTAAAAAACACCAGACTCTAGAAATGCAAGAACTTCTTTTAATCACCACAAAGCTTTTGGGTTAATACCCTTCAATGTGAGCATAATACTAAGTAAAAATCATTTCATTAAATCGGAAAATTAAACTAAGATCACAAGACACAGCCCCCAATTCAAAAGCAGTTCACACTGATGAAGGTATTAACCTGAAAGCTTTGTGTGATTAAAGGAAGTGCTTGTGTTTCGAGAGTCCAGTGTTTTTTACTTGGATTACTTTTGTTTTATGAAGGACTCTGCTAACCATTGGTTTTAATCTTCTTTTGCTGTTTGTTTGTGCTCCCTAGATACCTCAGTTCAAAGAGCTTTTCTTCCACAGAAGAAAAATTAGATCTGTATCTAGATCTTTTTCTGAATTTTTCCGCTCAGACTTCTGGGTCTTATGGCATTTATGATTCTCATGATTCCTCTAGCAAGACTCCATCTGAGAAAAATTCATTAGTATCCAAGATCTGTATGGTTCCATCATCAACATCCCCTGATATTCCAGATGCTGGTTTGGGGCTTTATTAAAAAGAAAATTCTTTGGTGGAGAGAAACCAGGTCTCCCGTTTTTCCTCCAGCTCCAGCATAATCTGTAACAACAGCTGCCTCAGACTTTTATTGGGGAGCACTGTGTGCATGGATAAAAGTAAAGGGTTTCTGGGAACAGAAGAGATGGACCAAAAAGAGATTTTGGCGCTTATAAATGCTCTCAGCACTTTTAAGTCACCTGTGTCCCCAGGACTATTATAAGTGTTTACAGACACCCCCACAGTGATGTGGTACATCACTAAGCACTGGAAACCAGATTTTGTCTTCTGCACAGACTAGCCACGTTAGTCTGGAATATAACTTTTTAGCACAATCTCACTCTATAGGCATCTTACATACCATCAGAGCAAAACTTCATGGCAAACAAGCTGAGCAGGAGCAGGATAGGCCCTCATGAGTGGAAATTGAATTGGGGATCTTCCAGGAATTGATCCAGCTGTTGAGAATGCCTCAGGTAGATCTTTTTCTTAATCCCCAGTCACAACAATCAGTTGGCACAATTCTGCTCCAAGACTCCATGCAGGAAAGCCTGGAAAATAGATGTTTATTCTTTTTGTTGGAAAGGAATATTCTTGTATGCTTTTCTAACCTTTCATTAATATCCAGGGTCATTCTGAAAATTCGGCAGGACTCTCCAAACATCATTGTGGTGAACCCCTTCTGGTCCAGGCAACAGTAGTTCTCCTTTCTATTGGAAATAGCTAAGGGCATTTACCACAACATTCTCACAGACAGGGCCTACTCACATGACAAGGGGCGTTTAATACATCCCAACCCCAACAACTACAACTAACTGCCTGGATGATAGCATCTTAATACCTTTTATGCCCTTGTTTTCTGTAGACATGCATCAGGTATTAAAGGAGACTAGCAAACCTGCTGCTAGAAAACTGCATATTTGTAAATGGAAAATATTTTCTAGTTAGTGCCAGGACAAGAACCAGCACAGTTTCAGGGCTAGTGTCTCTCTAGTTCTAAATTATTTTTGTGAGTTACTATCCTCTGGCCTGTCTTACTCCTGTATAAGGGTTCATTTATTTATTGAATGTGTTAACCAGGGCAGAGCACTGATCAGTTCTGACTACTCTCAGTATCAGCCCAGGGTCAGTAATATGACCATTCATAGACAATATATAAGATAGCAAAAACATAAAGTGATAGTGTATAAAGTACGAAGAATGTGCTATGCTAAGAGTACAAAAGTTCATAAACCAGTAAAGTGAGAGGATAAAATTACACTGATATCAATATACATCTTGCTACACAGTTTGTTTTTCATTTAGGAGGATAGAGCAATATATATATAAGCCTGGTACATAGAAGGCTGAAGTGGGGAAATTAAAGCAACTGAGACTAGTACAGCAGTTAGTGTAAAGGAGAGATATTAGTTAATTTAAATTATGTGACCTGTTGGGTTGCAGGAACATTTAGCTCAACTAAGTGGATAAGCTTTATCAGCCATTTCAGCATATATGCCCCTGGATCCCCTCTTTCAATGTAATTTCATGTAAAAATGTTTTTGAAAGGGTTTTGCATACCTTTTTGTCTAGGAAAAACTTAACTCTTGCTCCATTTGAACCAGGTCATCAAGCTGATTTGAGGCTCATAATATGCAAAACAGTGTTACTGATTGCTCTGACCTGTGCAAAAAGAGTTGCAAACTCATATGGTGGGTCAATCTTATCACATTTTCCACAGAGATTGGGTTTCCTTAAGAACTAATTTTTCATTTATGCGTAAAGTAGTATCCTAGTTAATTTTGAGTCAAGCTGTCCATCTCCCTGTCTTCTTTCCAGAAACTAAAAACAAGGGAAAAGGATGATATTCTGTACCTTGCATATCCACAGATAACTCTGTTATATCTAGCTACAGCAATATATTCAGAAACTGTGATCATTTTTCTGTGAAGGTAAAAAGGAAGGAAAATGTATCTAAACAGATTATTTCCAAATGGTTGCCTCATGCTATTATCTTTTGTTATACCCACCACAACAAGGCTATTCCAGGCAGGATCAAGGCTTATTTTACCAGGGTCTTGGCTTCTACCTTGGCTTTTTGGAAAGGGTTGGATTCTTAAGGTATTCCAGAAGCAACGACTTGGTCCTTTGTGCATTCCTTTACAATGCACTACAAACTAGATTCCTTTTCCAGGTCTAAGACTAGTTTTCCTAGTTCCATTTCCAGGGTCTTCAGGACATACATCCTTCTATCCCCCTGTCAGTCTAAGGTATGGTATTCTACCCATATGACTATGATGACTGCAACCATGATTGATACGATGAATGTAGTACAGTTGTATAAGTTAACCTACCATAATAGTGGATGTTTGAATGATCACTGCTGCAGTAACCACTCCTCTCCTTCCTCCATCTCCCCTTACTTTTGTTTGTTTTTGTTGTCAGCCTCCTTCTTTCACTGTGTATGAAAGCTCTGAAGGGCTTGGCACCCAAACAACTCTTTTTATTCAGCTCATCTCCAGCTGAATAATGGTTTGGACATATAGAAGGTGACCTTGAAGCTTTGGAATTTGCAACTGTTATATCCTGTGTTGGATATAACCCTTACAGCTAATGTTACTGCAGCAATGATCATTTTAATATCTACTGTTATGGTAAGTTTACTTACATAACTGTAGTATACCCTGTTTCTATTTCTGTGGACAGGCAGATTTACTGGGATTTGACGAATAATTTATTAGTGATTTTTCCTTACTGTCTGGGTCTTCTGGCATGAAAAGGAAAATAATATCTTTGTATGAAAAGGGGTTTCAGCTGGAAGTGTAGACATTGCTGGGGATGGTTGTACTTTGGGAATATCTTTTCAATCTGAGTCTGAGGAAAGTATTTAGTGAGATTTCCTGCTGAAGAGATTTTTTTACTGACACTTTATCAAAAATGATCTTTCAGTGGGACAAGAATGAGATTTCTGTGGCACAGAAAATTAATTATCATTTATTAGTTAGAGCTGACTAAAGCTGCTGCTGTCCCTGTTGTCTTGCCTGCTTTAGTGAATGTTTCTCCCACTGCTTCTAGCTTATCTGATGGTCACCTTTTTGCTTCCAAGAAGTCTGGCAGCTTAAACAAAGTACCCCAAACACACAATTCCTGTTTTCTAATCCTAAAATAGACACAGCAGTTTTTTTTTCCTTCATCCAAATTTGCATCTACTAAAGGAGTTACTGCTAACCCCATTCTCCTATGACAAAAATGGCAAAACAATGGACAAGTTAGGGAATATGTATTCTAATATTTTAACTTTCAGAATTTTACATTGTAAAGCTCATATGTTGAAAATGATATCATTATCTTTTAGAAACGTGCAGAAAATAATGGTGAACCTTTCTTCTTCTGAGGTAAAGAATTCACTAAATGCTCCTATGGCAGCTACTTCTCATATCACTAAACATATTTAAAGTGTGCTTATGATACTGCTGACTCTTCCTCCAAAAGTAGTCCTTCTGAATCTGTGTTGATGAGATTTGCTTGGCTTTGTTCTCACAATCTTCCTGATGATGTTAAATATGGGATTTTAAATTCTCCTTTAGCGAAAAGGACTCTGTTTGGCCCTTCTGCAGCTGAGGTGCTTAAATAGTGTGGTGAAAGGGAAAACTAATTCAAAGACTTTTTTAGATTTTTACCCCTCCTTTTTTTAGAGCAGTGATGATATACACTTGTGTAAGAACTTACCTTAACAGTAGATGTTCTACTGATCACCGTTGCAGTATTCCTAACATATGGGTTATCACCACTGATGTCCAGCCAAGGTACCAAAGCTTTACTTTCCTTAGGTGGTAAGTCCAAGGCCTGACCTCAGGTTTTATTTGTTTAGGTATAAAGACAGATGTATGAGCATAGATCCTCAGACTATCTCCTAGTTAGTGGCCTGAAGACTACTGAGAGAGGAGACTGGACAGCTAGGAGGGGTGTAGCTTGAAAGGGTAAGAAAACTCCCCTGAACCCATGAAAGAGAGCAAAAGCTAGAGCAAAGGGGGAGAGACAGCTGTAGCTGGAGGTGAGATAGAGAAGTCGGGATGGGGGGTAGAATGGAATACTGTAACATTGATCAGTAGGACAGCTATTGTTATGTTAAGTTCTTACACAATGGTACTATTTCCTGACTGAAATCACTGTTGCAGATTCCTGACATATGAGTGATTCCCAGAGCCAAAGGAATAGTTACTGGGAAGAGTTGTCCAACAGTCTGGACAGGACTGACCTAGCAAAGGCTGCCCTGAACCTGGAGTAAGCATCATTTTTGTAGTGTTTGGTAAAGGTATGTACCGAGGACCAAGTGGCCACCTCCAAGAAGGACCTGGAGTCTATTCCATTGTGGAAAGCCCCTAAGGAAGTGACTATCCCTGTGGAATGTTCTTTTGTGCAGGAAGGGAAGGTCTTACCATAGTGTGTGTAGCAGAAAGCAGTTGCCTGTGAAATCCAGGCTGCAATGGTTTGTTTAGAGACTGGCTGTTCCAGCGGGTCTGTATTATAACATTGAAGTCTTAAAACTTCGAATGTTATAATATCGACCCCTATTCAGCGAATGCTTGAAATAGCGAAGCTGCAGAACACCGAATACTTTCCTAGGGAAAGTATTCGGTGGGCCATTTCTGCAGCTTCGCTATTTCCTCAACTGTGGAGCGAAGGTTACGGACCGGGTTAAGGTAAGTGTGCAAATGAAGGTGAGTGTGCGATAGGGACCTTAGGGTTAGGGAGCGGGTAAGGTGAGTGTGCGATAGGGACTTTAGGGATAGGGAGTGGGTAAGGTGAGTGTGCGATAGGGACTTTAGGGTTAGGAGCGGGTAAGGTGAGTGTGCGACAGTTAAGGACCTTAGGGTTAGGGTTGGGTTAAGGTAAGTGGATAGCTAGTGGTGTATGTATGGTTTAGTGTAGGGTTTTGTGAAGTGTATGTGTGTGGATTATTTATTTTGGTGTGCTTGTGTTGTGTGTATGTTTGTCGAACAGCAAATTTTTTTCCCTGGGAAAAAATTTGCTATTCTGACTGTTCGGTTTTCTGGTGTTTCGATCAAATGGGTTCAATATTATAACATTCAAAGTTTTAAGACTTCGATGTTATAATATAGACCCGTTCCAGCATAGGGGGCATGAAAGATACAAACAGTTGGTCAGTCTTTCTGAAAGATTTAGTTTTGTCCAGGTAAAATTTCAGTTGTCTGTGAATTTCTAGAGAATGTAAGATCCTTTCCCCCCTGTTTTGGGGATTGGGAAAGAAGATCAGAAGATGAATAGACTGATTGAGAGATTGTCATTCACCACCTTAGGCATGAAAGATGGGTTAGCATTGTGAGTCAACCTGTCCTTGTTAAAGATAGGAAAGGGGGCGGCCATGAGAGCTTGTACCTCATAAACTCTCTTGGCAGAGATGAGAACTAAGAGGGAATGTTTTTCCATATGTAGAGTTTTAGAGGAGAGGAAGAAGCTGGCTCAAGGGGAGGCAGAGTAAGCTTTTTTTAAAACAAAATTAAGATCCCAAGAGGGAGAGATTGCTTTCCTTGAGGTTTAAGATGCAAAACTCCCCTTAGGAAAAATTTGATTTCAGGCCTAGCCATAAGTAGAGGGCTAAGAAGGAGACAGGCACTGATAGAAGACAAGTGAACTTTTATGGAAGAGGAGGCTAAGCATGACAGAAGAAGTTCACAGAATTATTGAAATACTATAGGTACCAAAGCTTTACCTGCCCTAGGTGGTAAGTCCGATGCATGACCTCAGCTGTTATGTGTTTAAGTATAAAGAGAGAAGTATGAGCGTGGATTCTCAGACTATCTCCTAGCCAGTCCCCTGATGACTACTGAGAGAGTAGACTGGACAGCTAGGAGGAGTGTAGCTCAAACTGATAAGAAAAATCCTTTGAATCCATGAAAAAGAGCAAAGGGTAGAGCAAAGGGGGAAAGACAGCTGTAGCTAGAGGTGAGAGAGGGAGAGAAGTGGGCTTGGAGGGTGGGATTGAATACTGTAGCTGTGATCAGTAGTATAAGCTATTGTTATGGTAAGTTCTTACGCAACTGTGCTATTTCCTGACTGAAATCACTGTTGTGGTATTCCTGTCATATGAGTGATTCCCATAGTTTAAGGGATGGCGGGTTCCTATTATCAGATCAAAGGACCGTAATCGCAAATACGAAAAGAGCGACATGGATTGAACGAAAGACGGAAACGCCGAATGACCAAAATAGCGGAAATTGAAATGTCAAAGTGTAATGGTTGGCCCATCTACGGTATAACTCCGTAAGGTAAGTGTGCAATAGATAGGACTTTAGGGTTAGGCTGTGGGTTAAGGTAAGTGAATTGATAGGTAATGTATGTAAGATATAGTGTAGTGTTAGAAGTAGGGATTTATTTAACTGTATGTATGTGTATTATTTATTTTTTCTGGGTGTATGTCTGTAGGGGACGTGTGCAGTAGTTACGGACCTTAGGGTTAGGGAGGGGTTAAGGATAGTGCATAGATAGTTGTGTATGTGGGGTTTAGTGTAGTGTTGGAAGTAGGGTTTTGTTAAATGTATGCATGTATGTGTATTATTTAATTTTTTGGGTATATGTCTGTAGGGGACGTGTGCAGTAGTTACGGACCTTAGGGAGGGGTTAAGGATAAAGCATAGTTAGTTGCGCATGTGGGGTTTAGTGTAGGGTTAGAAGTAGGATTTTGGTGCTTTACTTTAGGTTAGAAGTAGGGTTTAGTTAGTTTATGTATGTGGTTTATTTATTTTGTTTGGGTAGGTAATATGTAGCGGGTGGTGGGGTTGGCCAACTATGACAGTTCATTATTTTATTTTTCACTGTTTAATGCTTTCGGGATTTTCCTGGTTCATGTTATAGGTGTCGGTGTTTAGGTATTCGTGTAAAGGGTTTTTCAATTTGGTAATATAGGCCTGGGATGGCTACTAAGAAGAGTGGGCCAACAGTCCAAACAGGACTGAGCCAGCAAAGGCTGCCCTGGATGTAGAGTAAGCATCAATTTTGTAGTGTTTGATAAAGGTGTGTACTGAGGACCAAGTGACTACCTCCAAGATGGACCCGGAGTCTGTTCCATTGTGGAAAGCCCCTGAGGAAGAGACTACCCTTATGAAATGTTCTTTAGGGTAGGAAGGCAAGGTCTTACTATAGTGTGAGTAGCAGAAAGAAATAGCTTTTGAAATCCAGGCTGCCATGGTTTGTTTGGAGACTGGCTGTTTCAGTACAGGGGCATGAAAGATACAAACAGCTGGTCAGTCATTCTGAGGGATTTAGTTTTGTCCAGGTAAAATTTAAGTTGTCTGTGAATGTCTAGAGAATGTACGGTCCTTTCTCCCCTGTTTTGGGGATTGGGAAAGAAGGTGGGAAGATAAATAGACTGATTGAGAGATGACTCATTCACCACCTTAGGCATGAAAGATGGGTTAGCCTTAGAGTCAACCTGTTTTTGTGAAAGATAGTAAAAAGGGATAGCCATGAGAGCTTGTAGCTCAGAAACTTTCTTGCCAGAGGTGAGGACTAAGAGGAGAATAGTTTTCCATGTGTAAAGTTTTAGAGGAGAGGAAGAAGCTGGTTCAAAGGGAGGCAGGGTAAGCTTTTCTAAAACAAAATTAAGATCAAAAGAGAGAGATTGGTTTCCTTGAAGTTTAAGATGCAGAACTCCCATTAGGAAAAGTTTGACTTCAGGAATAACCATAAGTAGAGGGCTAATAAGGAGACAGGTATTGGTATCAGAAAAGTGAACCTTTTATGGAAGAGTAGGCTACGCATGATAGAAGAAATTAACAAAAGTATTGAAATACTATAGGGGCCTATGCTAAGAGTGGATCCTGACTATGTTTGCAGCATTGGAAGGAAAACCTTTTCCACTTTGCAGTGTAAAGTTTTCTAGTAGTGGGTATCCTAGCCTCTTGCAGGACTCGTACCTCTTCTTCAGAGAAGAGATGTCATTGTGAGATTAAAATCCTATCATCCATAGAGTCAGACTGAGGGATGGAAGATTCAGGTGGAGCAACAATCCTTCTTGCTGAGTTATCAGGCCTGGCTTTAGAGGAATTATCCTGTAATTTCCCTTTCTCAGGTGAAATAGAGGGGGGAACCAATGTTGCCTTGGCCAAAATGGAGCCAGTAAGAGGAGTTTGAGTGTTTCATTTTGTGCATTGAGAAGAAATTTGAGAAGACAGGGCAGAAGACGGAAGGCATAGAGGAACTTCCCTGTCCAGTGTAAAGAGAAGGCATCTGTCCTCCAAGCTTTGCAGAAGAGCTCTCATTTCCTTCAGGTTAATGTGTTTCTTCAGGAAATGGGGTTGCCATTTTACCTGTACTCGGTGTGATGCTGACAGTGCCTCCCATGCCTCATCCGAGACATCAGTGTGAACATGTTGAAGAGGAGGAGGAGGTGTGAAAGGCAATCTTGGGTTGAGGATGACCTGTCCCTTCCATCAGATAAGTTCCTTCTTGAAACAAGGGAGGAGGGGATACTGGGTGTTCAAGGGGTAGCAATGCTGGGACCACATATATTTCAGGTACCATTGGAATTTCCTCATGTGATGTCTGGCCAGGAGGAGTATAAGAATGATGGCTGCCATGAATTCCAAAGCCATAAGCATCTTAGGCAGTGGGATGTGGAGGAGAAGCCTTGGAAGTAACTGAACAAACTGAGAACCTTCTCCTGTGCAAGGAAGGTATGCATTTTCTCTGTGTCCAGTCTGCATCCCAGAAACACCAGGTACTGTGTAAGAACCATGTGTTATTTTTTGTAGTTTATAGTAAAACCCAGACCTGTCAGAAGATGGAGGGTGAAATAAAGGTGCTGAAGAAGAATATCTGGGAAAAGAGCCTGGATCAGAAGGGTCGTCCAGGCAGGGGAAAATTTGAGTTCCTTCAGTGCAACAGAAAACTACTACAGGTGCTATGCACTTTGTGAACACTCTTGGGGCTGTTTAAAGACCAAAAGGCAGATCAGTAAACTGAAAATATGAGGATCCAGAGGAAAACCTGAGGAATCTCCTGCAAGAGGGGTGAATGAGAATGTGCAGGTAGGCATCCTTCAGATCTACTGACACTAAGAAAGACTGAGGGGAAAATTAAAGGAATGAGTCTGAAGAGTGAGCATTTTGAAAGATGGTGCCTTTGGGTAAGTGTTCAGGATGGGCAGGTCTAGGATGGGTCTTCACTGCCCTCCTTTCTTGGAGCTAATAAAATCCTGGAATAAAACCCTTTTCCCATGAATTATTTTGGGACTTGCTAGATGGTACCCTGTTTCAAGAGATCTTGAATATGGGAGTCAGAAAGGATTTTTATTTTGAGGAAGTAGTGACATGCCTCTCAGAGGAGGAATGCTTTCCCAAGATGTGGCATAGCCATCCCTGATGATGGAGGTGATACTTGTCTGTGGTAATAGCTTCCTACCTGGCAAGAAAGAGGGACTACCCTTGAGAAAGAGGGGTTATGGGGCTGAGGACAAGGCGAGTGATGCTACAGGGGTAGTCACAGGTTTTTCCCTCCAAAGGGTGGCATACCAGCTGGAGGTTCCCTTTGACAAATGTATCTTTTTTAGGGCTTTCCTTTGTTCTGAACTGTCCTAAGATCTCTTCTAATGAAGGAGGTAGATTGTTCCTATGGTAACGAGGAAATGAGGAGAGCAGGATCTCTCACTGTCTTTCATGGACTTACCTCGGTCTTTGAGAGTTGTGAATATGTTGGCCATCTGAGGGCCACACAGTAAGTCTTTGTCCAAAAGTAAATCTAGAATTTGTGATTTAAAATCCTCAGGTGCAGGTTGAGTGCGAAACCATGGATATCTGAAGATAATACAATTTGTAATTTAAAATCCTCAGGTGCAGGTTGAGTGCGAAACCATGGATATCTGGAGATAATACATCTAGTGGCAGCTGCCCTAGAGGAAGTAAAGCGTAACTGCACTAAGTGCTCTGTATGTCAATCTGAGTGGCCTGTGAAACTGAGCTTTGCATTTGATGCTTAGAATCTACTGTAGGAGGTTCCAAGATAACTTTGTTTAAGGAGTTAAGAACAGAGATCAAATTATTTGCATTTGAGTCTGGTAATTAATAGCCCTAAAGGCAAGAGTGACAAAAGTATAAACCTTCTTCCCCCATCTATCTGTAGCCCTACTATCTATCAGTATGCACATTAGTACTAATCAGAACCTTAGAGGGCATATCTGAAGAGAGAGATGGTGCAGAGGTGGTTTGCCACTGGGTTCTTGTACAGATATTTAAGGTAATCAGTGACCTTGTAAAACTTGTCTGGTCTCTTAGGAGCTGGTGGCCCTTCTGAAATAATGAGTCACAGTTCCTTAGATGTACTGACAGTCTAAAAGGTTTCAGGAGCCATACCAGCCTCTATCAGGGTCTTGGTAGCAGCAACTGAGAATTAGCCTTACATACCATGGGTTCTATACCCTCAGCAGGTACATTAGAGTCAAAGAAACTTTGGATTGTGGATTCATTCATGGTCTATTAAGTTTTCTCTTCAGTGGAATAGGGACATCTGAGGATGCAGAGTCAGCCATCTTGAACTGGGTCAAGCATTTAAGATGCTGGGTCTCGAGAAAGGCATTGAGAGTAGAAAGTCTAGACCTAAGGGTTTTTGGAACAAAGGATAGGCAGGTAGAGCAAGAGGTGTGGTCATGTTCCAGGCCTAGACAAAAAAGACACTTGGTATGCATGTCCTTGTACAGACTCTGCCTACAACACTAGCACTAGCACTTACCCCTCCTGGCTGACATGTACAACTTTAACAAAAAAGTCAGAAGGTAAAAAGGAAGGTTCCCCAATGGGGCACCTAGCTGGATAAATGAACTATGTAAAGGTATAAGCAGCCAAACAATGAACATTCTGACAGATTCATGACCTGTGTTCAGTCTGGTGGTGAAATAGTCTGGGAAGCACACTCGTATGTCCATTTTTGTACTCCACTGCATATGAGCTGAGGTAATGCATCAGATGTACGACCTAGGGAAGATAAATCTTTGGCACCCAGGCCGGACGTCAGTGGTGACACCTCATATGCAAGTGTACTGCAGCAGTGATTTCAGTCAGGACAGTTTCCCATTCTCCTCAGCTTCCTTTTCCAATAAGCAATTTAAGCAGTGAGGAGGCAGGGAGTTTTAAAAGTGATATAAAGGAGGCTCTAAAAAAAACAAAGATTCTAATAATCAACAATAGTCATGTTAGTCAGCATTACTATCCATCTGTTTAGCCTCCTAATCCCCTCCAACCCTGGTGACCTTTCCATGTCCTCTGAAGCTTAACTTTCCTTTGTGGCATTAGATTGTTCCAGGCAGTAGGGTTCTGAAGGTAATACAACATGGGTATACTTGATAATGGGAGTCCCTCACCCCCTTTTCAAGGGATTCCTTCTTATAAAGGGAACCAGATCTCACTATTTCCTCCTACCTTGCAACACATTTTTGTCTCAGGTAGTCATAGAACCAGTGACCCCCAGTCTTCTAAGCAAACGTTTTTACACAAGAATTTTTTTGGTTCCCAAAATAGAAGGAACCCAGAGACTTGTACTAGTCTTTCTTTTATAAACCTTTTTCTCAGGATTCTGAAATTTAAGATGTTATCTCTTCAGTCTCCTGTACCTCAGACCCCTCTCTAGCTTTGCTGGTAAAACTGTATCTAACGGACACCTATTATCACATCCCCATTGCAGAGGAATTCAGGCATTTCCTGTATCTGGCTTAAATTATCCATTCTCTGTGTTACCATTTGGACTTTCCACTTCACCATGGATGTTCACAAAATGACTAGTTCCAACCATTGCTTACTGCTGACTTCAAAACATTCATATTTTTCCATATTTGGATAATTGTTCTATCTCTGCATACTCTTTTTTTAAGCTGCCAAATATCTTTTATCAACTGTTCAGGAACTTCTATTCAATCTGTGTGTTTTCAAGTTAACTTTCAGAATTCTTCCTAAATAATAGGATCATAGGAGGTTACTAGGCTATTGGCCTTGAGACCCTTATAAGCCTAGGCAAGAATTTAGCCCATGTTTAGACAAGTCAGCATCCAAAGCCTCTGTCTAGCAGGGACATGGGTGAAATCCCAGGGGTGTATTTCTGTTTCCCATCCAGTAATCCAGGTTGCACTTAAAAAGGGATAATGAGGTACTCTGCTTGACGTAGAGAGGGAGTCTATTCCACAGATGGGGGAGTCTCTTGGACACAAATCTGTCCCGTCAACAAGTCCTACTGATGTCACAAACCAGTTTGAGGTCATGCGTGTGGGTTATTCGAGTGGAACTTGACTTGCGGATATGCAGCAGTCCCATTAAGGTGGGGTCTGAGATTGCTTTGTATGCCAGACAGAAGTCTGTATGAAACTGAGTAGAGCGACAGGGTTTCCTTCTGTCATCCCTTCTCACAGAATGATTTTCCTGGGATGTTTGTTGGATTCTTCCAGACAAAGTAGACATGTTTCAACAGTTCTTCTCTAGTTGATAGTATGCATCTGCAAGGGAGTTTCTCAGACTTGTGAAGTACATGGCATCAATGCTTCTCATGCTTCACCATCCAGATTACACATGAGAAAAACACAGTGGTATCTCAGATCAGTCTGGACTCAGTATTAGCACCCTTTGTCCTTGCAGATCCTAGTCCTGGGATTTGTAAAAAGGGAGATTAGATTGTGGGTGGACCAGATAGCTTGCAATCCAGTTCTGCTATACTCTGTTTCAGACTCCACTCCAGTCAGTCACCACAGACACTTCAGACCTGGTGTTGGGAGTAGTTTCAAAAGGAGTAGTATTACAAGCACAGGGGATCCTGCAGACAGACATACATACAGAAGCACATAAATATCAGAGAAATGTTAGTAGTTATCAGTGCTTTGAAGGCCTGGAATCATCTCTGGTGTCCAGGACCTCTGCAGGTGTACACAGACAATACCACAGCAGGACCACAACAGACATCCATGAATGGAAATTTCATCCTGGGGTCTTCCAAGTATTGATCCATATGTGGAGAACACCTCAAGTAGATCTATTTTCCTCCCTTCAGAACAGACAACAAAAGACAAAAATTCCACTACCAGACTGTTTGCAGCCAGGCCTAGAAGACATGCTTTTACAATCCCATGAAAGGGACTGCTCTATGATTTTGTATCCTTTCAACTGATATCCAAGGGTTCTTCTAAAGATCTAGAAGGACTCTCCGAAATTAAGGTGGTGACTAACTTTTGGCCAAGACAACAGTGTTTTTTCCTTCTTTTCAATTTGGCCCAGGACAATTACCACAAACTTTCACACGGGGAATTTGATACACCCCAATGTGCAAATTCTTAATCTAACTGCTTGGATGATAGAATTCTTTACCGTTTAGGTACCTTTTCTCATAGGATGTGCAAGTAGTAGCAAACGAGGCAAGAAAATCTGCTACTAGAAAACCATATATGTGTAAGTGGAAAGGATTTTCTAGTTGTTGCCTGTCAAAGAACCAGGATTGACTTCAGGTCTGACTGCATCTGGTTCATGACTATTTGTGTGAGATACTGTCCAATGGCCTTTCATATTCTTTTATCAATATACATTTGTCAACCATTTCTGCTTGTTTGCCCTTGGGTTCCATCTTTCTAGTAATGCTCAGCTTATACAGATTTTGAAAGGTGGCTCCTACTTGGGTTCTGAACTTTGTGTATGTGAAGCTTACTATGTCCCTATTTGAACTGGCTTATTAGGATGAACTGAGGTTCTTAACTTGGAAGAGTGTTTCACTTATTGCTCTGACATCTACCAGGAGAGTATATGAGTGACGAGCTCTTACAGTGAGTCAGCCTTACCTTGATTTCTTTGAACATCAATGCCTATCTTTATGCCTAATGTGGTCTCAGAGTTTATTTTAAGCTTGACTGTTAATCTTGCAGTATTTTTTCCTGAACCCAAGTACAAGGCAGAAACAATTTTTTACACAGGCAACTATGATACAATGTACACAAAACTCAAATCTTCAGGAAAACTGATCAGCTGTTTGACTCATTTTAAGGTACGAGGAAAGGACAACCAGTCTATATATAGTTTCCAGGTAGTTTTGTTGTGCTATTGCTTTTTGTTACACTCACCATAATAATTTACTTCCAGGCAGTGTTTGGCTGTCTCCAACTACAAAATCCTTTCCATTTGCACATGTATGGTTCCATAAGGCCTTTTGGCTTCTTTGGCAGTGATGCCACAATGGTTAAGATCTTTACAAGGTACAGGGTTTGATTCTGACCTCTGCTTATTGGCTACAGCTAATTGGCACACCTGCTAGGAATGCAAATATCCTAGATATGGTACTCACAAGTATGAGGGAATGTTGCACCCCCCCCCCCCCATTTGTGATGTCCTTACTGATCAGATCAGATCACAAAGAAGTAATCTTTGAGATAAAAATAAAGGATGAACTTCCAGCAACCCCAGAATCTTTAAGAACTTTTCTAAGGCCAACTACCTCCTTTTAATTGAAGGCATAGCTAAATTCCAAGCCCCACAAACTCGGAGAACATAGTGGCCTATATAGAAGTATTTACAGAAACCTTGAACAGGTATGTAAATAACTGCATAGAAACAGCAGTACCAAACCAAAACAAGCTCCCTTAGTGGACCCCCAGTATAAAAATCCTGTCCAAAAATAGGAAGGGCTGTGCTCAGAAGACAAGAAACTCCCTCTTCAGTCTCAACAAGCAACTCAGGGGACTAATCAAGTCCAACTAATCCAACCGTGAAGCAAAAATAGCCTCCCAGGCCAAGGATAACCATAAGGCATTTTTCAGTTCTGTATGCAACCTTAACGTGAATGCCCAACAGTGCGCTGAACTAATAGTAAATGGAACATCATATACTGAGCCAGGGGATATAGCAAATTTGCTGGGCAACAAAATTAGCTCCAATTTCACCCCCCATCACCTAAAGACTTCCACCCAGGAAATACCCTGTACCATTTTTCCACCAACTATTATTAAAGAAAAGGTTGTCACTGCACTCTCCAGAGCTAAAAACATTGCATCAGTGGGTCCTGATAATATCTGAGGATGCCTTCCAAATGGCCTGAAGCATGACCTGTCAGGCCCACTGTAAGGGCATGGCATCCAGATCTTAGGAGATCATAATCCCACTATACTCAGCCCTCATTAGATTAACAATTGAGCACAATGCATCCTTCAGCATGTACCTGACCAAGCATTTGCAACAGGTGGAGTGGCCACAGGGGTTCTTCTCTAAAAGAATACATGATGTAAATAATATGGCCTGTGCAGAATGCCTCAAAGCTCTGTCCCAGTACTCAGTCTCTTAGAGATTACTGAGGGGCGATCTATGCTTAACCTACAAAGCATTCTTCGTCCCGGTCCTGATGGATTTGAAACACATTTGCAAAACAAACATTAGTAGAATTACCTGATCTAAGAATCTAAACCTCACCAATGACATAAACAAAACATGTTGGAGAGGAAGGTATGTATCTCGGAGATTGCACTTTTTCTAGAACAGACTCTCTATTCATGTGAAACAAAGCTCTTCCCTAAACCTATTCAAATGCAGTTTGGACCACCAGATTGGAAACAAATTCATCCTTGGCTTGTCACTTGTGGTTCTTAAAGACAGGGGCAATTTGTAGATACCCTAAGATGCAGGCATATACAAAAGCCATTCTAACCCTTGGGCATTGATAATTGGGAAAGCATGAAAAGGTTTTAGGGCCATTAGCCTAGTAACCTCCTATGATCCTTTGGGGGCTTTCTGGTAAGGGGTAGATTCTAGAAGTATGCTAGGGGCAGCAACAAGGTTCCCTGTACACGTTTTAACAGCACTACACATTAGATTCCTTTTCTAGGTTCTGAACAGACATTGGTAAGACCATTCTCCAGAGGGTCCTGGAATCGTAGTTTATTGGTGTCCTCTTTCTTTAAGCTGTGGTAATCTAGCCATATAAATAAGGCCTCTGCAACAGTAATCTACATATATGGCTAAAAGAATGGCAAAGATGTTGCTAAAATCAATTGATATACATCATTGTGGTTTTTTTGGAGGGGGGACAAACATTTGACAACAAAAATTGAATAGTAATGATCCCGAGGGAAGCGGAATGTAAGAAAATACCACTATTGTTGGTGGGTCTTAATGCAGAGAAAGCATTTGACAGCCTAAACTAGGATTTTGTGAGTAATGCAATGGAAGCATTTGTATTCCCTGAGACAATAATATGGTTAATTAGGAGGATATATGAGGGATCAGAATTGAAAATTAAAGTGGGGGTTTACTTTCTGATAAGTTCTGTTTGAACAGAGGAACCAGGCAGTGGTGTCCTCTTTCCCCTTTATTTGCATTATTATATTTAGAACCATTGCCAAAGGAAAATAAAAGGGACTCAGAAATTCAAGGAAATAATTGGTGTGATAATCATGAAAAGTTGGCTTTATTTGCAGATCATTTTGTACCTGATAAAACTAGAAAAGAACATTTCAGTGCTGTAGAACATTCTGAGACAGTTTCAAGTCTTTTCAAGATACAAAATTACTGAAGGTAAAATAAAGGCAATAGCTGTAAACTCTGTCCCCACATATGAATTGGTTAAGCAATACCCATATTTATGGAAACATGATAAAAATGGAGTGTGGGTTAAATGATTCTTTTATGGCAGTTAAGGATGTGTGGGAATAGAATAAACAAAAGAAAATACAAAAATGGAGAAACTGGAAGCTCTGTTTTATAGATATGGTTAGCAAGATACAAGCAGTGAAAATGTTTTTAGTCCCTTTAGTTTTATACACAGGTCAGGCATATTTTTATCAACCAGAAGAGTAGCTGTGTATAACAATTAATAAAGATTTGAAGGATTTTACCTGTGAGGGGAAGAGGGCAAGAGTCAAGTGGGATAAGATAATCCTTCCAAAAGAACAGGGTGGTTTGAGATTACCTGATATGAAGGGATATTTCAGAGTTACATAGTTAAGGCTGCTATACATAGCATAAGCAGAAATCTATAATTCAACATGGAAAGTGGGTGATGATGAAACTGGGGGAAGCCCAAGAAATAAGGAGGGGCTAGGATTTTGGATGCAGATTCTTAAGGAGAAATACAATAGAATAAAGTAGGAGAAAGTATTCTAAGAACTAAGCTGACACAGGAATGGAGAAAGGAGATTCTGCCAATAGAGTTAAATGCAGTTAGGGGTACAGAGAATAGGTAAAAGGGGGATGGAATTAACTGGAGAAAAAATGGCAAAGGAACCAAGGTACTGGAAGCAAATACTTAGAGAGGGGATGGTAATAGAATGGGAAGAGGCCAAGAATACATTTGGACTGCAGGCTCAAGACTACCTTCCCTATCAAGGATTGATATTAGAGTATGGGGAAAAAAGAAAAAAGCAGGTACTGGCCACCATGCTGAACAGCTTCAAAACTTTTATTTTAAAACACAATTAAAAATACAAGGAATGAGTGCTTTCAGGACCAAGCCCTTCTTCAAATACAAAACTCAAATGAAACTGCAGTTTTTATATAGCGTTTCAGTTAACATTCAGTACTGCACCCTCCTTTTCCTTAGTGCAGGTCTTAAAGGTATAACCCCATTTAAACCTGGGGTTTTGTATGCTGCTACCTCAATGATCCATTTAGTTTCATTCAAATCTGTCCATACCTCCCAACTGTCCCGAATTACTCGTTTTTTACCGAGTTTTTTTGTCCAAATAAAGGGGTGCCACAATTCATATTTTTTTATTTTTTGCACTTTTCTTTTATTTTTCACACTTTATATGATGGCATCAGCTCGCCAGGGCTACCTGCCTATCCAAATTCAGCTCACAGAGTAAGTATTTCTGGATTTCCGGCTAGTTCAAATGCTTTGTGAGCGGGAATGAACCAGCCAGAAAGGATTTATTTAGAAGGCTTGAACGGGCTCACCTGAAGGTGAGAACAGCTGATGTTAAGTTGTCCCATCTCGCCTTCATTCTTGCTGTTTGGTTCGGAGCCAATCCATGGCTCCGACTCGGCCTACTTCTATAGCTCGAGAGCTATTTACTGGCTCGAGGCTAACCCTTATCCCAGAATGCCCAGTGTCAGCTACCCAGATCTCATTTGCCACTTCAGCTGCGAGGTTGCTTCGTTACTGGCTCAGGCTTAGTATCGTTTTTTTCTATGATTATAATTGTTGTTTATTCTTAAAATTTGTCAAGTTTTTGTCTAGATATAATTCTTTATCCCTTATCGCCTTTCTTGTGTGTGTTGTAGCTTTGTTAGCTGTCGCTCCATAGCTCGCTGGCCTTCTGTTTCAACCTGAACTTGTTTAAATTAGAGAGTTCTCCCTCCCCTCCCCCTTAGGACAGCCGTTTAAATTAGTGGCTCTCCATTCTGTTCCTTAACTTTAAAAAAAAAAAAAAAACTTTTTTTTAATATAGTCATGTAGCATGTGTAAAAAGGCCAAAGTTTTTGGCTTCAAAAAGTGTGACATGCTGTCAGAAAATGTCTCTGACAGATGGGCACACTAGCTGTGTTTATTGTTTAGGTGCTGTGCACCTGTAGGACTCCTGCTCTAGCTGTCATGCATTTAGTCCAGGGGTCCTGCAGAAGCGCAAAAAACAAATTAATCCTTCGAGGATTATTGAAACCACAGGATTCCCCAGCTAAAGGTTCTCAGCCAGTGAAATCCTCTATGTCTGTCAAGCCGTCAGCTGCATCCTCGGAACCGACTCCTGGGCTTGTAGAACCAAGTTTGTCGGTGCCGACTAGCATCGACAAGTCATCTCCTCCCTCGGCTCCAACTGCCACCTCAGAGCTGTCTCAGAGCCACAAGTGAGCAAGGTCTCTTTCATTGGAGCGATCCACTCAGAGCCACAGTCACCCTTATTAGGAAGTGAATGCAGTCATTGCTCTTCATCCCACTCTTCTTGATCCTCCAGGTTATCGGATCAAGATGTAGAGAGAGTAGTCAGCAGGGTGCTTTAATCACAGGCCCTTGTGAAATTACTTTCCAGCCCACCTCAGCAGGTTGCGGCTCCATCCGCCTCCATCTCTATTCCTCCTCTGACTACACTTAGTTCGGAGCAGGAGACCATGGACACATTGATAGTAGAACCGACCGCGCCAATCACCTCCTTTTCGGTTCCGATGTCAGCTCTGATCACCTTAATTGTTCCGTCCATCGAGTGATCTGGGCACCAAAGCTCTCTCGTCACTCCGAGGGGGAAGTGGCATCGGTCCCTTGTCCAACCCAGCTCTCCCTCTCGGAGCATCGACGCAGGTGAGCTTGGCTCCCACATTGGCCTCGGAGCCATTGCCCTCGATGCGGAGAAGGACTCCCATCTCTTCAGAGCTGGAGCTTTCTTTGCTTCAGGATCGTGATGCCTTCGAGGTCATGAGGAGTGTGCTGTCCCCTGAAGCAGCCCTACTATCAGCCCCATCGGCTCCTTCTCTTGTAGTGCCTGTGCCAACCTCTGCTCCTCCTCCTGCCCAGAAGCATAGGGAACCTATGCCCCAGGACACCCCATTGGGTGACCCCCCCCCCTTCTTCCTGATCACTCAGAAGAGCCTCATCAGAAGAAGAAGTGCAAGAGGAAGCACCTAGGCTGCCCTGAGTCTGTCACCTCAAATACAGACCTGGATGAATCAGAAGGGTCCCCCAGATCCCCCTCTGAAGATGTTTCTTTTTCAGACATCCTTGAACTGCTTAGGCAGAGGGGTGGCTGGTCTTCCTCAGCCCCTACCGAGGACGAGTCTGTATACCTGGAGGCATTCGGTTCCCGACCCTCTACCTCCTGGGTGTCTCCACCTTTCGATCCACTCATGTCTGTAGTGGTTTGAAAGGCTTGGTCAGCTCCGGATTCTGTGGAACCTACTCCGAGGAGACCAAATAAGTTCATAACAGCCACCCAGGACAAACAGTTTCTCTCTAAAGGTGTGCCAGTTGATGCCATGGTGGTAGCAGCAGCCACCAAGAAAGAGTTAGCAGAAACTTCATCTGTCCATCCACCAAACAAAGAGTCTAGGACGATGGACAGATATGGGAAGCGAATGTTTTCCTCAGCGACCTTCTCAATGAGGTCCCTGAATTATCTCTCTCATTTTATATGACTTCAAAGCGATCTCCTAAAGAGCTTAGAGATACCCTACAAGATCCTACAGCTGAGGGAGCATCAGCCAAAATAGCTTCCCAGCTTGCAACTCATCAACTCCTCCATGAAGCTGATTTTCTATGCAGCCGATGTAGCGAGCAGAGCCACAGGTACAGGAGTGGCTCTCAGGAGACATACTTGGCTGTGGCTATGTCAATTTGCGGAACCCTTTCGGGCGTCCTTCACAAATACTCCCTTTAATGGCTCCTCGCTTTTTGGGCCTCAGGTGAAAGACATGCTTACCAGGTGTGAGCAGGAAGGGAAGACTCTCTCTGCTGTGGGAGTCCATTTTTCCACTCCTAACAGACCTTATCCCACAGGTCAGAGGGGTGGAAAGATGTGGTTTCAAAAATTCCAGGGACCCTTGCCTGACACACGTGGTGATTTTTCCCCCAGGGGCAGAGAGGGAAACAACAACAATGGCAGATGCCGCCCTCGTGGCAGAGGGGGACTGCAAAATCAGGGTAAGAGAGAAACTTTCTCTGCCAAACCCTTCCAGCATCTCTGATGGGTTTCCTGACTTCTCACCTCTGGAGGCAGTCGGTGGAAGACTTTTGCTGTACCCAAAAGCCTGGCAAAATATAACAAGAGACAGTTGGGTACTATCTATCATATCCGGAGGTTACAAAATTCCCTTCTATCAAAAAATTCCATCCCAGATGTCCTACCTAATCTAAGGGATCAAGCAGTCATTCAAGTCTCAAAACTGCTAGAAAAAAGAGCCATTCAGGAAGTCCCCGCAGACCAACTAGGATCCGGAACTTACTCAAGATTCTTTTTAGTACCAAAAAAGACAGGGGACTGGAGACCAATACTGGATCTCAGCAGATTGAACAAATCTGTACAAAAAGAAAAGTTCCGGATGGTAACACTGCAGTCCATTCTCCACTTTCTGGGTCAGGACAACTGGATGTGCTCCATAGATCTTCAGGATGCGTACTACCATATCAAAATGGACAGACGCTCCAGGAGATTTCTTTGCTTCTGGGTAGGGTCCAGTCATTATCAGTTCAGAGCTCTGCCCTTTGGTCTCACCATGGCCCCCAGGGTGTTCACCAAATGTATGGCAGTAGTCACGGCTCACCTGAGACGTCAAGGATTCCAGGTGTTTCCCAATCTAGACGACTGGCTCCTAACTGCTACCACCAGGCATCAACTCTTAGAGGCATTGGATTATACAATATCAACCTGCACCCAACTAGGCATTACAGTAAATTTCGAAAAATCTGCCTTATTGCCCTGTCGATTTGTTACATATATAAGAGCAGAATTAAACACAAAACAGATGTTTGCAAAGTTACCTCAGGAAAGAGTTTTCTCTGTTCACCAACAAGTGTCATTTCTAATGCAGAGCAGAAAGGTCCAAGTCAGATATGTCCTGCAAGTTCTAGGCTCCATGGCAGCTGCCATTCTTCTTGTACCATTAGTGTGTTACAACATGAGAGTCCTTCAGTGGCTTCTCTTCATGCAGTGGTCCATCCAGGAACTACCTATGTCTCACATTATCCTGATTACAGAAACATGCAAAAGACACATCTCTTGGTGGATGGTCTCCCTACTGGTGACTCAGGGCAGACCTTTCATTCAACCCCCTCCGGTAGCCACGGTGACCACAAATGCCTCCCTGATAGGGTGGGGGGAGCATTATCTAGGCAGGGCAGTGCGAGGCATGTGGCAACCTCATGAGTACCGTCTGCATATCAATGTCCTAGAGATGAGAGCAGTGCTCCTAGAGTTGCAAGCTCTTCAAGACTCTCTTCCTTCCGGGACTATTGCGATCCAAACAGACAACATGTCAGTTGTGTGGTTCATCAGCAAGCAGGGCGGGACCAGGTCCTACCCCTTGTGTCGAGAAGCCCTTAGGCTATGACAATGGCCAGTTTCCTCCCAACGTTTTCTGACAGCAAAGCAGATCCCTGGGAAATCCAAAGTAATAGCGGACAGGCTCAGCAGGGTTATCCTCATACCTCATGGGTGGTCTTTGAATCAGGAAGTTGCGGACCTTATCTTCCGCAAATGGGGCCAGCCTTGCTGCGATCTATTTGCCACCCCCCTCAACAACAAATGCAGCAGCTACTTCTCCCTGCTTCCTCCTCCAGGTCAAACTCCCAGCGACACTCTAGTCCATGATTGGCCTCAGGGACTCCTTTATGCATTTTCCCCTTTCCCCCTAATTCCAAGTCTCATACAGAAAGCAAAATTGTTGGGTTGCAAAATTATACTCATTGTGCCCTATTGGCCTCAACAGATATGGTTTCCATTCCTGCACCTTCACCTTCTAGACCAGCCTTGGGTTCTGGACCCAGTGCCAGATCTGTTGATTCATCAGTCAGGTGGGTTACACCAATCCCTTCAGACTCTCAATCTCACAGCTTGGTTTCTCCACTTCCTACCTTAGCCAGGCTTCCAAGTATCTCCCCAGCAGTTTGCGATATTATTGTATCCTCCCATAAGTCAACTACGAGAAAGACTTATACTAGCAAATGGAAAAGATTTTCTTACTGGGCAGAATCTAGAAACTTAGACCCCTTTTCAGCCCCAGTCCATCAAATTCTAGAATTTGTAGCAGAGCTTTTTCAGTCGGGTGTGGCTGCTGCTACCATCAGGGTACAACTGGCAGTCATATCTAATTTTCATATTGGAATTCTTAATTCTAGCATAATGTCTCATAAGCTCTGCAAAGCCTTCATGAGAGGAACATCTCTTCTTAGACCCCCAGTGAGGGAGCCACCTCCTCCTTGGGATCTCAATTTAGTTTTGACTTCTTTGATTCTGCCTCCCTTTGAACCAGCAGCTTCATGTCCCTTAAAATTTCTTTCTTGGAAAACACATTTTCTGGTTGCTATTACCTCAGCTAGACGTGTTTCAGAACTCCAAGTACTCTGTGTTTCTTCTCCATATATGGTGTTTCACAAAGATAGAGTTTCTCTGAGAACCAACCCATCTTTTATACCAAAAGTCTGTTCAGAAAATAATTTAAATCAATCCATCGATCTCCCCGTCTTCTTTCCCAGTTATAGCAGCAAGGCAGAATATGGTCTTCACCAACTGGATGTGCACAGACAATTACATTTTTACCTCCATAGGACCAAAGATCTAAGAAAGTCAGACCAATTATTTTTCTCCTATGCTCACAATAAGCAAGGCCTTCCAGTTTCTAAGGTGACCTTATCCAAATGGTTATCTGACACCATTGCCTTTATTTATCAGTTAAGGCATAAACATCTATCAGCAAAACTGAAAGGTCATTCTACTAGAGCATTAGCCACATCTGTAGCCTTTCAGTCTAAATTGCCCATAGACTCAGTTTGTGCAGCTACCACTTGGGCAAACCCTCATATCTTTATCTCTCATTACAAAGTGGATGTGGTCTCCCGGAGCAGGGCTTCCTTTGGTTCCACTGTTCTGAAGAGTCTGTTCCAATGAGCCACTCGAGGTCTTTAGGTGCTAGGGACGCTGTCCCAAACAGCAAGAATGAAGGCGAGATGGGACAACGTAACGTAAAGAAGTTATGTACCTACCATAACATTCCATGTTAGTTGTCCTTCATCTCGCCTTCCTTCTTGCATCCCCCCTCCTTCCCCCTTCCTGGAGGAATGAAAGGATCTCACTATGGTTTCACTGCCTGATTTCCTTTTTCTTGGTTCACATGCCAGGTAATTTTATGACAGTTTACTCTGATCTGTTATTTTGGTAAATCAGTTTTAGGTTACTGGTTACTTTATATGTCTAGTGTGCGCTATCACAAACGAGATCTGGGTAGCTGACGCTGGGCATTCTGGGATAAGGGTTAGCCTCAGGCCAGTAAATAGCTCTCAAGCTATAGAAGTAGGCCGTGTTGGAGCCGTGGATCGGCTCTGAACCAAACAGCAAGAAGGAAGGCTAGATGAAGGACAACTAACATGGAACGTTATGGTAGGTACATAACTTCTTTTTTTGCTGCTCGCTATTTATTGCAAGGATATATTTAGAAGGCTGGGAATGGCTTGCATGGATGTTTTGCTGCTCGCTATATATGGCAAGAATTTATTTAGAAGGCTGGGAACGGATGACTCGGGCTTGCTGCTTGCTATTGGATTTATTTATAAGGCTGGGAACGGATGGCTCGGGCTTGCTGCTCACTGTTGAATTTATTTAGAAGTCTGGGAATGAGAACGGATGGCTCAAAGGATTTATTTATCAAGTAAGCTGAAACGGTGTGTGTGTGTGTGTGTGTGTGTGTGTGTGTGTGTGTGTGTGTGTGTGTGTGTGTGTGTGTGGTGCTGCTGCTTCCGTACACGTTTTTAACATTTGACTTTTAGGAGATACTGGCGTAATGACACAAACTGTTTGATTCCTACATTTTAATTCTTAATTAAAAATCTGAAGCAGAATAGAAGTAGCAATTTAGTGAAATTATTAGTGTGTTCGTGCTACATAACTTAAAACATATCAAATTGATGAGTCGCAGTCGCAGTGTGTGTAAAATAGAATAATTTATGAAGTACAGAGCTGTCAATGTATGCTTTATTTCAGAAGGCTAGGCAGATAGCTTTTGTTTCATACCAGGTTTGCACTAGTGTTCCTGTGTGGCAAAACAGCTTGAGAAAATGTGGAATATGTTCTCCCTGTTACTGTGACAGTTTATGAGCTATCTGATTGGTTTAGAGAGTGCATTTGCCTTTTAAACCTTCATGCTGTAGGGAATTGCAGTGGTAAGATTCAATGTGCCATATAAAGGATTTACCTTCAAGCTGCATCAAGACAATGTTTGCTCAGCTTGATGGTTAAAATATTCATATCTATTACCTCTGTTCTGAATGTTTGCTAAAGTTCTGCAAACAATGTGCTGCAATTTTCAATTGAATTTCCTAACTGAAAAACGAGAATGGTGTCTTGGGAAATCATAGGTAATTAATACAGATATAATTCTCATCTGGTGTGGGAAGTGAAGCAGCTGACTCCATTGTTTCTTTTTGTACTCTTCTCAATATTTGAAAGATAAAAAATATGCCTTCCTAAACCCTAATATTGTGCTGAAGACTTATTAAAATGAATTATTTTGCATTTTTTATGAATAACTGGTCTTGCCAAATATCATTCCCATCTATAATTTTCAAGTTTAGACTGGTGCAAATATTTCCATGCACCCAAGAAATCACAACTTCTAAGCTGTCTTAAATCTCACTAACATTGGATTGCATGTATTTTTTTCATATATGAGCAGGGCAGGCTGGAAGAAAGGGATATGCCTTTTTTAATTCTGTTTTCTTATTTTTGTTTTGCTTGGTGCTTTGTTTTCTTTCTGAAGGCCCCTAGGTCTTAAAATAATTCAGCAATTCCTTCTCTAACTCTTAATATGTTGTACCCAAGGGCGCCCGCAGGCAGGTGCAAGGGGGTGCACTTGCACCCCCCTGGAATCGGCTGCGGGTAGATAATTAAAAAAAAAAAGTTTTTTTTTTTTGCGGCCGGGATCTGATGGGAGCGAGACCTGACGAGAGAAGATGGGAGCGAGACCTGACACTTTCAGGTAGTGTGTGTGGAAATGGAAACGACCGGACACTTCGGAAGGAAGATGGGGCACTTGCAGGTAGTGTGTGTGTGTGTGTGTGTGTGCGTGTGTGTGTGTGTGTGTGTGTAAAATGCCCCAGGTGTACATGGTGGTGGGTAGTGAATAAGGCTTGAACCCTGTACCTTGGGCCCAAGTGGCAAGAGCCTGAATTCCCTACCCACCACCATTTGTGAAAATGTTGCAGGATTTTCCCTCATACTTTTTCTGTTCCTCATAAAATCTGTGGTTTCTGCATTTGTGTCCTTGTTGCCTGACAGCTACATGTTCTCTGGTTTTATTCTTGGCTGTCTGGAGTGTTTCTCCCTGGGCCTCTGCTAAAACTTAGCTTTTTTTTTTTTTTTCAAAGTCAGACTTTCCTGGTTAACAAAAGTTAAAAAAAAATGGACACACTTGTCAGACTTCATATTCTTCAGAAAGTGTATGTTAACAAAAGCTTTTATTCTAGCAATTTTCTAAGTGTACAAGATGGATATTTGAAATGTATCCCTGTGTTTGGGACTGTATCCCCCCCCCCATTATTGGCTTCGTCCAGGTTTTGTGCTAGGGCTGAGAGTTATGGTAAGAACTGAATTCACTGAATATGTTTGAGGGCTGTATTCACACAGTATTGGCTTTGTTCAGGTATTTATTGGCTTCGTCCAGGTTTTTTGCTAATGTTGAGAGCTATGGTAAGAACTGATTTCACTGAATATGTTTGGGGGCTATATTCTCCCATTACTGGCTTTGTCCGGGTGTTATTTGCTAAGAGGTTGAGAGCTATGGTGAGAACTGAATTCACTGAATGTTTGGTGGTTGTAGTAGTCACCCATTATTGGCTTTGTTTAGGTCTTTTGTGCTAAGAGGCTGACAGCTGTGCTATGGTGAGAACTGAATTCACTAAATGGTAGCTATTTAAGTTTCAGTCTTCCTCTTTTCACAAAACAAGTTTATTTGGCGTAGTGGTATGTTGCTCTGACTGTTTTGCACGGGGTCCCCTGGGTTCAAGACGTGGCAGTGAAATGTATGGTGGTAACGCATTTTATTCTAGCAACTTTCAAACATTATACAAGCAATGTTTAAAATGTGTCCCTGGTTTTTGGCCTTTTGTCCCCCCCCCCCCCAATAAATTTTGGCTTTTTCCAGATTTCTTGTGCTTAAAAGTTCAGAGATACAGCTGGGTGTCGGAGTAGATTTTACAAGGAGCTGAGAGCTGCAGGGGAGCAAAAGTTTAGTGCTGCTTGTGTTTAGTCTGCTCGCATTAATAGCACAACAGATAATGTACTTGCTTTAGATGCTGAAGGCTGTGGGTTCTACTCCCACAGTAGGTAAATGCATTGCTGATTCTGTATTGTGTTGTAAAGGGGGTGGATGCTGCAGTCTTTTTGGCAAAGATACCTAGTAACTATGAACCTGTTAACAGTTTGCTATCCATTCCCTATTGCGGTATTACTAGCTTTTCATTTTTTTATTGCATGCAACAAAAGCAATTTATTCTTCAAGAGTAACAGGCACTTTCAACCTCTTTATTAGTTACAAATTTTTTCAATGTGGAGTTTACTACTTCAGAGATTGTGTATATTTTTACTGATACTGGTGGACTTGAGTAGACTTTTATGATGGAAATGTTCTGAATTAGGCAGTTTTGTCATTAGTGGATGCTTTTTGTTTCATTGTTTACTGGAAAAATGTTCAAAACAATAAATTTAAAATGCCCTCTAACAACTGTACTGTATTGTACAAGGAATATAATGTAATACAGTCAGGCAGGTGTATCGAAGAGCATGTGTATGTTATGTTCGAGGGGCCTATGATTTTGTAGACAGCCCAGAGTTAATATTTGCCATTGGCAAAATGTAAAGTGGGTTTCAGTGCTGTTTCAATGCATGCGAGTTTCAAGAGCAGAGAAGTTTTAATGTTGGTCTATTTTCATTGTGAGACTGCATTGCTTTAACAGATATGTATTAGGGTTTGTGCTGTAAAATGCAAAATAAAACTTTCAAATGAAATCCTAAATCATCGCAGAAGTAAAGCAGTATGCACATTAGTGTTTATGATAAATGGGACATTGGAATGGCTGCAGGGGGAGGCTCCATTTGACCATGATTTTGTGAGGGGGGGTAGCAAGCTCAGACAGCCCCGGTTGAACTATACCTCTCAGTTGTCCATATCTTTGCAGAATGAATAGATATTTGCTGCTTATTTTTGGTTTGTTCTCAAATTTGTGATTTTCTAGCAAATTATTTAGGAATGAAGCCATTAAATGACAGACATTGAGTTTCAGATGTCATAACCTTCAGAAAAATGCATGCATGCTAATGCAAGACTGTCTTTACGTTTATACAAGAGCAATTTTTAGTAGTGTTTGTATGTTCCCCAATATATTTGGCCTTGTTCAGATTTCCTGCATTAAGAGGTTGAGAGGTACGTGCAAATCACTTTGTAGATTAGGAATATCCAAACATCTCAATTGTCCCCAATTCTGGCTCAAAATGTTGCTCTCCCCTAATAATCCCTCCTCCAAAATGGCAATTTTGGAAGAAAATGTGGAGGGTTTACAATTATATATAACTGTAATGATCACTTATAGATTACCTCTATTTCAATGCATGTGGATGCTCTTATTTTGTTAGCTGCTTCAAGTTAACTGTTAATATTAAAAAGGTGTCCCTTTTTTGACAGGTATTTTTGCATCACATTTTGGTCCGTTTTTCATAAAATTGTGTTTTTCTGGCAAATTAGTGGCAAGTCATTAAAGATTGAAGTTAGAAAATAATGGCAGACATTTGAGTTTCAGATTTCATACCCTTCAGAAAACTTGTACTAATGCAAGATCTACCTGTTCTATTTAAGTTATAAGAGCAATATTTAAAAATTGGCCTTATTTTTAGGCTTGTCACACTTCTAGTTCTATGTATGGCTTTGTCCAGATTTCTTGCTCTGAAGTTGAGAGGCATGTCAGCCATCACTGTCAGCCAGAGACATTTCAAATTGTGACATACTTATTGCACCCCACTCTCCCCATTGTAGTGGCTCTGGATGTGTCCATGGAAGGCAAGAAGCAGTTATGCAGTGTAAATGTGCAGAGTATTCCCCATCCAAAGTAGATCACAAATCGACCGTGGCTTTTCATCTGTCCTTGATTTTGCAAAATGTTCTGGTTTTCTATCAGATTTTGTACTGTTGATTTATGCTTCTTATTCTGGAACTGTATGCTGTCACAGTGCCCTGTTGCTCTGTTTAAGTAGCCATGGTTTAATGAACATCAGGTAAGCTTGTCAGAGATTGTAAGATGCAAGTAAGCTTTAGTAAGTTTGTCGGATATTGTAAGATGCAAGTAAGCTTTAGTAAGTATATTGTTAAAGAATTACCAGCATTGAAAGCCTTTTCATTGTTGCCATGCAGAGAATATTTACATGACTAGATAATGTATAAGCCTTGGGTATTGAAATGCATATGACAGTTTTATTTATTTTATTTGCAGTTGGTTTACCAGGATAGTCCATTGGGCCAAATGAACCCGTTTTCAATGGAGTCCTGGGGAGAAAAGCTCCAAAACTAAGTAGGTTATTAATAGATATACAAATTATACAATTACACAGAAGTTAATCATACAAGAAATAACAATTTGAAAATAATACAACTAGAGCGAGTACAATCTAGTGATGAAATTAATAGGTAATACAGACTAAAGGGAAATTTAGCACAAAAGCACTGAAATTGCCTGGGGACTAGTTGGTTTATATACTTCTAATAGATTTTGATTGTTGGATCTTGATACTCTTGCAGGAAGGTGCATTTTAAAGGCTGATGAAAGGGAGGGACAAAGGGAGGGGTTGAAAATGAGCTTATGTGCAAGATTTAGTTGAGTATATGTGAGAACTGGGTAGCTCTAGCCATTTTAGTTTTTGGAGAGAGGAACAGTGGTGGGTGGAGGACTTGTGGTTGGTAGCGAACTTGGCAATTTTGTTGTAGCAAGAGGAAAGTTGTGTTGGAGGTCTGTAGATTAGTTAGGAGTGGAGCTCCATAGAGAAGTGAGAGGATAAGAAATGAGGCAGAGGGTGATTTTGGTAGCAGGTGTAAGGTAATGATTTTGTCGGTAAAGCATACGGGTTTTCTTGATATTTAACTGTAGGTGGGAGTTGAATTTGAGCTGGTATCAATTTGGACCCCAAGTAACTTGGTCTCTGACACCAGTTCCAGGGTAGATTATTTTGTCTAGAGATGTGGAATGTGTTTATATTGAAAGAAGTTGCCTTAGAGGGATGAATAACATTAATTTGGTTTTAGAGGCATTGAGTGCTAGGTGATTCCTTTTCATCCATTGCTCCAGTTGTTGTAAAAGCATCTTGAGTCAGTTTTAGGAGTGAGGGATAGAGGTGGCAGCGAGATAATAGCAGAATCATCGGCATATTGGATGATGTCTGAGAATGGGATAGAGTTATGAAATCATTTATAAATATATTTGAGAAGGGGACTCGTATAGAGCCCTGGGGTACCCCAGTAGGAGTATTTAGAAATGAGGAGGTGGCCTTTTCCATTTGACTGCTTGAGATCTGTTAGATAAGTAGCTGGAGAACCAGTTCCAAGGAGGAGGGAGATGGGTAAAGTTTAGTTAGTAGCAGGCTGTGAGAGTGTGTCAAAGGCCTTGGAGAGGTCGAGTAGTAGGGTAGAAACAATTTGGCCAGAGACGCAGGCTTTATTTACAGTTTCAAGGAAGGAGAGGAGGGCGGTCATAATGCTATGATGTTGTCTGACTCCATGTGTGGGAGTTAGTAGGTGATTATCTAAGAGATGTGGAAGGAGTTGTAGTTGGATACACTTTTCTAGGAGTTTAGAGATGGGGGACAGAATAGCGATGGGGAAATTAGTAACATTGTTGTTGTTGCCACCTTTTATGTAGAGGTATGATAAAGGCCCTTTTCCAGACTTGGGGTACTATACATTCTTGGATAGAGCAGTTGATTAAAATGCTAATAGGGTAGCGATTGCTTCAGCAGCTTTGCCAAGAAAGTAAGAAGGGATGTTATCAGGAGCATTGGTGCATGGCTTCAGTTTCATAAGGAATTTCTTTATAGTAGAAGTTGGGTATAGGTTTAAATGAGAAAAAAGGAGTGTGAAGAGGGAGAATTAGAGGCAGATGAAGCTGATGAAGTAGTAGGAGGAGTGGAGGGATGGGAGTTAGTAGATGGGAATGAGGAAGTAGTAGCAGTGTAGTGGTCTTAGAGAAAGATGGCGTTAATTTGGAAATGGATTCAATGAAAAGAGTTAAATTGGGTAGCCAAGTCTTGGTCAGGAGTGTTTGGGTCTGGGGTAGGGGTATCTGGTTTGCTGGGGTTAAGTAGAGTAGAGATACCTTTCCAAAATTTCTGAGGGTTTGATTTTATTATTTTGAAGTGTGGAAAAGTAGTTTTGTCGGTCTAAGATTATGAGCTTTTACCTTATTTCAAGTATTTTATATTCATTGTAATAAAAGGACAGGATTACAGTATTTTCAGAAGTTCATTACATTTTATTGCAG
The DNA here is from genome assembly GCF_019279795.1 of Protopterus annectens. NCBI lineage: Eukaryota > Metazoa > Chordata > Ceratodontiformes > Protopteridae > Protopterus > Protopterus annectens. The sequence goes on from NC_056743.1 coordinate 1,282,128,890, forward strand.
ACCAGTGTCTTATAGCAGTGTCTGTGTGTTAGTACAGTTGTAGTTGGGTCAGGGTGGCTTTAATGGTATATGGTAAATAAGCATTGCTACCTTATTTAAAGCTTATGTGCAAACACAATAGGTAGTGATGAAACAATGCTCTGCTAAAAATGCTTTAATGCTCCACAATGCTGAGATCAGTTATCACTGGCTACCAGGATTTCACCCACTTCAGCTCAAGCACGGTGCCGTTCAGTGCAACCTTCCCAGAACTAATTTGTCTGACCAGAATTATTTGGTGTGTGTATTAGAGGGAGGTAGCATACCGGTCAGCTGTCCAGATTTTTGCCCGATATTCCTCCTAAAAAGGATTGAAGTTGCTAAATGAGGCATTTCAGTTTTAGATGTCATTTAGAAAATGCATACCAACACAAATCCTGTTACTCTTGTAATTTTCTAAGTTTCTGAGAGCCATATTTATAATCTGTCCCTATTTATTTTAGGCTTTGTCCAGATTTCTTGCACTAAGGTTGAGGCCTTGAGGGTGTGGTATGTTTGTGAGAAAGTGAAATGCCCAAGTTAGAGTTAACAGGTGGAATTTTCAAGTGCATTTCCAAGGAACTGTGAGTTTTAAGGGAAGCTAAGTCCACTGCTGCTCACCACAAGTAGAATACTTGCATCTTAATGTAAAGGCTTGAGGTTCTATTCCTACAGCATATACATTTGTATGCTGCAGTCCTCAGGATGCCCTCCTTTGGATGAGATGCCTAATAACTATGAACCTGTTTTTCAGCTTGTCATCCATTTTCTATTGCAATATACCAGCTTACCATTTTTTTAATTTAACATAGGCAATTTATTCTTTGATGGCAACAGGCACTGAATTTGTAAATGAAACACTGAAATATACAGCAACAACATCTTCATTAGTTTCAGATATCTTTAATGTGGAATTATTCAGATTACTTTTACTTCAGCAGAGTCACTCAAACAAGTGCTGCTGTATAATACAAGGGATATAATTCAATCAGGTAAATCTAATAACTTTTGCATGGCCCTAACGGTGTGCAAGGAGCCTATTGCTTGAAAACAGTTCAAAGGTAAATAACCTGCCACTGGCCAGATGCATTTTCTTTGAATGTGGGTTTCAATGCTGTTTCATTGAATGTGAGTTTCAAAAGTAGAGAAGCTTTAATGCCAAGTCTGTTTTCATTGTAAGACTATTGCTTTATTTAGGTTTAGTAAATGTCTCAGTGTTTGGGCTATAATGTTTGAAATAAAAGTTGTAAATTAAATCCAACTGCCTGTAATCATTGTAGAACTAAAGCATAAAACAGTATGCACACAGATTTGAACAGTGTCTACAGTAAATGGGGAGAAATAGCCTAGTAATGGGACACTGGAATGGCTGTGTGGGCGGGGCTTGGGTGGGTGGGCTTGGGCGGGGCTGTGTTGGCAGGGGGCGGGGTGAGCTATGTGGGTGGGGCTCTGGGTTTGCACCCCCCTGCAAAAAATCCTGCGGGCTCCCTTGGTTGTACCACCTGTTAGTCTCTCTCACACACACACACACACACACACACACACACACACACACACACACACACACACACTCATTGTCTCTGTCTGTCCCTCTCTCACCATTACCATACTGCAAGCATGCTACATGGGTCTGTGCAAATTCTTACATACTTGTTCAGTGACCGCCATACATGCGTATAAATACATAGAAATGGAATGGAAACAGAAATATTTTTATGTGCATATATAAAACAAAACAAGAAAACCCCTCTTGTATGAACACATAGACACATGAAATGTATACACACACATACAAATTGCACAAACTTTAAATTCATTCTACATCGGGAGCATTAATCTATGAATCTAATTAGCTTACTGTAGTATTAGTGCACAAGAAAGAAATTTTACCTTGATCAAACAAAAACAATGGCATTTTTGTGCTACTTGGCAGCCCAAGTCCTGTGGTGAATGAAACACTTGGTTTATCTTGTATTTCAGTCCACCTGTCTTCCACGTAGATATATGCACATTTTATGCAGCCATATTACATGCCTGTTGTATGAGTCTGTGCACACAGTCTACAGCATTGTCAAAGTCTTATTCAGACAATTTTGTATGTGTTTGTCTACACCAGCACTTATATGTGCAGACACAGTCAAATATGTACATGTAATGTAAGCAAGTTTCATGCCTGTTTACACACACATTTTGCTCATATGCTGGTAATTTTGTATGACAAATATGCAAGGTTGTAGCCAAAATGTAGCTTCAGCACATTTTGGTAATGTATATCTCTGCACTGGCCTGGTCTGTTGGCATAGTGGCAGAGATCTGCTGATAGCATTTGTGAGTCAGTTTCATATAGCTGTCCAGAAGCAGTAGATCTTGTGAAGGGGTGGACAAATTGTTTGACATGGTCTTAAAGTAATGGAGAAATGCATATGTGTCTTTGGTGCAGGCTTACACAGACATGCTCTCCAGCTAGTTGGGTCTATATCAGAACATCAAAGTATTAAAACTTTGAATGTTCTGATATCGAACACTATTCAGCGAACGCTAAGAATAGCAAAGCTGCAGAACAGCTAATTCTTTCCTCAGGAAAGAATTTGTTTGGCTGTCTCTGTGGCTTAGCTATTCTTAGCGCTGTGGTGGAAAGTTACGGGTTGGGTTCAGGTAAGTGTGCAATTGTTTGTATGTTAGAGGCGGGTTAAGTGAGTTAGGTTTAGGGCACAGGTTAGGTGTGTCTGAGACAGTGACAGACTCTAGGGTTAGGGGCGGTTTAAGTGAGTTAAGGTTAGGGCACAGGTTAGGTGAGTGTGCGATAGTGACGGACCTTAGGGTTAGGGTTTCGGTTAAAGTAAGTGGGTAGATAGTAGTGTATGTTTAGTTTAGTGTAGCGTTAGATGTAAGAATTTAAATGTATGTGTGTGGTTGCTGTTTGTTTGATGTGCTTGTGTTGTGTGTATGTGTTTTGGAGCAGTGAATTTTTTCCATGGGAAAAAATTCGCTGTTCTGAATGTTTGATATTTTCATGTTTAGATGTTTTGGGGCCGATGAAATAGTGTTCGCTATTTTCATCTTTCGATAATGTGATATAAACGCAGCTAGTTGGTGATACATTATGTGAACCAAGTTGGGGGGACTGTTAACAGGCTAACTGAATAATCAGTCAGACCTGCATTGTTGCTTCACACCTACTTGATTCTCACCCCTTTTAAGTAATTAAATATTCTGAAGGTGGGATGTGGGAAGACGAGTTTCAGTCCAGTGGTCATCTAGCAAAGCAGTAATTCAAGCAAAAAATAGCAAAATAAAATAAAAAGGTATGTGTGAAAATCCATGGTTGTAACTCATGCCTATAATAAAGGTATGTAAAGATAATTTACTAAAGTCATGGACATGCGTGTCTGACTTGTGTCATAAAGCTGTAACATTGATTTATACAGATTAAGACATAAGTCTAGTAACATCAAGTTTTACTAAGTGTGACCATGCCCAGTGTCTATTTGTGGGACTAGGTATTGTATACATTTGCCAGAAGCTTTTTACTACACCACATAAATGGTAGTCTGAGTCCCATGGCAGAAACTCCGGTCCCCCAAATTGCTATTTATACACAAGTGTATAGGCAGTGTTCAAGTGTCAAAACAAGGGGGGGGTGGAGCCTAGATGGTTAACTGGTAACAGCAACTTTTATGAGCTCCACAATCTAGTACCAGAATCCAGGAAAATAATTATTTTTATTTTTCAAAAGTAGTAAATTCTTATTAAGGAACCTCAATTCTGTAAGAATACCAAAGTTTATGCATTTTTATCGAAATTTTCCTGTCAAATAAACTGAAGATAACTTCTTCAATACAGAAATGAGCAACTCTAAGTCTTCGCACTCTGAAACTTCACTGAAAAAGGAAATTCAACTGATGTCAGCCACACTACTTGACCTATCTGTCAAAATGGACAGATTTACAGACAACCTTGAAAATCTAAAAGTCAACTGTCAGAAACAGACTGATGTCCTTAATGAAATCTTGCAGCAGCAACAATCAAAAATATTGGATATGGAAACTTCTCTAAGTGACATAGATGAGAGACTTAAGAAAGATGAAACTCATTGTGAATCTCTTTTACAGCAGAATACCTGGCTAATCCAGTAAAATAGATGATTTAGAGAACAGAGAAAGGAGAAATAACATTAGAATTTTTGGTCTTCCAGAAAAAACAGAAGGTGAGGACATTATTTTATTTCTTAACTCTTGGCTTCCAGACATATTAGACCTAAAGGAAGGTCTATCAAATGGTATAGAAAGAGCACACAGAGCTACAGGGAAACCTATTCCTTCTTCTTCCAATATGCCTCTTAGATCTATTATTGTGAAATTCTTGTCTTATTTAGACAAAGAACTTGTTCTCAAGTCTGCCTGGAGAGGTCATCCATTGACATATAATAAGAGTCAAATTAGATTTGACAATGACTATTCTTCAAGAGTCTTGGAACTAAGGAAAAAAAAACCTGGCCTTTTGTGAGATTTTTGAAACAAAATAAAATAAAGGCACAACTTGCTTTCCCTGCAAGAATCAAAATCCTGTATTCAAATGACATAAGAACATTCAACAATGTCGAAGAAGCTATAACTTTCATCAAAAACAACAACATAACTGTAATTCCAGAAGACATGGATTGGTCATCTTCCACCACTTTAAAAAGAACCTCTGAGAAAAATAACTGGACTGATATGAGAAAGAAGAAACTGAAAACTGGTCCTAGAAACTCTGGAGTCACTAGTTCTCTCAAAGCATCAACTAGGACTTGATTCCACTTCTAATCATTCAAAAAAGTATGTATTTTTACCTAACATACACTTATAAGAATGTTTTCTTACATTCTCTGATTGAACCTTACTAAGATTACATCTTATATTTCATGTGTTTGGACTTCTCTAATGGCGCTTAATATAGCTACTTACTATGAACCCATATAATAATAATAGCTTGTTCAAGGGACACCCTTGATTTTTGCTTCATTAGCAGCAATTAAACGTATACTGTATGCATTTATACTTTATACAATTCTTAATTTGAAATGCTTTTTGATTTTTAAACACATTTATTACAATATTTTATAATTTAGACTTTAGTTACTACTCTACTCAATTTTAGTGTTCTAACATTCCATTATAACTAAGTAAAAACAAGCAGTCCTGCCGATATCTGAGTAAATGCTCAAGCCACAAAGGGTAAAAGTAAATCACAACAAAAATGACAAGGCGTGAGCGAAGTGGAAGAAAACGGAATATTTAATATTTTTAATATAAAATATAAACCACACTGCAGGTCAGATAAGCGCTTTCACTCTCTTAGAGCTTCTTCAGATCACAATGACCAGAGTACACAAAGGCATTTATAAGGCATAACAGTAATTGAACAAAGAGGCACAGCCAATCAATCAATTAGCTTAATGCTCTAAAAAACAAACTCTGAAAGAACCACAAAATCTATCTAAATAAAAACAAAATATACATGTGTATAATGAAGACATTACTAAAGACAAATCTAAGAATCAGGCAAGCAAACAAACAAAGTAATAAAGTATAAAACCTATAAACACAAATAAAAATGTGTATTCAGAATGTTAAAACATGACTACACAGAATGTGCAGAACCTCTACCTGATATGAAATATACAGTTGGTCCTAGAACTCACAAATTCTATATAAACAAAACCTCATCTGTTTTAGGTGGAACTAAAATAAGGCTAAACAATAGTTAGTCAAAATTGACTATAAAATTAGTATATTAAAAATTAATGTTAGTATTCCTACGTTTCCTTAGAGTCGGCTTGATTGAGGCTCTCTCATTCAAGCCGACACCTCTATCAGCTTTTAACCTAATAATCCACCTACTCTCCCTATCTTCAGTGTGATTAGTAATGTCACCTCGTCTAATACTGGGATGAATCAACTCAAGGACCCTAAAACCAAAAATGTGATCATTACCACTAGATGAAACATGCTTGGCCAAGGCATTGAAAGTAGAGCCTTTCCTTATATGATACTGATGTTCACGTATCCTGTCTTTAAGTCTCCGGTTCGTCTTCCCAACGTAAAATGCTCTACATACTTGACACACTGCAAGATAAACTAAATTTGTTGTATTACAATTCGCTTTCACATTAGTATAGAAAACAGTACCTAGGTCGGGATGCAAAAAATGGGTATCAGTATCTATTAAGTCACAGTAATTACATTCTCCACATGGTTTAGTGGAGCTATCGTCATTAATAGCTGCAGAGGCCCTAGGATAGCAGAGCATCCTTCTCAAGTTAAGCCTATTCTTAAAAAGGAACTTAGGTTTAGTCCCGGCCACCCTCTGGATGCTCTCATCTGTGCAGAGGATAGACCAATGCTTAGACATAATATCTCTAATGGCTGGATAGTCAGTAGTGTATGGTATGGAGATCTTGACATTGACCTGTCTATCAGTAAGACAACTGGCATCAGGAGTTACAGTAGGTCCAAAGTAGGGTGCAGCTCGCTCTGACCTAAGTTCTCTAATATTCATAAGATTGCCATCAATCTCTCGAGAACCATACCCACGTGCTAGCAATCTATGCTTCAAATCTGCCACCTCTTTATTAAAACCTAATTTGGTGGCATTCAATCTCGAAGTTCTCATTGCTTGCCCCTCATGGATCTTAAAGAGAACCTCATGTTCCCAATGCACCAAAAACATGTTTGCATAGCTATTGGCGCATGGGGTTCCCATCGCAACACCTCCTTATTGTTGAAAAAACCTATCCTGAAATATGAAGATATTGTTCTCTAAAATAAGTTCTAGGAAGTTGGCTAACAAATTCCATGAGTTTGAACAGAAGGTAATCTTCTATCGACATTTTGTCGATGATGTTTTCATCCTATGGAGGGGTAGTATAGATGAGCTTCATGTTTTCCTTGATAGGATTAATCAATTGACTACTTATTTGAAGTTTACCATGGAGTATTCCTCACACAGAATAAAATTTCTGGATTTGTATGTAGAGAAACTTGGTAATGGCCTTATTAATACTGGTGTGTTCCGTAAGGAGTGCCATCACAATACCCTTTTATTGCGTACCAGTATGCACCCTGGATACATCTTTAATAATATAATTAAGGGGCAAGCAATGAGAACTTCGAGATTGAATGCCACCGAATTAGGTTTTAATAAAGAGGTGGCAGATTTGAAGCATAGATTGCTAGCACGTGGGTATGGTTCTCGAGAGATTGATGGCAATCTTATGAATATTAGAGAACTTAGGTCAGAGCGAGCTGCACCCTACTTTGGACCTACTGTAACTCCTGATGCCAGTTGTCTTACTGATCGACAGGTCAATGTCAAGATCTCCATACCATACACTACTGACTATCCAGCCATTAGAGATATTATGTCTAAGCATTGGTCTATCCTCTGCACAGATGAGAGCATCCAGAGGGTGGCTGGGACTAAACCTAAGTTCCTTTTTAAGAATAGGCTTAACTTGAGAAGGATGCTCTGCTATCCTAGGGCCTCTGAAGCTATTAATGACGATAGCTCCACTAAACCATGTGGAGAATGTAATTACTGTGACTTAATAGATACTGATACCCATTTTTTGCATCCCAACCTAGGTACTGTTTTCTATACTAATGTGAAAGCGAATTGTAATACAACAAATTTAGTTTATCTTGCAGTGTGTCAAGTATGTAGAGCATTTTACATTGGGAAGACGAACCGGAGACTTAAGGACAGGATACGTGAACATCAGCATCATATAAGGAAAGGCTCTACTTTCAAAACCTTGGCCAAGCATGTTTCATCTAGTGGTAATGATCACATTTTTGGTTTTAGGGTCCTTGAGTTGATTCATCCCAGTATTAGACGAGGTGACATTACTAATCACACTGAAGATAGGGAGAGTAGGTGGATTATTAGGTTAAAAGCTGATAGAGGTGTCGGCTTGAATGAGAGAGCCTCAATCAAGCTGACTCTAAAGAAACGTAGGAATACTAACATTAATTTTTAATATACTAATTTTATAGTCAATTTTGACTAACTATTGTTTAGCCTTATTTTAGTTCCACCTAAAACAGATGAGGTTTTGTTTATACAGAATTTGTGAGTTCTAGGACCAACTGTATATTTCATATCAGGTAGAGGTTCTGCACATTTCGTGCAGTCATGTTTTAACATTCTGAATACACATTTTCACTTGTGTTTATAGGTTTTATACTTTATTACTTTGCTTGTTTGTTTGCCTGATTTTTAGATTTGTTTTTATTAATGTTTTCTTTATATGTATATTTTGTTTTTATTTAGATAGTCTCTGTGGCTCTTTCAGAGTTTGTTTTCTAGAGCATTAAGCTAATTGATTGATTGGCTGTGCCTCTTTGTTCAATTACTGTTATGCCTTATAAATGCCTTTGTGTACTCTGGTCATTGTGATCTGAAGAAGCTCTAAGAGAGTGAAAGCTCTTATCTGACCTGCAGTGTGGTTTATATTTTATATTAAAAATATTAAATATTCCGTTTTCTTCCACTTCGCTCACGCCTTGTCATTTTTGTTGTGATTCCATTATAACTGTTTACTGTCACTCTTGTTTAAAATAGCCTCGAGCTAACAAATGTTGTCTCTCTTCTAAAATAGAATCTACATAATTAACATGGAAGCTCTCATCCTAAAATATAGGAATATGAAGAATTAAATGTTTTTACACACAGTTATAGGTAGATTAAACTAAATTAACCTCACCTATTATCACAATAACTCATGTACTATCTATCCCACACATTTATACTGCATAAGTATATACAGCTTTATAGTTGTTTACTGACGAGAGCTTCCATCTCACATTCTCTGACTTCACTTGTCTATTTCGATTGATTAAATAGTCTGATTAGTTGAGATATTTTTTCTTTCATATTATTTATTTACTAAATATTAATGTTTTCTATGGTTAGAAAATGTTTCAGTTTTTAGGAAGGTTTCTGTCTATATCAGCTCGTGTACGGATTTACACTGTCTTTTTACTGTTGAGTCGTGCACTGTTTAGTTTAAGGATGTATGTTTGGCCAGGCTAGTTTGTAAACTTAGAGATACAATAATGAAGGTTCTGTATATTTGCTGACGAGGATAGACTCTATGTTGTGCGATGCATTTTTACAGTTATTTCTGTCAACTGCGTGAACGATGCTGTGGGGAGGGCTGAAGCTCCTTGAAGATTGACGGTGAACAGTGCCCGTTATGGGATTTGACAGGTTCATTTACTGTGTTGTTGTGTTTCATGATTGCCTGGGATGATGAAATATGTGAACAGGTTTGTTCCTTGTTGGGCCATGGGAGAACTCTCGATGTAGTTGTGGATCTGTTATTACGTGACCTATTACATTGTTGGCACTTATTTTGGGTGCTTTTCCATTGCTGGGCAAAGAATCCAATACACTAGCGAGTGCTTGTTGTGATCGCTTGGTGGTTGCATGGGGTAGTTGTTTTGAGGGGGAGAGACATTGGCGTGCTGCTGAGTTTGTCTTGTTTCTGTGGGAATGTGGACGGTCGAGGAGCGTGCAATGAGAATAAGTTACTAAATTACCCCTTTTATTCATTTTTTTGAGAACAATAGTCAGGGAGGATGTCTGATTCTGGGTCTGTGTCCCTCCATTTTGTGTAGATTGCCCATATCTCCTGCGATGGTGGGATGGCAGATATACATTATGTGTTGTGTAGTGGCTTGCTATGAGGGAATGCAGATGTGTGTGGTGCTTACAGGTAGGCTGTTAGTGGTTCTTGGGGTACTCAATCCTAGAGCTTCTTCCGTTTAAACAGCCAATGTCCCTTGTCTTGGAGATGGAAGCTTTAGAGCTAGAAATCTGCTCAAATTGGTGCGCATGAGTGCAAAAAATAGGGTAGCTGGTCGCTGTTCTGGCGTTTTATTACTTTATAGTTGTGCGGTTCAACTCTTGTGTGGATGTCCATTCAAAATAGCTGATCTGCTCCTACCTATACCTCTCAACTAACGCAGATTTTGTTTTGGATTTTAGTTGAGCCTCTTAACTTGTCATGATAGTAGTGGCTTAAGATGAATGTCATTCTATATTTGAAAGCTATAAACTGGTATCATTCAGAACATGTATGTTAACTCAGTCCCCCTTCCTGTCTCCGATTATTTTTAAATATGCATTAAATTTTTTTGGCTATGTTTAAAGCTGCTAATTCCTACTAAGTTATTGTAATGCTGCTAGTTTCTAGCACCCTGCATGTAACTGTTTTCACAACAGATTTTTGTTCTCAATTTACATCAGTTATGCACCTCAGTAACGTCTCTATATATAGATTTTATGTCATCAGTTTAGGTTCTCTATAGCCAGTACTATTTGCCTAATTTGTAAGCAAGTGAGGCTGGTGAATCTTTAATGTTGGCTGAGGTTTTATCCAGTATCTTAATGTAGTAGAAAAGAAGTGTGTGTGGTATTCACATCACCAGTAGCGATCACAGTTTTTCTTACAATAGACATCCTATGAAACAACAATGCAGTTAGTGTAGGAAGTGATGGGAGTTAGTCTAAATTAACTATAGCAGATGATTAATGGGTAAATTAGTATTTTGCTTTTTATTTATTTAAAACTATAGACAAGATTAAATGCATAGTAGGCAGAAATTAACAAGTATTGATTCATAGTTTTAATCTGCAAACATATAATATAAGCTATCTGTTTAGTTAAATTTCTGATCCAGATTTCTCTATGGGTTGTGTTTAGTAAATTTGAAATGGGGTTTACGAATATTTACCTTTTAGATGACAATAAATAATAAAGATATACATAACAACTCAGTAGAAATATGAAACCCTAGAGAATATAAATTGCCATAATTCTGGAATAAGATGCTTATACTTTCAATTATAAACAATACTTCATATCTTTTTTGATTTGGGTAAATTCATAACACTAGTATTGACTACATGTATTCAATAATTTAAGGCATTTTTTTTTGCGTATAGACAATGGAACTAATACAGAATTTTGATTTGTGATTGACTATGCTGTTAATCACTACCCAAAAAGAATGTAAGTAATAGTATTCATAACTTAGTGGACTAGTACATTATTAACTTTATTATCCTTGTATTAATGATTATTGATATTGAGGAAATCTGTGGCTGCTGATTTATAATAGTTCTTCAATTGTCCTATTGATAGTTAAAAATGAAACTCTTTACGCAGTGGAAATAATGATGCTTTACATCTAGTGTACTTTGTTCTGTTATGCTTATCCACTAAGCAGTTTTATAATCTAAACATGCCAGAAATGAAATTGGATAAATATTTGTATTTTAGTAAATGTGATGCTTCTATATCTGGCATGCTTCATTGAGTCTACTATGTGTAATTTGATTATATGCTATATTATTTAAATATTAAAAGTTTACAAGTTTAATTCCCACAATATGTTCAAAACTATAGTTTTTTTATAGTATAGTGGACTCAAAAGACAGAAGGGATTTTCTTAGTCATTGTTAGATACTTAATTTCAACTCTAGTAAATGAACTTACTTATACTAACTTTGTTAATGGCTAGTATATTCTTTAATTTGAAATAGTTAAGGCATTGACAAAGTAGATAATATGGAAAATGTATGTATTTATGTTTATTTATGCATCTATTTATTTATTACTAAACTATGACTATTTTATTTGGTTACAGTATTTATCATTAAATAGGTTTCATCAATCATTATACCTAGACTTTCTTTCTACTTTGAATATTTTATAACTTAGCATTAATATGTTTATTATATGAAATCTTCCTCTGTTCTATACACTTACAATTACTTAAAATTGTATTTGCTCCCATTAACAATTGTTTTGAATAAGCTGTTTCTATTATATCAGTTTTAAAATCTATTTCCTTTATGTATTACAAATTTCATCTATTCATTTAATTCTAAAAACAAAAGTGGATATATAAATTAATTTTAGATCTCCTATTAACTCGTACTGGAGCTCAGACATGTTATTGTCGTTAATCACTTTTTGTTTGTCATGAAGGTTAATCTGTTTGAACTTATACGTTCACTCAGATTAGAAGTGCATGTCACTTCATGTTGGTTAAAGTTTTCAATAAAATCTTTATTAATATGGTTATTGTTACTTATTTTTTATTCAGTGTTCAAATCTTAATTTTATTGGCCTATCTTTAATAAAACTTTATACAATTTGTTAGGGAGAACTAAACTAACTATTTCACACATTTTTTTTCTAGATAAAGTTACACTCTTTATTATCCAGTCAATACCAAACATGAAAACTTCAATTAACTCACATGAAAGTCATACTTGATGGATTTAACCTTACTATCCTTAAATGTTAATGGATTAAACAATCCAGTGAAAAGATTCAATTTCCTTAGATACTTGAAACTAAATAAAATTCAGGTTGTATTTATTCAAGAATCCCATCTAAAATCAGATGATAACTTTAATTGGAATCTATTGGAATATATAAATCTATCTTGCTCATCATACAAGAAAAAAACAAGAGGAGTTTTAATACTTTGGAGGAAAAATGTCATCATTCCCCAAATTATTTATAAGTATGAAGACAAAGAAGGTCTTATTTCAATTGTAATAATTAGATTTAATAATAGAATATGGACACTTGTTAATACCTATCGGTTTCCTGGTATAGGGATAGGAACTGTTAGGAAACATTTAGAACTAATTAACAAAGTTTATAAGGGTATTTTGATTCTAGGGGGAGACTTCAACTGTACTTTAGACATTTCTGAAACCTCAAATAAAAAGCACTTCCGTCTTACGTCTCTAGGAAAAGCTCTAAGAAATTGGTTTGAGAACCTAAATCTAATTGACACCTACAGTTATAAAGACCCTAACTCACTATCCTTTTCTCATAGTGGCACCCAAACCAGAATTGATAAACTTTATGTATCTCAAGATTTAAGTATGAAAATAATTAACTTTTCTATAATTAATTGCCCATTTTCTGATCATACTTCACTTGTTTTTAAACTTGAAATTGATTTTAAAAGGTTGGTCTTCACAGCAAGGATACCAGCATACATCACCAAACTACCACAATTCAAGCCATGGTTAGATCACGAAATTCAAAACTTTCTTGACATTAACCAATCAAATGATATATGTTTGACAATTCTCTTGGATACACTAAAAGCTTACTTATTTGGTAAAATTCTAGCTTGGTTTAAAACTAAGACTAAAGAATGGGAATCAGAACTTCATAATATTCAAAATAAGCTTATAATTATCAATAAAGATAATTCACAACATCCAAAAACAAAAAAGAAAACAATTACAGACTTAAATAACAAATACAATTAAATATTAACTCATAAAACAAATTTGGCATTAGAAAAACTAAAAATCAACTCACACTCAATGTCGCCCAAACATCTACATAATCTTTCAATGAGAGTTAAAAGACAGGCCTCAGATAACAATATTACAAAAATCATTCATGAAGGTAGAAATAATAAAATGGTATCAGACATTAGTGATATTCTTGAAGCCTTTAAATATCATTACTCTGACCACCAACTCAATAATTCAGCATAATTTCAACATATAGATGTAGATAAAAGTTTATTTAAAATAAATAAAATTCCAGATAAACTAAAATCTGAGATCTTAAAACAAATCTCTCTTAAAGAAGTAGTTGATAAAATTAAAGAAAGTAAAAATAATAAAGCCCCGGGATAGATGGAGTTATAATGGAACTATATAAGTTATTCCCTCCCTCAGCCATCTCAATTTTCCATAAAGCCTTAAATGTAATTCAAACCGATAATTTAATTCCTCCCTCTTGGAAATATTCCCTAATCACTCCTATATTAAAAGAAAATAAAGATCCAAAACAATGTAGTTCCTATAGACCAATTTCCTTGCTAAATACTGACTACAAGATATTTGTATCCATTCTTGTAAATAGAATTAAAAAAATCCTTAACACATATTATAAATTCTGATCAGTCTGGTTTTATTTACAATAGGCACACTTACGATAATATTTTAAGAATACTGTCCCTTATCGACATTTTAAATAGGAACAGTCGAGAAGCTCTTCTAATAGCCCTTGATATTGAAAAAGCTTTTGATATGCTGAAATGGGATTATCTCTTCAAAGCTTTAGAAATCTTTGATTTTCCATCTCATTTCATTACTTTGATAAAAAATCTATATATAAATAATCTTGCATATGTAAAACTAGGCCCTTTTACTTCAAAACCCATTAAAATACTGAAAGGTACAAAGCAAGGCTGTCCTTTGTCGCCCATTGTATTCGCTCTTGCAATAGAATTATTTGCTATTACATTACGCCAAAACACAAAAATTAAAGGCATATACATTTATGATCAATTTAATTCCAAAATCATGCTCTTTGCGGACGATATGCTTTTAACTCTGAGTGTCTCACAAGAATCTCTTAAAGAGTTAGATCTTCAGACTAAAAGGTTCTCTGATAGCTCAGATTTACATATAAGTGAATCTAAATCTAATTATATGCATTTAAATAAAAAACAAAATTCTTTCATAACTCCAGTCCATTTAATAGTCAAACAGGTATCTTCTATAAATTACCTAGGAATTACTATTGATGACAATATTAATAACACTCTATCTACAAACTATAAAAAAATATATTAAATACCATAAAACTACTCACTGACAAATGGAATAAATTATTCCTAAAGTTTGAGGATAGACTTCAATTAATAAAGATGATATTATTACCAAAAATAAACTATATAGCTCAAGCCATTCCAATGCTACCTAATAAAAAACTATTACAAGACATAAATAAAATTCTTTTAAATTTTTTCTGGTTCCCTAAACGAAACAGGATAGCCTATACTCACCATATTAGACCCTGGGAAATGGGAGGAATTAATTTTCCAGACTTAGAGACATATATTAAGGCTTCTATATTCAAAAGAGTTTTCAACTGGATAGACCCAAAAATTTCATCAGCTTGGAAATCCCTTCATATTTCTGTATTTTTAAATGAGAATAAACTCACAAAAAATACTCTTTCAAATGATCAAATAAATATATTTTGGAAAATATTATGTCTTAATTTACAATTTAATGTTTCGAAACCCACCAACTCAGTCTTCATAAACTACATCTACAACTCATTTAGATCTTTCATAAACTCAAACTTAGACATTAAATTATGGTGGGAACTCTTAATTCCTTTCAAAATAATTAAAAACTTTCCCAGCAAATTACATGAAAACATTATAAATAATTGGGAACTAAAAAAAATACTTAATGGCAAGATTGTATCAGGAACTCATCAGTCTTAAACATACAACAAATAATAAACACCTTTGATATTCCAAATTCAGATTGGCTTATACTTCAAAGCATTTTATTTCATGCTCAAGAGTTATACAGAATAATCAATAATTCCTCCTTTAGTTCTGAACCAAAATTAATTTCCATTATCCAAGAAATGGTTTATAATAATCATAATTGGTCTAATTTAACCTCATTGCTCTATAAAAACATAGTAATTTACAAAGTTAATCCAAAACAAAACTTCTGGAACTTTATTACTAAAGGTCATCAGATTAACCTCTCCTCTGAAAACAAAATTAATTTATTGTATTCTATTAAATTAACTTCCAATATACAAGCTTGAAAAGAATTTTTCATGGAAATTCTTACACAGGGTGTTTTACACCCCCAAACGGATAGCTAAAATGGACTCTTCTAAACAAGTGCTTTGTTGGAGATGTTCTCAGAATTGTAATGCTGATTGGATTCATATATTTTTTGAGTGTATCAAAATTAAAAAATTCTGGGAAGAGATTGGAAATTTCCTTCAAGCTATTTTTTTCAGATTCCTTCATACTAACTAAATCCATGATTTTTCTGAATATAATTGAAACAAATGTTATGAGCAAAAATATTTTGTATCTACTATTGACTATACTAGCAATTGCTAGAAAATGTATTACAAGAAAATGGAAAACTTCTTCTGAACCCAACTTTCAAGAATTTATGACTCTACTAGAAGAAACAATACATATGGAAACAAAGCAATTACACCACTTCCTCTTAATTACAACATTCCACCCACCCCCATCCCCCTTAATCCTATCCTACTTACTTTCCACCAACTACACCCCTCCCTTTTTCACCAACAATGCCATCCTCATAAAACTCCTCTTCACACCTCTCCTCATATCCCATAACTTCGCATCCACTTAACACCATAACAAAACCACAACATGACTATAACATGCAAATCACTCTTAATTCATCTACTATTACTTCTCATCCTTACTTACATCCACTATCTCACCCAACCCAACACCACATATTATCTTCCACCCACTCACTCTACCAGCACACTCCCCTTTTCTGACTTAAAGTCTTTTATCTCAATAGCCCCTGGACTCTATCCCATTAACCCCCATCTGCTTTTTCACTATAAACTAAACACTTCTTACAAACTCTTTAGTCCCTTCCCAAGCTCCAATATTCACAAATATCTGAAAATCTATAACAGTCAATCAAGGCAATCCAAACATCTTAGAAATTTAATTGAACATCTTACAACCATACTCCTATCTGGAGATATACATCCTAACCCAGGCCCAACCACCACTTCCTCCATATCCAAATCCATCCTACTTGCTTCTCTAAATGCTCAAAGCATAGCAAACAAAATCCCTAACCTACAAGCATGGCTTCTACATAACAAACCCGACATCTTAGCTATTTCCGAAACCTGGCTAAAACCCCATATAAAAGATACTGAAGTTCTACCTCCAAACTACTCAATAATCAGAAAAGACAGAATCCAGAAAAAGGGTGGTGGGGTAGCTTTAATCTATTCTTCCACCCTATCCATTACTCCCTATAACAAACCCATTCCAAATTTCTCCAACACAGAATTAACATTAGCTTTATTTCAATTAAACAAACACAAACAAATCTGCATAGTTTCACTTTACATCCCCCCTGGTGACAATGTCTCTGTTTTAGAAGACATCCTATCCTGGCTTTCTATCAATATCAGTAATGAAACTATTATCATGGGTGACACAAACATTAATTGGTCCTGCATTAATTCCCCCACACACCCTACAAACATTAACCTCTATAAATACTCCCAGCTCATCAACCAGACTACCAGACCCTCTAAAGATTTCTCCACTGGCAATACCCTAGATTGGATTTTAGTATCTCACCCCCACTACTACACCGACAGCGGAACTCTCCCTGACTCCCTCAGTGACCATCTTCCCATATTCACCAAACGTCTTCCATGTCCACTACAAGCAACACATAATTACATCAGCACTCGAAACCAAAAAAACTTTGACCCAGTAACCTTCTCAGACTCCCTAAAATCAACAAATTGGAATCCACTAAAAACTCTACCCCTGGATAATGCTGTTGCATACTTCAATACAAATTTTATGAAACTCCTGGATAGTCTAGCCCCCATAAAAACAAAACTAATTCGAAACAATACTGCCCCCTGGCTTACAAAAAATACACTAACTATCATGCGACTTAGAGACAAAGCCTGGGCACACTACCAAAGAAACAAAACTTCCTCTACCCTAAATGAATTCAAAACTCTTCGCAACAAAGTCAAAAAGCTTATCACAATAGATCGTCAAAACTACTACTCCATACTTCAAAACAACCATAAAACCAACCCTCAAAAATTCTGGAAAGGTATCAATAAACTCCTAAAACCTGGCACTGCAGAAAACCCAAGCCCAGACCCAAGTGCTCCAGATATCAACCTCGCCACCCAATTCAACTCTTTCTTCTTAGACTCTATCTCTAAACTTACCACATCCTTCTACACTAACACCAAACCATCTACACCTACATCCCACCTCCTTCCTCCACCCTCATCTCCTACCTCTCAACTCACACCTTTTTCCCTAAAACCCATCCCTACTTCTACCATAAAAAAGCTCCTACAAAAGCTAAAACCATGTACTAATGCACCTGATAACATACCCTCATACTTCCTTAACATTGCTGCTGATGCCATTGCCTTCCCCATCAGCATCCTAATAAATCGCTCTATCTAAGAAGGTCTTACTCCCACACTCTGGAAAAGAGCTTTCATCATACCCTTACATAAAGGAGGCAAGAACTATGATATCACTAACTACCGTCCCATCGCCATCCTTTCTCCTATATCAAAACTCTTAGAAAAATGCATCCATCTCCAACTCTTTCCCTATCTCCTGGACAACAACTTACTAACCCCCACACAACATGGTTTCAGACCCAGCCACAGCACCATGACTGCCCTCCTTTCCTTCCTGGAAACAGTAAATACTGCCCGAGACTCCGGCTCTGTTGTATCCACTCTCCTTCTCGACCTTTCTAAAGCCTTCAACACCATATCTCACAGCCTTCTCCTTACTAAGCTATCTAACCTTAACATATCCCCTGCCACTATCAATTGGTTCACCAACTATCTCTCCCATAGGCAACAAGCTGTCAAATGGAAAACAGCCATCTCCTCCTTTCTAAATACACCCACTGGTGTCCCCCAAGGTTCCATCTTGGGTCCTCTCCTCTTCAATATATTCATAAATGACTTCTCCCACTCAATTCCCCATGCCAAACTTGTTCAATATGCAGATGACTCTACAATCATCTGCACAGCCACATCCATTCCCACTCTCTTAAAATTAACCCAAGAGGCTTTCTCCACCACAGAACAATGGATGAAAAACAGTCATCTAGCACTCAATGCATCTAAAACCAAGCTTATGGTATTCACCCCCTCTAAAAACACAACCATTAACACAAATCTACTCTCTATCATCAGCCAAAACAACACCCCTCTTGAACAAGTATCTGAAAGCAAACTGTTAGGGGTCCTGATAGATGACCAACTCAAATTCAATAGCCACCTACTACTAAACATAAAGAAAACCCATTATAAACTTGGCATGCTTTACCGTCATAATAAATTCCTCTCCACATCTACTAAACATACTCTTGCTACAACATTCCTCATTCCTTCACTTCTATATGGGGCTCCCCTTCTAACAAATCTTCAATCATCCCTTAAAACAAAACTGTCCTCATGTTATAATAAAATTGCCAAATTCAC
Organism: Protopterus annectens; assembly: GCF_019279795.1. Classification (NCBI taxonomy): domain Eukaryota; kingdom Metazoa; phylum Chordata; order Ceratodontiformes; family Protopteridae; genus Protopterus; species Protopterus annectens. The sequence continues at coordinate 1,282,148,043 of NC_056743.1, forward strand.
CACTGGCCACAAAGCATCTACCCACCACTGTCTATCTCTCCACAAACTAAACTGGCTTGAACTTCCTAACTATCTCACCTTTACTCAGCTCTGCTTTGCCCATAAACTCATATTCCATCCATCTCTCTGTCCCTCACTCAGCTCCACCTTTAAAATGCACATGCCACAAAGAGCCCTAAGATCTAATAACCAAAATCTGATAGAACTGTACAAACCTCTTCACTCGCCAGGGAAAAATCTGATGTCCTTTTCCCTGGCACGCAATTGGAACTCCCTTCCCCCCTCCATTCGTACCACTGCTAAACTTCCAGCTTTTAAAAAATCTTTACACTCACACTTAACATCTTCCTGGGAATGCTCCTGCTCTCATCCCTCCTAGTCTAGCCTGCTTCCTACAGGCACCACATCATATATACCAGAAACTATAAATTAGCTAATGCAACAACACCCTAATAATTCTTAAACTCTAGTATTCCATTCTAAATACTACATATTTTCTACAACAATGAAATGCTAGTCTTATATAGCATAACCAAAGATTCTTTGCTTGTAATCACCTGTTCCTCTGTTTTTTGTCTTGAACACACATTTCCCTTTTTGTCAACCACTGTTAAAGTTTTTTACCACTGTTTTTTATCAATTTGTATTAATTTGACTGAATGTGTTAATGTGTAAACTTCTGTAATATTTTGTATCTTTATTCAGGAGCTTTTCTCCCCAGGACTCCATTGAAAACGGGTACTTCGGGCCCAATGGACAATCCTGGTAAATCAACTGTAAATAAATAAATAAATAAATAAATAAAGGTAAAAGAAACAAGAATCTTCCCTAATAAATGGATCAACAATCCTTGGAAGAAAGTTTTTCTCTCATTGAAACTTTAAAGATCTCCACATCTTCTTAGTACTTGGAGAAATTACACTAATTTTTTTTTTGTTATGTGTAACTACCTCTCTCTAACTCTAAGTTATTCTCATTTTTTTTCATATAGGTCATATGTACATATTGTATATACTTTGTCTTTGTTTCATTTGTATTCTAGTAGAAATTATGTTTTGTCTTTTTGAAAATCAATAAAATATTTGGGAAAAAAAGTGTCAGAACAAGGGTTTGGAAAATAGAAGATTCTGGTTCAAAACTCACCAGAATGTTTTTTTGTATTTTTTTTTCATGTGACCCTGGTTATTTCTGTTCAGCACTGAAGCTTTTTTCATTAAGAAGAACAGCTAAAATCCAGAGCAGTATGTGATATTGTAATATGAGTCTGTATAGCCATTATTGTCACAATTAATGTTATCTGCCCTGTCTTCAACTAGCCAACGAGCTCATTAGTGGTCCTTCTTAGCTGTGCAACATTATTTATGACTAACTACAATGTCAAAAAGTAAAAAGAATTATACAGCTTGATGATCATGAATGGGACATTTTTCCTTTTTTTTTTTTTTTGAATTTGCAGGCAGGCACCAATGAAGAAGATTTTTATGATGGAGCCTGGTGTGCTGAATCTGACGATCCATCACAGTGGTTTGAGGTGGATGCTAGAAAGACTACAGAATTTACTGGAGTCATAATACAAGGTCGAGATTCAGCGATACAGTGAGTAACAACACTTTCAGTTTGGGAAAAGGCAATGAAGGATGTAGCATCACTTTCATTTGTGGAGTATAAATCGTCTGTTAAGATTTCTTGACAAGATGATACTGTGCTTAGAGCATGAAATTTACAGCTGGGTTTTAAGGTCAAACCTACTTATTACAGTATGCAGTGAAATGGAGGTGGAGGAGATGGTGGCATTAACTAACACAGTGGGTGAGGTAAGGGATATTGCTCATGGTCAGTTGCTCATTGGATACATAGGAAGACAGGAAGGACCTGGCTTCTAAAGGATCTTTGTCATAACTGAAGGTGAAACAGAAGGCTAAGAACCAAATATTAAGTGCTATAACAGTAACATGGCAGTCAATAAGTGTTTGCTTTTGCCAGCCTAATCAAAAGGATTCATTTTTTAGCCTTCATCCCTTCTCCCCATCCACTATCTTTTACTTTCTTTTATATTTTCCTCTGTGTATGTCTCTTTCTGTCATTTTTTTTGCTTCACTCCTGGTTTGCCTCCACCATCCCAGTTTCACCTCTGATAATATTTACTGTCCATTTCACGTTTGCATACTGTGTCTTATTTACAAATATATGAGACCTTATATGTACTCCACGAGTAAAGCACATCTCAGAAGACAGGTTTACCCAGAACTTTACTCCCATACCTTGAACTTAGCTTTTCAGTCATTTCAAATTCCAGCATGCTGCTGTCTACCCCATCCAAGTCCCCTATACTTTTCCATTGGGCCTGTACAGGGTGCATTATCAGAGCTTTACTCTCCCTCTCTCTCTCTCTCTCTCTCTCTCTCTCCCTCCCTCTCTCTCTCTCTATATATATATATATATATATATATATATATATATATATATATATATATATATATATATATATATATATATATATATATATATATATATATATATACCACATATACCCATTAGTAAACTTTAGCTATTTTGGCTTCTCTTTGTAGAATTAGATCAGACAAGGTCTTTCCCGCTTAAAGTTATATTGCGTGTTGCCCTTCAGATTACAGTCATATTACAAAACTATAGAATCTTCCTAACCTGTCACCCTTCTTTTTCCTTGTCTTCACTCCTGCCACAGCTGTTTTGCATCCATTGTTGTTTTACATAAGGCCCTTATGCTTATCTGCTGTCCATTATCATATATGCATGTACACATTTACGCATACTCACACACACACACACACACACACACACACACACACACACACACACACACACACACAAATACCCTCATGTGAACTAATATTGTCCCTTATAATATGTCATGCACAGGCACACACACTATTGTCCATTAATATCACATCATCCACATGCACACAATGAGAACCAATTTTGTCCTTTAATAATATCATATGTATGCATATGATGTTTTGAAATAATGCAATCACTTAGTAACACATCACGTGTATATGTGCAAAACTGTCATAACATCGTGCTTCTGTGTTCACTCTTGGGAGATAATCCTGCCTCTTGCAGTTCACTTTTCTTGTTTTGTGACATCTAGCATCTTCCCACTTGGTTTGGATTTATATGTATCAGATGCACACACATTTCCTTTTTGTATCAAGTTTTAGTCAACAATCTTTGCAGCACCTCAAGGATGTTTAGTGTCCTTTTCATTTTTCAGCCTCCTTCATTGTATAAAACTTGTTAAAGTCCTTATTGTGTCTTGCTTTGGCATACCTGCCATTTTAGGTTTTCTCTGACTGATTTCTGATCATTAAAGAGGGACCAGCTACAGAAGTGATGCTACAGTACCCGCTGGCCATGCTGTTTTTGCAATTTACTCTCCTTGTTACCTCTCTTTGTCATGGTACTTCTTAATTCCTGCTGCAGTCTGCCATTTTATACCCCATTCCTAAAGTGAATGAGCTTTTTAGAAGGAAGCCTAACCAGGATCTTTCTGAAATCAAAGAACAGCTAAGTTCACTATCATTTTAAGACTTAATCTTTGGTTACTTAGTTAAAGAATTGTATCATATTTCATTGATAAGGCTTTATTAGTATGGTTACACTACTTTTATAGATGTGATCCACTGGATTCAGGGTTTATAATTTCCTTTGGTCCTGATTCAGAAAGATCCATTGTTTCATTGCATTGATTACAGAGGTATAGCAATGAAAACAAGAAAAACTGTGTTGCATTGCAGACAATATCTGGGCTGTCTGTTAGGGCAATGTAAATGAAACAGGCATTTTCTGACAACTGGGTCATCTGATAAGAATGGCCTCCTTGCGACAGATCCTGAACAAAACCAGTTGCATATAGTATAGATCCTCAAATGTTAGATTTTGGTAAATGTTCCTGCAGTTTTCCAAGAGCTTGCATATAGCACAGCCTGCAGCTGCTCTGTTTTGTAAGTAGTCCTGCATCTCTCTGAAGGAGTGGGGAAAGCATATTATTTAAACTCTTCGTAGGGTATCAGCAGCCTTTGTTTTATTGTTTGCATCTTTTTCTTGTTTGCTGATTTAAGATCAGTGGCAGAAAGTCCTTGATAAGTCTTCAAATGTTCTTAACCTGTGTCTGTGATTAATGCCAAAATGGGTCACAAATTTTGAAATTTGAGCAAAACTACACGTATCAACTTTATACAGATAGACCCGTCATGCCTGTTTTTAAATGTTCAGAATTTAGCATAACAGAATTCATTTTATTCCTTAGAAACATACAGACACACATATGCATGTGTGCATGTACTCACAGAGCTTTATAAACTTGTACACAAACACGCACACAAAATCATGTTGCAGCTGAAACTGTTCTTTAATAATTTACTCCCTCAGCACACACGGAAATATGTTTGAGCTGAACATGTCCCTTTATGTTAACGTCACACTCCTCCCTTCACACACCACACACACACACACACACACACACACACACACACACACACACACACACACACACACACACACACACACACAAACATGTTGGAGCTAAACATGTCTTTTTCACTTAAAATGTCCTTGTGCACACATGTTGAAGCTAAAACTTTTGATCATCTACACACACATGTACACATTAGAGCTAACCATTTCCCTTTTCATTAACATCATGCCCAGTCTTACACTCATATGCACAAGCACACATTCATTGGAATTATTATTGTTCCTTAGCAATGTATCATGTACATTTGGAAGCTGTCTTAATATCATGCGCCATATGTGCACATATTGAAGATAAGCTTAACAGCATGCTTACTCACCTGCAAACACACAAAATGTTGACCCTAACATTTTCTTAAATGCGAGTGACAAATGGTAAATAGTAAAAGCACCATTGACATGTCTAATGAAGGCAGGATTTCTTTTTTAATCCTGCTTGGATGGAAAAGCAAAAATAAGTCATCTTTTCTAACAAGCAAGATAGACACTTTAACATAACATTTGTCTAAACCAGGATGTTGCCCAAAAGCCATACATGTAAACTCCGTATCAGAGCTGCACCTTGCAAAGCTTCTCTAAGTACATACTGTACTGCACTTTGATTCATTCCAATGAATTGTTGTTATGATCATGGGACAAACTGAACAATAAAGGCAGGCAAAATAAAAATGGAAAACAAATCCAAAGTAGGGAAAACAGAATGAAATTTAGCCCATTATGACAAATCACTGCATCACTGTAAGTCAGGAATTATGCATAATGTGAAAAGGATTTTTTTGGACAGCAAATGACTTTTAAATGGCATCCCCCACATGAACACATGCACATAAACCTTGTTACTGTGCATTCTCCTTTACAACATACCTCTTTCATGCACATACACATACGGCAGCCAAACTTGTCCCCTAACAGTCTACTACTCCAACAAATGCACATATTGGCCCTAAACCTGTCATTTATCAGTATGACCCATCCCACCCCACATCAACACACACACACACACACACACACACACACACACATACATACAAATATATGCACGCACACTTAACACAGTACACACACCTGCACATGTTGATACACACACACACATACACACACACACACACACACACACACGCACACACGCACACACGCACACACACACACACACACACACACACACATACATGCATGCACACTTAACACAGTACACACACGTGCACATGTAGACACGCACACACACACATACACATACATGCATGTAGACTTAACACAGTACACACATGTGCACATGTAGGCACACACACACATGTACACATACATGCATGCATGCACACTTAACACAGTACGCACACGTGCACATGTAGACACACACATGTACACATACATGCATGCACACTTACAGTACACACACACATGTGCACATGTAGACACACATACACACACACACACACACACACACACACACACTCAAAATCGGAGCTAAACCTGTCCCCTAAACTATACCCACATGCATCCACAGTCATGTTTATCCACAAAAACTTGGAATGCCTGTCAGTAAACATTTACTTTTTCCCAGTATTACCATTCATCTGCCTTAATCTGTGCAAACTCTGCCATAGTGAAAGAAGACTTGAATGATTATATGGATAGCTCAAATGAAATGATATACCATGTACTGCTTCTGTGAACATCTGGAAGACATTTTGATATTATGGTTCTGCTGAGCTGAAAAAACAAATTTATTTGAAAGTTATACGGAGCAGTCAGATGCCAAACAAACTTTCAGAGTGCTGCAAGTAGTCTGTTATCTATGAGGTAAATGTTTAGAAATGGTATCCCAAATGCTGTCTGTCTATAACTTTTTAACAGTTTCTCAACAACACTTATAAGACATTAGATGTTAAACGTGTAGAGTTAACAGTTTCTCCTTTCTGACCCCTGTCCTTTTCTGTCTGTGTACAGTAATGACTTTGTGACCTCCTTCTATCTGGGGTTCAGCAACGACAGCACGACATGGCAGATTTACAGCAATGGCTATGAGGAATGGGTAGGTATTGCCTTTGTCTGATAAGCATTTCAGTTCCTTTAGGTGTCATGTATGCAGTAATACTCTGTCCCTACCTTTATACATCCCAGCATAAATAATGATACATCACTGGGCACTGAAACTGCAAATATCTTCAGCTTATTGCAAGTAAAAGTAAAAAAAAAAAATAGTTGTGTATAAGACAGGAAGTGTATTGTTTATGCATAGTGGACATTAGTCATCAAGATGCTGTTATGAGGGCAGGTCACTTTCTAGCATAATGGCTGGCCTAATTTATAGCTAAGTGATGGTCAGCCTGTGGAAGTCAAGATTATGTTAATTATCATACTCATAAAGTAGTTAATACTGAATGTTATAACAAAGGATAAATATGTATGACTGGCCTGCTTAGTTGGGCTGTCATGCCATAGCTTGAATATGAGGACAGAAGCAGAGTGCATACATGGCTTGATAGAGTAGGATGTATTGCTGAAAATCGCAACTCTTCTCAGTGTCAGGAATTATACCAGCTTGTTAGCAGCTGTACTAATGGTGGGTAAAGAGTGTTACTTTCCCTTTTACTGCTGCACTGGCTGCAGGACGTCATGTGGCGTAGCAGTTCTACAAAATGAGTGTACAGCAGGCAGGAGATGAAAGATTAGCATTTGTTACCATGATAAATACATTGCAGAGTCTTCAATAATGTGGCACTGTGCTGAGATTGCTGCCTAGAATTAGATTTTTTTATTTTATTTTAAATGCCTTGAATCTATGGTTTCTGATTTTTTTCCCTGATTTTCACTATTTTTGCAGTTATTTCATGGCAGTGTGGACAAGCATACCCCAGTGCTGACAGAGCTTCCTGAACCTGTATTTGCACGCTACATTCGTGTCTACCCACAGAACTGGAATGGGAGTCTTTGTATGCGACTTGAAGTCTTAGGATGTCCAGTATCACGTAAGGCTGTTTTGACAGCATATTTCATTCTTACTTTAATAGTAAGTACACATGTAGCCTCACAAAGTAAACATTGCAAGGGTAAGATGCCTAAGGAAATGTAGTGAGCACCTGCTTTTTTATATTTTAGTACATTGTTTAATAGTTGTCATTACTTAGAAGGTCCTGTTAAGGCACTTCACCAGTTCTCTCTAGCACTTGTGACAGATGGGACAGTTTATAGTTCTGACCTCCACCCTCACAGGCCTATAGGAGATAGAATGTACTACACTGATATTACTTTCTAGACTCAGCACTGGATACTTAGCATTCCTGTCTTACAGTGCCATCTGCTGGTGAAATGCAGCCTTTGCCGTGATGCTACTTATGAATGTCAAGAGTTTGGCAGGCACCTAACCAGTGCAGTAATGTTTGCTGGCTCTGTGTAAGTGAAGTGAGACAGTCGTAAAAACAAAATCATTGACAAGAAGCATTAAAGCAAGTTTTTACAATTCTGTATTGGTTTTCTTTTACAGTATTTGTAGAAGTGTTAGTGTATGAGTTTGTCTTGCCTGTCAGGGGAAAACTTTATAATGGGATTGAGGAGTATATTTGAGTAGGCACTGAGAGTCTTAATGTGAGAGTTCTGAATATGAATCGTAATGTCTGATTGGCAAGTATATCTATGATGACTACAGATGTGGGAAGAAAGATCTGTCCTCTCCCCATGAAAAAGATGAACCAGGGGATCAGTAAAGTGCAGGTAGGCTATATAAATATAGTGAAGAGAATACAGCCTCATTGTAGGAGAAGTTTAAGCCAGTAAATAAGCAGATTATTTTGATATGTTTTGCTCATTTTGAATATATTTCACGTATAACAAGGTTGTAAGCCTTAACTACTGCTTCAGCAATATACCCAGATCTTGAGATAAATTGAGTATGTGCATTTGAGCAAAGCAGGCATTTAGGGGATGACTAGTTCCACCACAGGGATATAAAGCATAGAATCAGTGATGCAATTTGTAGTTAGATGTTATAGATATGGGGGTCTTACCTTACTGAAGGAGTGCAAATCATGAAATCAGGGCATATAGTTAATTGATGCCCATGTAGAGAAAGTATCTGCTCTGCTGTGAGAAGAAGAATTGTAGGATGATCCCTGTCGGCATGTCTTGCAGAGCTGTGATAAGTCTTGGAGCAAAGATGGGTGGCCATGGGATTTATAGATAAGCAGTGCAGTCATCAGGTTGAAGTAGTGGGTTTGCAGTCACTGTAGTTTACAGGAAGTACGTTAGGTGTATATAGATATATATATATATATATATATATATATATATTAATATATATATGGATTCACTTCATAACACTGAAACTTCATAATACTGAAAATGACAAAACTTCATAATACTGAAGACCAAAATACTGAAAGCTCAAAATACTGAATACTCAAAATACTGAAAGCTCAAAATACTGAATACTCAAAATACTGAAACTCAAAATACTGAAAACACATATTATGCGTAAACTCAGCTTAAACAACATAAATCATAACAATTTCTACCAAATATATGCAGGGGCAAGCCCCTGCACCCTGCTAATTATATATATCTACTCCAAGATTGGACTTAACTACACTATGTGCAATCTTGGAGTTGATATATTTAATTAGCAGGGGTGGGGGCTTGCCCCCCTGCATATATTTGGTAGAAATTGTTATGATTTATGTTCATAGGTTCATAGGTTCATACTAGGCTATCTGCCTGAGGGCATTTACAAGCCTAGCCCATAGTTTTGTGGCTTACGCCACCCCTTTAGTTTGGAGAAACTGTGCCCATTATTTTGCTGTGCCTCTGTCGAGCAGTGACACTGAGGTAACCCCTGGGGTGTATCTGCGATCTCCCATCCATTGGTCAAGATTCCTCTTGAACAAGGCCAGCGAGGTGCTCTGCCTCACATATACCGGGATTTTGTTCCACAGCATAGGGAGTCTTTGGGTGATGAATCTATCCCTCCAGCACGTCCTATTAATAACCGTGTCGAGGTTTAAGTCTCCCGCCCTTGTGGCTTTGAGGGATCTAGATTTTTTGAGATGAAGCATGTTCATCAAATCTGGGTTTGACATGGCCTTGTATGTCAGGCACAGGTCACCTCTGAGCAAGCGGTAAGCAACTGAATATAGCTGGAGTTCTTTCAGTCGGGCAGCATAAGACAGATTTTTGAGACCCTTTATCCTTTTGGTGAGGAACTTTTGTGGTCTCTCCAGCTGCTGCAAGTGTCGGGTCAGATACATTCCGAATGGGGCATTGTACTCAATCATTGGTCTGATGAGTGATGAGTATAGGGAGACTATGACCTCCCTTGATCTAGATGTGAATCCCTTCATGATATGGTGGGCAATGTAGAAGGTCTTCCTAACTACTTTAGCAATATGAGTGTCGAATGAAAGGCTACTGTCAACCTGGGTCCCCAGGTCCCTAATAACTTCTTCTGTGATCAGTGGATTGCCACCTATATGGTAGCTAGGGGTAACCTTGTTTTTCCCAAAGGGTATGACTATGCATTTTTTGGCATTTAACTTTAGGCCATGGCTCTGGCACCAGTTATCCGTTTCTGTGAGACCCTTCTGAAGGATATCTATGTCAGATGTGTTTAGTTTGCAGTCATCTGCAAACTTTGTCAGCCATAACCCTCCTGTGTTTGCTTGCACTTCAGAAAAGTAGATGCCAAACAAGAGTGGGCCCAGGACTGAGCCCTGTGGGACACCACTTGTGACAGGTTTTGAGTCTGACATGGCGCCATCAACTCTGACCCTGTGGGTTCTGTCACTCAGCCAGTTTGCAACCCATCTTGTAATGTATGGGTTTACATTTAAGTTGATGAGTTTTTCAATGATACCCGAGTGGGGTATTGTATCGAAAGCCTTCGCCAGGTCTAGGTAGGCTGTATGGACTGCCTTTCCCTCGTCAATGGCCTTGGTGACAGTTTCGAAAAAGTCAACCAAGTTTAAAAGGCATGATCTGCCTTTGACAAAGCCAAACTGGGTTGGATCCAAGGTCTGCAAATTCCCTATGTCTTTATTTATGACATCCATTATGATCCTCTCCATGGCTTTGCAGATAAGGCTTGTCAAGCTAATGGGACGGTAATTTCCAGGGTCGGTGGAGGCACCGCCTTTGTGAAGTGGGACCACAGTCGCTGTGCGCCACTCCCTGGCTACGTATCCGGAGGTGAGTCTGAGATTAAACAGTTGTCCTAACTGTGGGTTTAATTCCTCGTTGAGTACGTGGAGCACACAACCGGGGACACCATCAGGTCCCATGGATGCTGTGTTCTTTGCCTTGGAGAGAGCAGTTCTCACCTGGGTGTTAGAGATGTTTGGGGGGCTACAATCATTTGGTATAGATATCTCTCCTTTTGGGAGTTTGCACTGAACCTGTCAGCCAGTATGTTGGCAATGTCTGTAGGATCAGTAATCTTCACATCATTTTGGACTAATTCTGAGCATATCTGGGAGTTTCCTCCTAGGTTTCTGACGTAGCTAAAGAATGCCTTATGGTTGTCTTTAGAGTCCTTAGCTATTTTTCTCTCAAAATTAGCTTTGGATGATTTTATGAGAGCTCTTAGCTTTTTACTTATAGTGATCAGCGGTGTCTTACCTTTTAAGGATTTTGCTCTATCTTGTAGTAGCTTTCTCCTTTTGTTGTAGAGTTTGTTTATGGCTGGGGTCCATGTTGTTTAAGCTGAGTTTACACATAATATGTGTTTGCAGTATTTTGAGTTTCAGTATTTTGAGTATTCAGTATTTTGAGTATTCAGTATTTTGAGCTTTCAGTATTTTGGTTTCAGTGTTTTGAGTTTCAGTATTTTGATATTTCAATGTTATGAAGTGAATCCATATATATATATATATATATATATATATATATATATATATATATATATATATGTCCATAGGTTCATAGGTAGGTACTAGGCTATCAGCCCAAGGGCCTACGTAAGCCTAGCCAGCAAGGTACCATAGCTTACGCCACCCAAGAAAGTTATTTTCCTGTGCCACTGTCCAGCAGAGACACTGAAGTGATCCCCAGGGTGTATTTCCTATTTCCCATCCACTCATCAAGATTTTTCTTGAAGTGTGCTAATGAAGAAATTTGCTTGACATAGATGGGTAGCTTGTTCCAGAGTATACGAAGTCTCTAGGACAGGAATCTATCCCTCCAGCATGTCCTGTTTATTGTGGTGACAAGGTTTAGGTAACTAGAGCATGTAGCTTGGAGGGATTGGGATTTCTTTAAGTGTAGCATGTCCAACAGCTCTGGGTTTGACATAGCTTTATATGTTAGGCAGAGATCACCTCGGAGTAGGCGATATGCTACGGAGTAAAGCTGGAGTTTTTTGAGGTGGTCAGTGTAGGGCATTTCTTTGAGGCCAGTAATCCACTTTGTGAGGTATTTCTGTGGCCTTTCCAGCTGCTGCATATGTGTGGAGAGGAAGCTCATAATTGATATGCAAGTGGTGACATTAGAAAGTGTGGAAAGGGGATCTGGCACCACTAAAGAGGAAGAATAAATCAGGTAAATCACAATCACATTATAGAATATGAGTATGTTCCTGAAAGAGTGGATGTGGATATAAGTAATGTACCTGCTGAAACAGTGGCTAGAACTAATGTGGGTGAAATGCTGAAACAATTGGTATTACTAGGAGTGGGATAACCTGCTGATCCACTGAGTGCCTTATAGGAATGTGGGTGTATTGCAGAAATAGTGGATGTGGGTATAGAAATGTGGGTGTATGGCTGAAACAATGAGCTGCTAATAAAAATGGGGGTTGCTTTTGAAACAGTGGGTATCTGTTAGAAATCTAGATGTGATGCTGAAATAGTGAGCCCCTATTAGGAAAGTGGGTGTGCTATTCAGACAGTAAGTACCTAGCAGGAATGTGGGCATGCTGGTAAAACAGTGGATGTTATGTTGCCCTATCTCGCTTTCATTCTTACTGGATGGGTTCGGAGCCGATCCTTGGCTCTGACTTGGCCAAATACACTAGCTCGAAATCTTTCACTTGGCTCGTAGCTGAATAGATATCTCATCATGCAGTGGTGTAATCCCCAGATCCCATTTGCCGCTTTACGAGTTTGGATGCTCTCTCCTTGGCCGTGGAGAAATTTCTTTAAAACTTTATGTATTTTCTTGTATTTTGCTGTAATATACATAATTTGTCTAGTTTGAGTAATTTAGATAGCTTTTTCCTTCTGTAGTAGCATGTGCTATTTAATCTTGCTGCTGTGTTGTTGCTTGCTGGCCGTCATTTACTTGCAAGGCCATTTCTCCCTTTTCACATCAATTTTTGTCTGTAGAATAGTGTTTAGAGTGTATATTCCCTTTTTTGTGTCTATTATCTCATTTTAGTTAGAGAGCTAAGTGCCCATTTAACTTAAAGGGTTTGTCCTGTGTCTCTCTTGTTGTAGACCTACTAGGTCCATTTAAGTTAGAGGGCCTAGTGCCCATTTAACTTAGAGAGTAGAGCTGTTCCTTTTGTTCCTTTTTTTCTTAATAGATGTGCTGTGTTATTATAATGTGTAACTAAAAATTTAAACATTGCATGTGTTAGTTCTTCGAGAGAAGTGTTATTTAGTATTTACTTCTTTCTTAATGTAGTAGTTGTGCTTCCTTCTTAAAATGTCAAAGGAAAGTAGAGAGAAGGAATCTAAGCCTTCAGGCTTTAAAAAGTGCCAGAAATGTTCCCAAAAGATGTCTATCACTGATGGGCATAATATTTGTGTTTATTGTTTGGGGGCTATTCACCTCCAAGAGACTTGCACATTATGTCATTCTTTCAGCTCCCATGTCTTACAGGACAGAAAGAACATCTAATTCTCAAAGGACTCCTGAAACCTGCTTTTGATGAAGCTTTACAGAGCTCATCTTCTTCAAATATATCCCCTAAAGGTGACAAGCCTACGAAAAGACCATCTTCTTCTTCCTCTTCTTCAGCTCATTTGGAGCCACCTCAGAAATTGGCAAAAACGTCTGAAACATCAGTCTCCTTTGCTCCACAGCCCTCAGAACCAAGAGAGATCATTGACTTGGACAAATTAAGTCCTTCAGCTCCGCGGTCTTTGAAACTGAAAGAGACTACTTTTTGGAGCTGGTCCATTGAACTAGTACCGGTCTCCCCTACCTTGAGATCTCCCATATTAGAGAGATCTCACTCACCAATCCTCTCCTCCAGGTCCTCTAGGAGCTTATCGGACAATGACTTGGAAAGGGTGGTTCTCAGACTTTTGAAGTTGCTGGTGCTGGCTAAATTGTTTTTGGCTCTAACCCAACCAGTTTCAGAGCCATCCAAGACTCTTACATTCACGAATATTCCTCCTCCAAGCCAAGCTGGATCTTTGTAGCCGGAATGCCAGATACCACTTGCTGTAGACCCTTCAGTTCTGAAACCCGTCCAGGAGATTTCGGAACCGATCCCTGTTCAAACACTCTTGGTGCTGTCCATAGTGTCTAGAAGTGAAGCTCTCTGGTCAGCTCCGGGGGGATGCTCAGACCCGAGTTTCTTTGGTTCTGAGTTTACTTCTCAGTGCTTCAGCTAGGCTGAGCTCAGCTCCTATATCAGCCTCAGAGCTGATCTTTGTGGAGCCGGGGATTCCCTCTGTTTCCTCGGAACAGGAGGTGTTCTCAGAGCCGGGGGGATCTGCCTTCGAGCTGATGAGAAGTGTGCTGTTCTGACCTATAGCGCAACACAAGGATACCCTTATCCCCTCCAAGGCACTGGCTTCTGTCTCTGCACCACCCCATTCAAAGGACAGCAGAGATTCAGAGCCTCAGGGAGCCCCATTGGGTGAGCCCCACTCTTCTGAGACCTCCCCAGAATATCCTTCTGAGGAGGCTCCTCAAAAGAGAACATGCAAGAGGAAGCATATAGACTCCCCCAATGAGTCCATCACCTCTGACACTGACCTCAAGGAGTAAGAAGGGTCCCCATGGTCATCTTCTGAAGATATCTCCTTTTCAGATATCTTAGAAATTGTGAAACAGAGAGGCAGCTGGGAAACCATCAACCCTTCTAATGAGGAATCAGTGTACCTGAAGGCTTTTGGATCTCAACCTTCAGCCTCCTGGGTGTCTCCGCCTTTCGACAAGCTATTGGACTTAGTTAGTCAAAAGGTGTGATAGTCACCAGACACCATGGAACCAGTCCCTCGGAGAACAAATAAGTTCTTATCAGCCCCATCTGAAAAGGATTTTCTCAAGAAAGGCATTCCTGTAGATGCTAAGGTGGTAGCAGCAGCCACCAAGAAGGAACTTTCTGAAACATCCTCATCTGTTCATCCACCGAACAAAGAATCTCGAACAACAGACAGATATGGGAAGCGTATTTTTTCATCAGCAACTTTTACCCTCAGATCGCTGAACTACCTTACGCACTTCATGAGAATACAAAGAGATCTCCTGAAGGAGTTAAGATACTCTCCAAGATTCATTAGCGGCGGGGGTTTCAGACAAGGTAACCTCTCAGCTATCTACCTTAAATTCCATCGTTAACTCCTCCATGAGACTGATATCCTATGCAGCAGATGGAGCGAGCAGAACAGCAGGTTCAGGAGTTTCCTTGAGGAGACAGTCCTGGATGCGCTTGTGTAATTTTGAAGAACCTTTCAAGTCTACCTTTGTCAATGCCCCTTTTGATGGTTCCTCACTCTTTGGACCCAAAGTCAAAGATACACTCACCAGATGTGAGCAGGAAGGGAAAACTCTCTCTGCCGTTGGAGTACGTTTTTCCATATCTTCAAGACCTTACCCCAAAGGTCAGAAGAGTTGAAAAATGTGGTTCAAAAGATCCCAGGGGGCTTTCAGGACACACGAGGTGAACTCTTCCCCAGGGGCAGAGGGAGAGGAAATAATGGTAGACATCATCCTCAAGGCAGAGGGGGTCTGCAAAAGCAGGGTGACCATGATTCCTTTCATGGCTGGCCCTACCAGCACTCCTGAAAGGAGTCCCGCCTGCTCTACTCTGGAGGCAGTCAGGGGGCGGTTAACTTTGTACCCAGACGCCTGACGAGGTATCACAAGAAACAAGTGGATACAGAGTATAATATCCAGAGGTTATTCCATTCCTTTTTGCCACCCTGTCCCACAGATCAGAACAATCCCGCATGTTCCACCCAGTCAAAGGGAGCAAGCAACTGTAGAAATTCAAAAGTTGCTAGACAAAAGAGTCATCCAAAAAGTCCCTGCAGACCAAATAGGATTCAGAACTTACTCAAGATTCTTTTTATTGCCAAAAAGAACAGGGGACTGGAGACCCATATTGGATCTCAGCAAACTAAACGAATCCATGAAGAAGTCCAAGTTCTGAATGGTGGCACTGCAGTCAGTTCTTCCCTTTTTAGGGAAAGACGATTGGATGTGCACAATAGACCTCCAAGATGCGTGCTACCACATAAAAATGGACAGAGAATTGAGGAGTCATTTACGCTTCTGGCTGGGAGCCAGTCATTATCAGTTTCAAGCTCTGCCCTTTGGTCTCACTACAGCCCCCAGAGTGTTCACCAAATGCATGGGAGTAGTCACAGCTCACTTGAGACATCTAGGATTCCACGTGTTTCCATACCTGGATGACTGGCTTCTAACTGCCACCACCAAGCATCTACTTCAACAGGTGAGAGACACTACACTACAAACTTGTTCTCAGTTAGGTATAACAGTGAATTTACAAAAATCTGCCTTGTTGCCTTGTCAACATATTACATTCATAGGTGCAGATCTTGACACCGTTTCCATGATGGTACATCTGCCTCCTGACAGAGTTTCTCTTCTCAGACAACAAATAGCTGACCTTCTACCCAGAAACAAGGTGAAAGCAAAAACAATTTTGAAAGTCCTAGGAACCATGGCATCAACTATCACCCTAGTTCCTCTAGCCAGGATGCATATGAGAATTCTTCAATGGCTCCTTTTTGCTCAGTGGTTATTACAAGAGTTTCCCATGTCTCACCAAATCAGAATTACAGAGTCATGCAAGAGAGATCTTCTTTGGTGGCTTTGGTCTGACCACGTGATCATCGGGCGACCTTTTGTGCCGCAACAACCTGTAGCTACAGTGAACACAGATGCCTCCCAGATAGGGTGGGTTGGGGGACATTATCTGGGAAGAACAGTCCAAGGCACATGGCAGGAAAACGAGGTCAATTTGCACATCAGTGTTCTAGAGATGACAGCAGTGCTTTTAGCATTGCAAGCACTCCAGGCCTCTCTTCCACTAGGAATGATTGCAATCCAGTCAGACAACATGTCAGTAGTCTGGTTTCATAAACAAACAAGGAGGAACCAAATCATACCCTCTTTGTCGAGATGCGTTGAGAGTATGGCAATGGGCAATCTCTTCCCAACATTTTCTGGTAGCAATGCACATCCCGGGGAAATCCAAAGTGATAGCAGACAAACTCAGCAGGGTGATATTAATGCCTCATGAGTGGTCTCTAAACCAAAGCATAGCGGAGAAGAGTTTCCGAAAATGAGGCCAGCCTTGCTGCAACCTTTTTGCCACTCCCATGAATACCAAATGCAGCAGCTAATTTGCCCTAATCCCCCATATGGGGGAGACACTGAGAGATGGACTTGTTCACAATTGGCCCTCAGGACTTCTCATTGCCTTTCCCCCCTTTCCCCTGATACCCAAAGTTATTCAGAAAGCAAAATCCTTGGGAAGCAGGTTGGTTCTCATTGCTCCATACTGGCCTTGTCAGATTTGGTTCCCCTTCCTCTGGCCTAACCTACAGGAAAAACCCTTCTGACTCATATGTCGGGAATGTTTCATCCTGCTCTCCAGACCCTCAATTTGACAGCTTGGCTGCTCCACTTCAAAACTTAGTCAGGCTTCAAGACTTCACACCAGCAGTAAAACATATTTTGGTTTCTTCTCACAAGGCTTATACCAGGAAATTATATTCCAGTAAATGGAAGAGGTTCTCCTACTGGGGAAAAGCAAGACATATTGATCCCTTTTCTGCTGCAGTTAGTTCAATTTTAGAATTTCTTGCAGAACTTTTCCAGCAAGGTACTGCAGCAGCTACAATTAGAATTCAATTAGCTGTAATTTCTAATTTTCACATTGGTGAATACACTCCTAACCTGATGTCACACAAATTGTGTAAAGCATTTTTAAAAGGCACTTGCTTATTAAGACCCCCCTTAAAAGAACCTCTTCCACTGTGGGATCTGAATTTTGTTCTGACGCATATAACCTTACCTCCATTTGAACCCTCATCATCATGTGATCTCAAATTTCTCTCTTGGAAAACTATCTTCCTAGTAGCCATTACAGTTGCAAGAAGAGTCTCGGAGTTGCAAGCTCTATCAGTCAAGCCACCATACTTGATCTTCCATAGGGATAGAGTATCTCTACAAACTAATCCATCCTTTGTGTCAAAAGTTTGCTCCCAAACCATTCTGAATCAATCAATTGAGCGCCCAGTGTTTTTCCTAATCATAGCAACAAGGCAGAATACAAACTTCACCAATTGGATGTGCATAAGCAGCTTAGGTTTTATCTGCATAGGACCAAAGATATCAGGAAAACAGATCAATTGTTCATCTCCTTTTCAGAAGCATAAAAGGGCATGCCAGTTTCAAAAGTTACGTTTTCAAATTCCATTACCTTTATATATGCCTCAAATAACAGGAATTTACCTTTTAAAGTTAGAGGGCCACTCCATTAAGGCTTTAGCAACATCCTCTGCTTACCTAGTCAGATTTTCAATGGACAGTATCTGTGCTGCTGCTATGTGGGCAAGACCCCATACTTTAATTGCTCATTACAAAGTTGATTTGGCCTCCAGGGACAGGGCTTCCTTTGGTTCCACTGTGCTCAAAGGTTTACTCGCATGAGCCACCCAGGAAAATGGTGCTAGGGACGCTGTCCCATCCAGTAAGAATGAAGGTGAGATAGGACAACATAACATAATGTTCCATGTTTGTTGTCCATCTCGCAATTCATTCTTCCGACCCTCCCACCTTCCCCCAACCAAAGGCTCCTAGAGGACTTAGATTTGAGATCTTTCTTTCTTCTGAAGGAGCTCCTCTGAATTTTCTTGTTATTTCTATACCCGATGTTGCAGGGCAATTGTGGGCACATTGTTATGATTAGCAGCAAACAAGATCTGGGGATCTGCATGATGGGATATCTATTCAGCAACGAACCAAGTGAAAGACTTTGAACTAGTGTATTCGGCCGAGTCAGAGCCGAGGATCGGTTCCGAACCCATCCAGTAAGAATGAATGGCGAGATGGACAACAAACATGGAACGCTATGGTGAGTACATAATATTTTTGTATCTAATAGGAGGAGTATCCTGATAAAACTGTATATGAATGTTATGAATGCGGGTGTGCTATTGACACAGTCAGTACCAATTCGGTTTGTGGGTGTGCTGCCAAAAGTGTGGCTGTATATTAAGAATGTATGTGTCCTGTCAAAACAGAGAGTAGCTAATAGGAATATAAGTGCATTCCTGAACCAGTGGGTACTTATTAGGGTGTGCTACTAATACTGTGGCTACTTATTAGGACTGTGTGTACTACTGAAATATTGGGTACCTAGTAGGAATGTGAGCCTGTTACAACAGTGAGTAGCCTAACAGGAGTATGAGTGTGTTTTTGAAACAATTTGTGTTTAAAAGGAATGGGGGTGTTGCTGAAACATTGTATTGTAGGATTATATATATATACTGCAGTGGTGGTGCTGCGGTAGCGTTGTCGCCTCACAGCAAGACGTTGTGCCATTCGATTCTCAGCTAGAGCGTCTTCTGTGTGGAGACATGCGTGAATGGGCGTACCTTCGTTGAAGGTTGTGCTTCAGGGCTGGCAAACTCAGCACGTAAAAGATCTACTGCCAATCATTAGCGGACCGGAGTTCCGCTGTGGCGACCCCTAACTGGGAAAAGCAGAAAGACACAAACAAAATATATATATATATATATATATATATATATATATATATATATATATATATATATATAGTTCCCCTTTATAATCGCAAAATACTGAAATCTCGAATTTCAGTATTTCGTGACCATAAAGGTGAATTTTTAAAATGCTGAAAGTGCATAATCGTGAATTCGAATATTTTGAATTCACAGTTATGGCTTTACATTATGTGACATGCGCTGTTTGGTTTGAATGTTGCTCGGCGTAGTGTATAGATTTATGTGGAATGTAAGGTAAGTGAGTGTTTTGTAAGGGTTTTGGGTGGGAGTGTGTGTGTGTGTGTGTGTGTGTGTGTGTGTGTGTGTGTGTGTGTGTGTGTGTGTGTGTATGTGTGTGTGTATGTGTGAAGTTGACAGATGTCTGAGATTGATGAATTATCATGGCTGGGGAATATTCTCTTACCCCCTGTTTGTGCGATCTCAGACTTAGTTTATATAATTAGCAGGGGGTATGGGGGCTGAGCCTCCCCACACACACATGAGAGGGTGCAGGGGGCTTGCCTCCTGCAAAAAGATGTTTTAGTTATTTTGGCTTGCACTGAGGCTGTTTCTCGGTGCATGGGCACTGGCTTATCAACATTCATGGTTTTAACATAAAGACGTCGATGTTTAGCATGTCAACAATGGATATATTCGATGTAAATGAATGCACCCATATATTCTTTGACAAATGCAGGGGGTGTGTGGTTTAATGTCACCTGTATGGCTAGCCAAGTAGTAGAAATGTCGATGGTGTGTAATGTCAAGATAGGCAACTGGGGTTGGAGGGGTGAGAGTGTTTGTTCATATGCGTGTGAGTTAAGCTTAGGGTTGGGGAATGAGTGAAGGATAGGTTTTGTATGTTTGTGTGCAAATTTGTGTATTCTACGATTAGGCTCAAGGTTAGGCGGGGGTATAGATATAGTGTTGTTTATGTGTGTTTGTGAATATCTGTGTGTCTACGTGTGTCTTTTGTGGTGGCAGAGTTACAGGAAGGTTTTTATGAATGTAAGGCCCCATGGAACATCTTAGTAATGGGTGTTATCCCTGACCCTAATGCTGCCCCTTCCCTCAACTTTAACCCTACACCTTACCTTCATAAAAACCTTCCTGTAACACTGCCATTATTCAAACAAATTTGAGGCTAGTGTTATGGGGGGTTTAGTAGTAATATTGGGAGAGGAAATAGTTTTCCTTTCTCAATATTATTTCATTCATTATTTTTTGTTTTCTGCATTGTGTATGTTCAAACTTTTTTGTTTGTCCAAATCCAGCTCCAGACAAGTGACAAGTGGAGTACCTTAGAGTTCAGTCCTGGGACCGCTCTTGTTTGGCATCTACTTCTCTGAAGTATAGGCCAACACTAAGGGAGTCTGGCTAACAAAGTTCGCAGATGACTGCAAACCGGGAGCCGTTATTGAATCCCAAAATGATGTGGATATTCTACAAAAGGGCCTTACAGAAACAGATGCTTGGTGCCAGAGCCATGGGCCCAAGCTTAATGCCAAGAAGTGTATAGTTATTCCCTTTGGGAAAAGCCATGTACCCATGAATTACCACATAAGTGGCAGTACACTAAACACCGAAAGTGTGATGAGAGACTTAGGGACACAGGTAGACAGTGGTCTCACCTTTGATAACCACATCGCCACAACAGTCAGGAAATCCTTCTATGTGGCACACCTCATCACTAAGGACTTTTCATCCAGAAAAAAGGAGGTCATTGTCCCACTGTACTCATCCCTCATTAGACACATTATAGAGTACAATGCCCCATTTGGTATGTACCTCACAAGACATCTGCAACAGCTGGAGAGGCCTCAGAAATACCTCACTAAAAGAATCACAGGCCTAAAGCAGATCCCGTATGCTGACCATCTAAAAAAAACTCCAGCTATACCCTGTGGCATATCGTCTACTCAGAGGTGATCTCTGCTTAACATACAAGGCCATGTCAAACCCTGAGCTGTTGAACATGCTCCACTTAAAGAAATCCCAATCCCTCACAGCCACATGCTCCAGGGATCTAAACCTTGCCATCACAATGAACAAAACATGCTGGAGGGTTAGGTTCCTGACCCAGAGACTCCCCATGCTCTGGAATAGACTGCCCATACATGTCAAGCAGAGCACCTCCTTGGCCCTCTTCAAAAGGAACCTTGACGATTGGATAGGAGATAGGAAATTCACCCTGGGGATCACGTTGGTCGCCCTGCTAGACAGGGGTCCAGGGAAGTAAATGTTGTGGGAAGAATTATCCCGGGAATCGTTTTGGCTAGGCTTGTATAGGCCCTAGGGCCGATAGCCTAGTACCAGCCTATGAACCTATGGTGTTTTCAGTTCGACATTAAATTAGTTTGATTTTACACAATAGAACCATATATATATTTATGTATGTCTATGTGTGAGTGTGTGTGTGTGTGTGTGTGTGTGTGTGTGTGTGTGTGTGTGTGTGTGTGTGTGTGTATGTGTGTGTGTAAATATTTTTTCTTCAAAATGATATTTGAGAACCACTACCATCTTGTAGATATGCTAATTAATTTCATATGTAGGCTTGTTGCCTTAAAACAGCTGGCCCTTTGCCCAGATCTCATGATTGTTAATGCATTCAAGAAGTGCTGTCCCATTTTCCATTGTCTACCTACAAGAAGTTCAAAATCTTTCATTTCTGACTATCTTGAACTGTGCTGAATTTGATGAAGAAGCACACTGTTTAACTGCTTCTTCCTAAATGACTACCCACTTGCAGATCTGAAATAAATCTATATTATATATGACAGCACCAGATCCCAAATTTACCTTTCTCTAACTAGTTCTACTAAGAGATGAGTGAGGTCTACCTTCAGCAGGGCATTAGGAATGAGCCTGTTCTTAGGTTTGGCTACAGGTAAAATATTCCAGTTTACATCCATCCTATTAAATACTCCCATCAGCACTTCACCTTATTTATGTACCATTCTGAGGAAACAGTGTAAATTTCTTAACATTTTCCTTCCCATGCAAAAGAGTTCTGTATGTAGGCCTCTGCGGATTTCCCTGCTATTGTCAGTCTTCTGTGTAGTATCCTGTGCCTCTTCATCTCCCTGTTTGTGTGTTTATTAACTTGCTTTCATTCAGTCTTTTATATAAATAACTGTGCCTTCTATTTCATACATCCCGTCTCTCCTATAAATGATGTCCTCTGGTATGTTTGTATTGCTGTCATCATCCTCAGTGTACCATGCTTCTTTTACTCGCAAAATATCAAGACATTATTCTTTCATCATTGTTACTAGCTCATGTAATGTTTGCTTAGTTTGTAAAAATAGTTGCTTACTGTTTTCCATGTTATGTTATTTATCCATTTTGCTAATTTCTGTGTATATTGGTTTTGTCTTTTTTACCTTTAACTATGTATCTTTTCTTTTACTTGTCCCCAGTTTTAGAGTCTGTTGTTTTGAGTAAGAAAATTGCTTCACTACCCACCATACCATAGTTATAGGTGAGGAAATGGATTTCCTGTTCTGTTTTATTGTCAAAGTCTCAATCCTGACAGCCATGATTATAGTTCTGTCATTTCCTTGCAGACTATTATGCCAGTACAGCTCTCATTGCTTAATTAAGCCAAACCAATGTATTATGCATCAGTTTCTCAGTCACTTGTTAAACCACAAGATGCAAATCATTTTATCTTTCCTCATGGTACAGATGTGCATTACTTCTAATGATGTCAGTACATGTCAGATTTCCAACAGTCCCCTTCTCATTTCTTCAGGTTTCTCCTGTTCTGCTTTGATCCCTTTCCTAGCAACATATTGTGCCACTGCCCGGACAATGACATCAAGCTTTCTAACTGACAGAGATGCTTTCTGTTTATCTGCTCCATTTTGTCTTCTGTTTTAAGAAATCTGCTTGGCCTGGTGTTTTTATTCTATGTGGAAGATAGACACTTAAACTATCTAGGCTGCACATTTAGCATGTTTTTTCCATTGGTTAATTTGTTTCTTGAGTGATACTTAAATATATAGGGAATTTCTGGGTCTTTGTGTTTTCTGATTAGACTCAAAGCCTGCATAAATTACATGCACTGTTGGTGACTCCCTGCTGGTTATTTTTCTCACTCACCCCCTCATTCCTTGATCTGCTTTTTAAACTTGGTGATTTTAAGCTGCCCACCCTTACTGTAAATTGAGCTTTATGAGATTCTCCCTTTCTAAACTGCTGCTTTTATCTTGAATTCTTTATTTGCCTTTCCTTGCACTTATTTAACAAAAACTGCTTTCTGCCTGTCATTGTCTGTCCTACTGATTTACTTGCTCTGAATTCATTATCTAGCTTGGCAGTACAGCCCTCGTTGCCTTGTAAAGGCAAAGCCATGCACTATGCATCATTTTCTCAGTTGCTTGTTAAACCAAAAGATGCAAATAATTTTATCTTTCCTCATGGCACAGATGTGTGTTACTTATAAATGATGTCAGTACATGTGACATTTGCCAAATATCCCCTCCTAATTTCTTCAGGCTTGTATTGTGCCCCTGCCTTGACAGTGACATCAAGCTTTGTATTCTTCACAGATGCTTCAGTGATTCAGAGACTGTGTTTCCAGACCCTCCTGAACATGACACCTGCCATGCATCTTATATTCTTGTCTCCTTCCATCCCTTACTTTATACTTCTAATTATTAAATTCCCCAAAAGAAAATGCTTTTTTCTTCTTCTCTTGCAGCTGATTACATCCTTCCATAATTTTCCTCTGTGAAGGTTCTCAGTTCTTTCCTTAGCCTCACTTGGTGCTGCATCTTTAAGACAATCCATCCATACCATGCCAGCATAGGAATTGTGGGAGAGGTACATTTGGATGGAAATGTCTCTGTGTCACCCCCTGTCTCCTACCTAGGGCCCAATGTGATCCAGCTGATGCTCTTTTTTCTAGCACACTCTGGAGTAATGGTGATGAGCATCTCAGCCCTCTGAGATTTGTTCAGCTGTTCCACAAGATGTGCTTGCAGATATGACAACACTTTAAAACAATCGCTAGTGAGTAAGACTGTAAGTGGCTCCCTGGGAAGAATGTGTGTGTGTTACTGTTAGCAGGAATGTGAACATGCCTCTGGAGTAGCAGTTATGTATCCCCGGCTGTGGACTTGCTGTTAAAACTGTGACTTCCTAGAAACAATGTGGATACATTGATGAAGCAGTCTTTTGAGTTGCAGTATAAGTGTATCGCTGAAGCAGTAGATGTCTAGAGGTAATGTGTATGTTGTGGAAACAGGATGGATGTTAGTACATTGCTAACAGTGTTTCTATTTCAAATGTATGGCTGAGTTTCTGAAACAGTGATTGTCTCTTAAGAATATTGGCATGCTGCTTATACAGTGGGCATGTAGTAGGAGGAATGGGAGGTGCTACTGAATCATAGGTGATGTGGTAGGTGTACTGGTTTGCTGCTGATACAGTATCTGCTCAGTGATAATGTGGGTACACAAGAGACATGTGAAATATCCAGAAGGCATGCCTAATACAGTGAGATGAGAAAAGGTGTGTGGCATGGGTAGGAGAATACTTTTGATGAGGTGCCTCTTTGGGGCAAAAGATTGACTTTATGGTGTGTTGTCTGACCTGCAGGAGTTGTATGGGAAATGTGTATGATTTTTTTATAAGCAGTACAAGTGAGTGAAGATGCCTTGTAGAAAGGAAAGCTGTATTATAGAAGGTAGGAATATCATGAAGAAATGCTACTGGCTGTACAAGACAATGCAAACTCTCTCAGAGGCAATGGACATAGTCCCATGCATGAATGTGCTTTTGCAATAGTCCCACAAGATCCTCAGGGGGAAAGACAAAGCCCCTTTAAAATTCATAAAGAAATTAATTCTTTGCATTTACATGAAGCAGACAGCAGTGAGAATATACTTGGATATTACAAATTAACTTTTCTCATTTTAGCCAATCCCTGCCAGCAGCAGAATGAAGTGACCTGCACCGATGATCTAGATTTCCGACATCATGATTACAAAGCCATGCGGCAGGTGAGAACCTTGTCATTTCCATTTGTGTGTTGAGACCAGTGATGAATCCTTAGAGAATATTGTCATTATATGTGTGTGAGTGTTTGTCACACCTCTCTATGACCATATAATAATGGTTTCATTATTAACATGAATAGATTTACTTCTTTGTCTGATAAGACTCAAAGCCTGCATAAACTAAAAGCACTGTCAGTGACTCCTTGCTGGGGCCAGGAAAGTAAACATATACTGTCTGTCTGTGAGTTGCTTAAAGTGATAGAGGTGCTTTTGCTTTTACCTGCACCATTTTGTTTTCAGTTTTAAGAAATCTGCATAGTCTGTTGTTTTTGTTCTCTAATGGAGATAGACACTTAATTATCTAGGATGCGAATTTCACATATATTTTTTCATTGGTTAATTTGTTTCTAGACTGATATTTAAATACACAGGGAATTTATGGGTCTTTGTCTTTTGCGATAAGACTCAAAGTCTGCATAAACTACACACTTTTGGTGACTCCCTGCTGGGTGAGGAAAGTAAATCTATATTGTTTTGTCTGTGAGTTGCTTAAACTGATAGAGCTGCTTTCTGTGTTACCTCCTCCATTGTGTTTTCTGTTTTAAGAGATATGCTTAGTCTGGTGTGTTTGTTCTATGTGGGAGACAGACACTTAAATTCTCTAGGCTGCACATTTCACATTTTTTTCATTGGTTAATTTGTTTCTTGAGTGATACTTAAATGCACAGGGAATTTCTTGGTCTTTGTCTTTTCTGATAACACTCAAAGCCTGCATAAAGTACAAGCACTATTGGTACTCCCTGCCTGGTAAGAAAAGTAAACCTATATTTTTTGGCTGTGAGTTGCTTAAACTGATAGAGTTGCTTTCTGTTTTACCTGCTCCATTTTTTTCTGTTTTAAGAAATCTGCTTGGCCTGGTATTTTTGTTTTATGTGGAGAGACATACACTTAAATTACCTAGGCTGCACTTTTGTTTTTTTTTTTTTTTCTTTCATTGGTTAATTTGTTTCTTGTGTGATATTTAAACACACAGGGAATTTCTGGGTCTTTGTCTTTTCTGATGAGACTCAATGAGTTGCTTAAACTGATGGAGCTGTTTTCTGTTTTACCTGCTCCATTTTGTTTTCTGTTTTTAGAAATTTGCTTGGCCTGGTGTTTTTGTTCTATGTAGGAGATAGACACTTAAATTACCCAGGCTGCACATTTGTTTTTTTTTTCTTTCATTGGTTAATTTGTTTCTTGAGTGATATTTAAACACACAGGGAATTACTGGGTCTTTGTCTTTTCTGATAAGACTCAATAAGTTGCTTAAACTGATGGAGCTGTTTTCTGTTTTACCTGCTCCATTTTGTTTTCTGTTTTTAGAAATTTGCTTGTCCTGGTGTTTTTGTTCTATGTAGGAGATAGACACTTAAATTACCCAGGATGCACATTTCACGTGTCTTTTTCATTGGTTAATTTGTTTCTTGAGTGATAAGTAAATACACATGGAATTTCTGGGTCTTTGTCTTTCTGACAAGACTCAAAACCTGCATAAACTATAGGCACTGTTGGTTACTCCATGCTGGGTGCTGAAAGTAAACCTATATTGTTTGCTTAAACTAATAGAGCTGCTTTCTGTTTTACTTGTTCCATTTTGACTTCTGTTTTAAGAAATCTGCTTTGCCTGTTTTTTTTTTATTCTGTGTAGGAGATAGACACTTAAATTGTCTAGGCTGCACATTTCACGTGTTTTTTTTCCACTGGTTAATTTATTTCTTGAGTGATAACCTAACACACAGGAAATTACTGATTCTTTGTCTTTGCTAATATGATGAAAAGCATGCATAAATTACAAGTACTGTTGGTGACTCCTTGCTAGTTATTTTCCCACCCATGCTTTCATTCCTGGATCTGCTTTTTAAACTTGGTCATTTTAAGCTGCCCACCTTTACTGTAAATTGAGCTTTATGAGCTTCTCCATTACTGCATTGCTGTTTATATCTTGAATTCATTATTTGCCTTTCCTTGTACTTATTTTGAAAACTGCATTCTGCCTCTCATTGTCTGTTATACTTATTTACTTGCTCTGAATTAATTCTCTGTCTAGCTGTTGGATAAAGTAGTATATTTTTACACTCTACCAAGCACTTTTCTGCATTTCTACATAAAGAGGTCAGTGGATTTTCCATGTAGTGGCACTGCATGGTAGCCTGGTCTGTATAGGTTGAGGAAACAGACTAGAGATTCCTGCATTTAGTTGTTTTATTGGCTGGAGGGCTTATTAAACAGCTTATGTTGTTTTTAGTGACTTTATGAATTCTGTACATTTGAGTGGCTCTTGGCTCATTTCTACAAAGTGAAGTATGCTTACTGAACAATTACACTTTTATAAGCTGTTTCCCACCCACAATTACCTCCATACCATCATGCACCCACTTCAAAACTTTACTAAAAGCGCACCTAAAAACATGCTGGCTATGCCCTTGCAACTCCCACTCTAATATCACCCACCCCATCCAACCACTACCTTTCTTTCCACTCCACTAACTACCTTGATTATAGCAAGCTCAGATGCTCATAAGATTAGTACTTATTATACAGCAGGAACTTCTTATTATAACATTTGTTAATGCCTGTTATGTACGTCACAGATAAAGATTCTAGTTGTCTACTGTTGTACTATGTTCTTCATCTGTAAATATGTTGTAAGTAATTGCTATGTAAATTGTTAATCACTATGTAATCCAATGTAACTACTGTCTGTTTATTTTAACTGTGGAGCTTTTTTCCCCGGGCCTCCGCTGAAAATGGACCTACGTCCAGTCGGACACTCCTGGTCAACAAATATAAATAAATAAATAAACAAATAAAAATAAATAAGTACACTGCTATATCTGTATCATTAAGTTTGTTTGTGGTAGCATTTCATGGACCTATGTTCAGCTACCAAAATTAAAAAAATGTGAACAGCTAAATACTGAACAAAAACCAGCAAATGAGAACATTACTGAACAACAAAGTCCATGAAAATAAATTAATTGAATAGCAATTCATGAACACAGCCAACCAAGGTGTGGGGCTTCGCCCTCCAACCTCCCCCATCCCCCAACTATATATACCAACTCTGAGATTGCACTACAGTGGGGAATAGGTCAAATTTAAAAGGTTTCCCTTCACTAACTTTATGCTTCACATTACTTCCTGGTTATTGGCCAACCATGGCCATTTGATGAATTTATTTTCATAAAAGTTGTTGTTCAGTAATGTTCATATTCATTGTTCTTCATTTGATATTTAGCCGTTCGTGTTTTTTTTAATTTCGGTAGCTGAACATGGACCTGCATTTCACTCCGGACACCCTTTACTGTGAACTGGGATTATTCATCTAGTGGCAGTAGTCGTTTACTTGGTCTGTGTGAGTTGGGAAGCACAAAAAAGGGGGTCTAAGTGTAGTCATTGTATTGGGCAGAGGGCTCAGTCAGTTTTCTGTATTTCCAGTACTGGTATAAATTCAGCACATTTGCACAGATCTGCTTGCTGTGCCAGTGCCCTGTACAGAAGCAAACATCTGGAAACATTGCTTATTTTCATTATACCATGAAAGTTTACAGTGCTAGTTGCCTTATTATAGCACCCAGGACTATTGCTGCTTAGAGAGCATCTGATTTGGCACTGGACAGCATCACTGGTTAAGTTAGCTTTACCATGTAAACACCCTTCTCTCATCCAGTTCCAAACATGCTCCACTCCCATCCTTTCAATTACACATGCCTGCAACCATGGATGAGCACTTTCCTGCTATCTCTGCATCCTGCTTAGTGGTCATGGGTTTCCTGAGGCAGTGCAATAGTTGCCTTGTGTACACTGTCAACCACTTAATTCTCGAACAGACAACTACAATATGTAAGAGATATAGTTACACATTGACATTGGAGGCTAGACTTTCACATATAAACAGAAAAAGCAACAAACAGGTTGTCAGCAACTCACACACATCACTTATTGGACTGACAAAGGACTATGCACATAGACCCACGTATGCAGAGGTGCTCACATGTAACTTACGCAAACCTGAAAGGCCTCTCAGGTGTAGTCTTGAAACTCCACATGTACACAAGCAAGACAATTCCCATCACAACACATAAAGCCAGATCTCATTGTGCGTCAACTACCAGGCCTATAAGGCAAAACACTCCATGACCTAATATTCTGGTCATAGGAGACTGCATTGTAAGTCACACTGATGTCCCTCTTACAAGGCAGGATAAAGGGAAGGTTACAGTTAGTTGCTTGGCAAGGGCCAGGATTCACCAAATCACACAAGCACTCAGGTCACTTAACCCTAAGTATCAGTATGACTAAGTCATAGTGGGCGTTAATGATCTGAGACATACCTCCTTGGACTATATGAAGAGAGACATGAATGATCTCTCAGAATATGTGTCACAGACAGGTGTGAGCCTAGCATTGAACAGCATTCTACCATCTCTAAGGATGATACCACAATGGTATACCTTCATATGTACAAAGGCACATTTCCGAATCTGCTTAACCATGAACCGTTTAGCCTAATTCCATCATGCCGACTTCCCTAGACATCGTAAACATATCAAAATTTGACATTCCTATTCGCTGCACTGCCGAAATGAGTGCTACCATGGGTCAACAAGGGGGTGAGGTTTTGTAATTCGGCGCTTCGGTTTTCACAATTTTCAGATTTCATGGTTCGCAGTTCACACAGCACCATGTCCATTTAACCATGGGAAAAATCCATTACCATGTTCTTGCTAGCTGTAGGTCCACCACTATGAACCAGGAAACCCATACATCATATCAGAGGTTATTAGAATCACTCTCCATCCAGCCCAATAGCATATTCATGGGTGTTTTAACTACTCCTCCATTAATTGGGAGACATACATGACCACTAACATGTAGACTCAGAGATTTCTTGACTTTGTAAATTCAAATGCCGTAGAGCAGCTAGTCTGCATTCCCTATCCTAGATCCTAGATCTCATACTCACAAATATAGAAGATCAGATCACAAAGCAGTCTCCCTTGAAATAAAGGTAAAACTAGTCCCCTACATCATTATCATCATTCCCCCCTTTTCCCATTTTTTAAATGGGGTTGGGGTAGCGTGTTAACTTGCGCCAACTCTCTGAATTCAGTGCCAAACTCCTGCCTTCTTCAACATTCATGCCTGACTGTCTCATATCTTCTTACACAGTCCATTCACCTCTTTGCTGGACGTCCTCACTTCCTCTTACCTTCTTCTTGTCTGTCCCAAATCTTTCTCACCAGATTGTCTTCTGCTTTTCTGCATGTGTCCAAACCACCATAATCTGTTCTCTCTGATCTTTTCAGCAATTGGAGTTACTTTGGCTTCTGTTCTTATGTCTTCATTTCTTCGTTTGTCCCACAATGTGCATCCTACCACCCTTCTCAGGCACTTCATTCCCATTACCTCTGGCTTCTTCAACTCTTCTGCCTTTGCTGCCCAGGTTTCTGTACCATACAGTAGTACTGGTTGCACCACTGTCTTATACACCTTACCTTTCAGCTTCTTTGGCATTCTTCTGTCATAGACCACACCTGACATTCTATGCCAGTTGGCTGTAGCCTCTCTTCATTCAGATTTCTCTTCTCCTCAACCACCCCTCCCAGATACTTGAAGCTGTTTACCTGTTCCACTATCTTCCCTTCTATCTCTATTCTAAGCTTCTTCTGATTTCCCCAATTTGCTGCCATTACCACTGTTTTATCTGTGCTTAGTTTCATTCCATGTGCCTTTAGTTTTGCATTCCATTCTCCTATCCTTTTCTGAAGTTCTTTCTAAGAGTTTGCCTGTAATTCCACATCGTTTGCATACAGTAACATTGTTGATATGTCCCCTCTGACCTGTTTGCTAATGTAGTCCATCACCAGTATGGACAGCAGTGGGCTCAGAGCTGAACCCTGATGTACACCCACTCCCACTGGGAACCCCCTCTGTGAGGCCAAACATTGTTCGTACTTGAGTCATTGGCTCCTTGTATATAGCCTGCACTAATTCTACCAATGTTTCTGGGACTTCAAACCACCACAGTACTGCCCAGATCAGTTTTCTTGGGACCTTGTCATATGCTTTCTCCAAGTCTAGGAATGCCCAGTTGGACTCTCTCTTCATCTCTAGTGTCTTCTCAAGTAACTGTCTCACTGCAACCATCAGGTCAGTTGTGCTGCATCCAGATCTGAATCCGAACTGCTTATCTCCCATCTTACAATCTGCTATTCTGTGTATCCATTTATCAATCACCCTCTCCAGAGCTTTCTTGCAGTGTGATAGGAGTTTAAGGCCTCTGTACTGCCCACAGTTGTTGATGTCCCCTTTGTTCTTGTACACTGGCACTAGTATCCTTATTCTCCAGTCATGTGGAATATATATTTCTCTCCACACTGCTATGAATACCCTCAGGAGCCATTTCTCCCCTATCTCACCCAGCATCTTTATCATATCTGCTGTAACCTCATCTGAGCCTGCTGCTTTCCCTGACTTAATTTTCCTTAGTGCTGTTCTTACTTCTTCTAAGGTGGGCTCCTCTTCTTCTCTCATTGTAGGCTATTTCTGGGACAGAACAGATTCTGTGGAGTTTTCTTCATTCAGACACTGCTGGAAATACTCCTTCCATCTACCTTTGATTTTCTGTGGACTGGTGAGCAGGTTGTTGCTGGCATCCCTTATGAAGGGTGTCTGACTATATCTTCTTTATCTTTCTGTCTTTGCCTTGCGACCTGATATAGTTTCTTTGTGCCACTTACTGAGTCACTTTCCAGAAGTTGATAGCATTATAAGAGATCTAGGGATGCAGGTTGACCGCAGCCTCTCCTTTGACCACCACATTGCCACTGTGGTCAGAAAGTCCTTCTGCATGTCACATCTTATTACCAAGGGTTTTGCATGCAAGAAGAAAGAGGTCATCGTATCTCTCTACTCTTCCCTCATTAGACCAGTCATCGAGTATAATGTTCCATTTGGCAGGTACCTCACTAGACACCTGCAACAGCTGCAAAGGCCACAGAAGTACCTTACAAAGAGTTTCCTAGGCATTAAACACATGTCCTACACAGACAGACTCAAAAGACTCCAGCTATTTTCTGTACCATATCTCCTACTTAGAGGGGATCTCTGCTTGACTTACAAAGCCATGTCTGACCCAGCTCTGTTAGAAATGCTTCACATAAAGAACTCCCAATCCCTCTGCACCACACACTCCAGAGACCTCAACCTCATTACCATAAACAACAAAACATGCTGGAGGGATAGTTTCCTCACCCATAGACTGCCCATGCTCTGGAATAAACTTCCCATACATGTCAAGAAGAGCACCTCGCTATCCCTCTTCAAGAGAAATCTTGATGAGTGAATGGGTAATAGGAAGTTCACCCCAGGGATCACTTCAGTGGCTGTGCTTGATAGAGGCACTGGGAACTAAAGTCAGGTGGCACGATGCCAGGGCACTTCTGTGGGCTAGGTTTGTAAAGCCTCCAGGGCCATTAGCCTAGTACACACCTATGAACCTATGAACCATGAACCTATGAGTGCCTACAATGCCCTATTCTTTGCTATTGCAACTTCTTTCTTAGCTTCTTTGTTAGCCAACCAGGAGTCCTTCCTAGCTTGGTCAGTCTTTTCTAC
Organism: Protopterus annectens; assembly: GCF_019279795.1. Classification (NCBI taxonomy): domain Eukaryota; kingdom Metazoa; phylum Chordata; order Ceratodontiformes; family Protopteridae; genus Protopterus; species Protopterus annectens. The sequence continues at coordinate 1,282,181,143 of NC_056743.1, forward strand.
TTCCAACATCTTCCTGCACTCCTTCTTTCTTTTGATGACTTCTGGACTTCTGTATTCCACTACCAGCTTTCCTTATCTACCTTACCTGGCTCGGCCACATATCTTTTCTGTAGTCCTAACACATGCTGTTCTTAGGCGCTGACATTCTTGTTCAACTCCACCTATTACCTCCTCTTCTTGGGGTGCAAGAGCTTTCAGTAATTCCTTGAACTGGTATACTTTCTCTCCAGTCAACTTCCAGGTCTTCAGCCTGCTCTCTGTTGAACTTAGAGCCTACTCTGACCACTGCTTGCAGCTGAGTGTGGCAACTAGTGATTTATGCTGTGGGCTGTTTGTTTCTCTGGGAATGACTTTGCAATCATGGATTCTACCCCATTGCCTTTTCCTTACTAGGAGGAAGTCTACCAGAGTTGCATGTTGGCTACTCTTGTATGTGATCTTGTGACTGTCTCTCTTTCTGAACCATGTGTTGGCTACTATTAAGCAATTTGCCAAACAAGTCTAGAATGGCTTCTCCTTCTTTATTCCTGTTGCCCCATCCATGTGGACCCAGACAATCCTCATATCCTGTTCTGTCTGTCCCGATATGTGCAGTCAAGTCACCCATTATCAACATCAGTTAATGTTGTCCTGCTTTATCTAGTAGATCCTGCAAATGCTGTCCGAATGCACCTCTTTTCCTCACTATCACAACCCTGTTGTGGGGCATAGGTTGAGATTATGAATACTGCCCTATCATGACACTTGAGTCTGATTGCCATGAGTCTATCATTAATTCTGATGATATCCCTCACTGCCTTCTGAAGCCTCTCTCTCACTACAATTCCTACACCATTTCTAGCCTGTCCCCCTCCTGAGTAGTATAGTCTGGATCCCAAGCCAAGTGGCTTTGCTGCACTGTCCTTCCATCTTATCTGTTGTATACATAGGATGTCCAGCCTTTTCTGTATCATCATGTCATCCACTTCCAAGCTGCGTCCTGTCAGTGAACCTACATTAAGAGTAGCAATTCTCAGTTCCTATTTGGCGGGTTGGTTGGTTTTACGTCCAGCTTTCACTCAACAGAGCTATCCCAGGTAACCCAGGCTGGGTGACTACTCACCAGCTGGCCAGTAGCTTATTGACCCAGGGCTGCTGGGCTTTATGGTGGGCACAGACTGGCCAACAGGGGCACATATACTCCTCCCACCATTATCATGGGTCCCTGGCATAGGTTGGAGTAGGCTGGGTCCTCAGCCCACTTATTACCAATAACTACCCATGCCCATTTTGGTGACATTAGTCAACATGACCAAATCACCCAGAGCCATGTTTTACACTATCGAGTGGCTAGTCCTGCCATGGCATGCAGTCTGTGATCCATGTTTTCCTATCTTGAAGATACTGCACACCACATTAGATGCCCAAAGCGGTTGATCTGTACAACTCTTCCCTCTATAGGGCACCATGTAGAGTCTGTGCTGCTGCCCACAGCTCCATTCATTGGTGAGTCTGAGATGGAAACATTCAGCATGTTTTTCGGACATGGGAGGAACCCCACGGAGACATAAGGAGAACATGCAAACTCCAAACAGGCATTGGTCAGAGGTCAGGATCGAACCTTGTACCTTGTGCATGGGGAGGCAAAGACCTTAACCATTATGCCAACTGGTCTCCTGCCTAACCCTAAATTTTTTAAGAACTTCTCTAAGGTAAATTACCCCCTATTAAGAGATGACATAGCTAGCTTCTAAGTTCCCCCAAATCCAGAAAACACAGAAACCTATGCAGAGGCATACAAAAAAGCCCTGCATGATCGTATGAACAACTGCATAGAAACAGCAGCACCAGACAAAATAAACCCAGGTCAAACTGCAGAAACAAGCCACCCTGGTGGACCTCTGGTATTAATAGGTTGTACAACAAAAGAAAGAAAATCCTGTTGAGAAGTAAGAGGGAATGTGCACAACAGAGCACTTAGTCCCACATAAGTCTAAACAAGAGAAATAGGGAATTAGTCAAATCTCTGAAAGCAGACTTTGAGGTAGAAATAGCCTCCAAAGCTAAGGATAAGCATAATGCATTTTTCAGTTATAGCCACAATTTTAAGGGCAACACCCAACAATGTGCAGAATTAGTTGTAGACGTCATCACCTATACTCAGCCAGGAGACATAGCAAACCTGCTGGCTAACAAATTCACCTCAAATTTCACCTCCCATCACCCCCAGTTCTTCCTGAAAAAATACCCTCCACCACTCCATCACCAATTATCACCAAAGAACAGGTTGCCGCTGCACTCCCCAAAGCTAAAAACACAGCTTCAGTGGGACTTGACAATATACCAGGTTGCCTCTTAAACAGTTTAAGTCAGGACTTATAAGGCCAATTAGGATCTCTATTTAACCACAGCCTCCAAACTGGCTTTATCCCAGTAGAGTGGAGGACAGCAACAGTTACCCCTCTGCTTAAAAGGGGACCATCTACTGACCCAGGAAATTACAGACCAATAAGTTTGACTAGTCTTATATGTAAGGCCATGGAAAGAATAATAATGGACCTGATAAATTATAACATAGGAGACTCCAAGCACTGGACCCAACCCAGTTTGACTTTTTCAAGGGTAGGTCATGCCTACTGAATCTGGTGGATTTCTTTGAAAATGTCACTAAGGCCATGGATGACGCTAAAACAGTACATACTGCCTACCCCAACCTGGCCAAGGCATGTGACACAATTTCAAACTCGTATTATAAATAAGCTCACAAAACTGGACATAAATCCCTATATCACCAGATGGATAGCCAATTGGCTCATGGATAAAACACATGTGGTTAGGATGAGTGAATCCAGATCCACCTACAGGTCAGTTACAAGTGGTGTGCCACAGTGCTCAGTACCGGGACCACTCCTGTTTGGAATATACTTCTCTGAAGGCAAGGCAAATGTGGAAGGCCTCTGGATGAAAAAGTTTTCCAATGGCTGCAAGTTGGGGAGAAACATTGAATCCCCAATGGTCTAGACCTCAAGTGTGTGTGTGTGTGTGTGTGTGTGTGTGTGTGTGTGTGTGTGTGTGTGTGTGTGTGTGTGTGTGTGTGTGTGTGTTTGTTTATGTCCCCGAATTCATAACAAATAACTATGCATTCACATGGCAAAATTGTAATACTTAAGAGTGTGTGTATATATGTGTGTGTGTGTGTGTGTGTGTGTGTGTGTGTGTGTGTGTGTGTGTGTGTGTGTCTGTGCGTGTGGATGTGTATGTGTGCATGTGCATGTATGTGAAATTGTGTAATAACAGATGGATTGAAATACAAAGTAAACGTTAATAAGTATTTCATTCATTCTAGGATTAGTGCTGTAATCAGGTAGTACAAAGCTTTAAAACACTCGTGGCTTTGTTTGGTCATAGCACCATGCCGTTGCAATAATACTCTGTAACAATCAGCAGACTACTGGATTAATAGATCACTGTGTCAGCTGTAGAATTAATTTTATGTGTTTATATGCATTTCTATATATGTATGATGTTATCTTTCATGTAAGTGCCTGTATGCTTATTCAAGTTTTTTTTTATATTAAACATGTACATTCATATCTCTCCCATTTCCAGTCTATTTATGTATATTTAAACACATCTGTAAACATATTTTATTTTGTTCCAAGCATCTGCATGTGCTTATATTCTTCTTTAACTGATTTTATTTTTATAGGTGTACATTGCACTTTGCTGTTGCAGTGCAAGGTATTTACTTTCAGCATGTGCATGTGTGATTGTATGTAATCACTAATTTTGAACTACCCCTGTGACGTTTAATACGTGGTGTTACAACTTTTTTAGTTTTTTTATACAATTGTTAAGTAGGCAAGCCCACTAGGATCAAGTTTCCCTCATCAGGGGCGACCTGGGAGCACTGTCTGTTCAAGCGACTTGCTCAGAGTCTCATAGTAGGCAAGTGGAGGAGGAAGAAATCCAACCTTGTAACCTTGACTATATGAAGCAGCTCATTAACAACTCACTTCCTTAATCCACTGTGCTAACTGACAGTTTGGCTATAGAAGTCAAGGATGGGAAGGTTAAATTATTAACCCGATATCACCCTTGGAGGGGCCAGTAGCTATTATAGGTTCATAGATGTTTACTAGGCTAACAACCACAAGGTCCTTTTTAAGCATAGACATGCATTCCAAAGTTCTGGTACCCTTGATAAGTGCAGGACGGGGCCTGGGAGATGAAACATTTATAAGCTGCCTGTGTCTGTTAAAGACATAGGTGGCAAGCCAGGGATGAATTTCTTGTTCCCCATCCAACTGTCCAAGTCCACTTGAATTGGGTTAGGGAGGAACTTTGTTTCATATGTATGGGGAGCCTGTTCCAGAGAAGTGTTAGTCTCTGGGATATATACTTGTCTCTCCAGCAGGTCCTGTTTATATCACAGACAAGTTTTAAGTCTTTAGAATGGGTAATTCTGGTTCTCTCTGTTATGTGGATATAATGGGGTCCATCAGGGTGGGGTCTGACAATGCCTTGTATGCCAGGCATAGATCTCCCCTCAACAGCCTGTAGGAGACAGAATACAGTGGTAAGGCCTTGAGGCTGTATGCATATGACATGTTACTTACGCCCTGTATTCTTTTAGTGAGGAACATTTGTGGATGTTCCTATTGTTGTATATGCCTGATTAGGTACATAGGGGGCATTATACTCAATGATAGGTCTGATGAATGCTGAATACAGTGAATGATGACTTCAGGGGACCTAAATGACATACTTTTGTTTATAAGTTGCACAACATAAATTATTTCTTCACTACTGTAGACACATTATGGTCAAAGGCTAGATTACTGTCTCTGTGTCCCCAAGTCCCTGACTACTGGCTCAACTGTTAGGGGTGTGCTGTTAATATGATAATTGTGACACCCTGTACAAAGGGAAATACTGCCAGCCTAGCTATCTGGAATTTTGTAAATAATTCTATGTCATTTGTGAATATTGATATGATTTATACAGAAGTATGTGTAAAGTGCTGAGCTAAAATGTAACCACAGCATGCTTTATTGGAACAGAACAGGAATGTACCTGCACCATTGTGACTGTTTAGATATATATGTTTAATGGAAATTGGAACATAGGAGGTTAACTTAAAAAACATTCAGAGAAAGTAGTTGAAATTAAATTGTTTCATAACCATGTAATAAAAGAGAAGTTATCTCTCAGTTTCAATGCAGTAGCAGGCACAATGTCTAGACCTAGACTTTTTTTGTATGGTCTTGTAAGAGAAGTAATAACTAGGTTTAAAATGTAAAAGTGTTTTATTGTTTTATGACTTCCAGGATCTGCAAACATCTGAGAGATATGTATTTTCACAGAGAGATGCTAAAATTTTGTTAGTCTCTGACAAAGGGGGTTTAGTTTGGGAACTGAAGTTAGGTGACAAAAAGTGATGTCACACAAGCTAACCCAGCAGTAATATTTGATATTAATTTAAGAACTCTGTCAGAGAGACTGGGCATTTTATATTTTGTCTATGACCTAACAAGAACATCCTCTCATCACCTCTGCATTTGCCTTGCAGTAAGTAGGTTTTTAGGGTATAGTAACTCTATTAGATTCAGATAGGAGTATAGTAAAGTATAGCTTAGATGTTTTCTTTATTTATTTGAGACTGCCCTGCAATGTTGTTTTTAATATTTCCTGTGATTTTTAACTCTGATGTAACTGATTACTTACTGAGTATTTTCTTGTTATTTTATTATTTAGTATTTAATATATTTAAACCTTTCAATTGTGGCTGGTCTGTTTAGAGACATATTTAAGGTCTTAGTGTATTTGCATATCTGTATGGTGACACTGTACAGGCTACTCCTAAATAGCCTTGCTCTTGGTCAGACTACCATTTGGATTAATAGTAACATCACATAGTAAGATTGGACACCCTTTGTAAAGGCCTTAAAGTAGTTTATAAGACTTGGCTGGTGGCAGTCAGAACTACCTTATAGTCTGGACAGAAGGGGGCATAGCTAGTAAACCTGTGCCAGCCTTTCCCAGGTGTGTGTTTGTATTTAAGTATAAATCAAATCTCAAAGAGTGTGTGTGTCAGCTACTTGGGCAGGGACACGAAGCACTGGTTGGACAGAGAGTGCGCTGGAGATCTTGGTTTGGCCACTCAGCTGAGATCTCAACACTGTAGCTGGGCCAGTGGAGAGTCTTATTGGGGATCTGGAGAAAGACGGAGAAACCAGCCCCAAACTGACTGTGATCTCTGTGTGCTCTTAAGGGAAATTGCACTTTACTGTGTGTGTACTTGTCATCCTCCCAGTATGTATGTACCCCACTGTTGCCAGTGGTGAGGATTGAGGCTCCTTGATTATGAGGATGTCACAAACCCCACCACTGGCAACAGTAATCAAGGAGTCTCAGTCCGCACCACTAGCACCAGTGGAGGATGTACACTGGGGGGGATGACATGTACACACACAGTATTTTCAGATGCAACTCTCTGCATCAAGTGCAATTTCCCTTAAGAGCATATGGAGACTAAAGTCACACTCGGTCTGGTTTTGCCCTCTTTCTCCAGATCCCCAGTAAGACTCTCCACTTGCACAGATATAGATTTGAGATCTCAGCTGAGCGGCCAAGTCAAGACCTCCAGCACCCTCTGTGTCCAACCAGTGCTTTGTGTTCCTGTCCAAGTAGCTGACACATGCCCAAGTAGCTGACGCACACACACACCCACACACACACACACACACACACACACACACACACACACACACACACACACACACACACACACACACACACACACAAACTTTGAAGTTTAATTTATACACATACACATACATGGGAAAGGCTGGCAGAGATTTACTAGCTATGCCCCCTTCTGCCCAGACTATAAGGCAGATATCACTGCCACCAGCCAACTCTTTAGCAGCTACTTTAAGGCTCTTAACAGAGTGAGTCCAATCTTACTGTGTAATGTTACTGTTAATACAAATGGTAGTTTGACCAAGAACAAAGCTATTAGGAGTAGCCTACAATGTGTCACCAAATGAATATGCAAGTACTCTCAGAACTTAAATATGTCTCACAAATATCAGCCACAGTGAAAGGTTTCAATATATTTAATAATAAATAATAAAAGAACAAGAAAATAGTATATAATCACAGTAACATCAGAGTTCAAAATCACAGGAAATATTTAAAAAAACATTGCAGGACAGTCTCACATAAAGAAAAACATCTAAACTATGCTTCACTATATTCCTGGCTGAATCTAAGAGAATTATACTCTTCCCTGGACTTAATTACTCATAGCAAGGCAGATGTGTAGTGAATGGATTTTGTCAGGTCAAAGACAAAATATAGAATGCTCAGTCTCTCTCAGAGAGTTCTTAAATTAATACCTCAAATATTACTGCTGGGATAGCTTGCAGAATGGCATCACTTCTTGTCATCTGACTATGCCAGGTAAAACCTACATTGATTCAGCTGGTGAGATTTAGCATCTACCTGTGAAAATACATAGACAAGGCATTTTTAGATCTAAGGCAGATCCTGGAAGTCATAAAACAATAAAAACACTTCCAAGACAATACAGTGCACCTCTAGTTCTAGACATTGTGTTTGTTACTGCACTAAAACTGAAAAGATAACATCTTTTTATTTTGTGGCCATAAAGTAATTTAATTTCAGCTATTTTTCTGAAGTTAACCTCTGATGTTCAGTTTCCATTATTAAAATATATACATCTAAACATTTACAACAGTGCAGGCACTTTTCTCTAATCCAGTAGGGTACACTGTGGTTACATTTTTAAGCTCAGTACTTTACAAATGCTTTTCAACAGACATTTCTGTACCAGCAGTTTGAAATCCACATAGCATACAGTTATATTTGTAACACAAGCATCTTACATGAAGCATGTTGACATTCACAAATGACACATAACCATTTACAAAATTCCAGACAGCTGTGCTGGCAGTATCTTCTTTTGTTACACTTCTATATAAATCATGTTAATATTCACAAATGACATATAATTATTTACAAAATTCCAGATAGCCGGGCTGGCAGTATCTCCTTTTGTTACACTTCTATATAAATCATATTAATATTCACAAATTACATATAATTATTTACAAAATTCCAGATAGCTGGGCTGGCAGTATCTCCTTTCATGACAATAATTACCAGGGGTGGATGACTTCCTGAAGGATACTATTATGCATTTCTTAGCATTTAGTTTTAGTACATGGCTCTGACACCAGTTATTTTGCTGTGTCAGCCCATCCTGGAGAACATCTGTGTCAATGGGGGATTCTATAACCACTCCTAATTTGCAGACATCTGCAAATTTAGTAAGCTGGAGGCCAATGTCAATGGCTTTAACTTGAAAGAAGTAAATGTCAAAAAGGAGCAGTCCCTGGACCATGCCCTTAGGGATTTGGCTTGTGTCTAGCCTTTTTGTAGAGGTGGACTCCCCATTTCTAATGTCTTGGATCCTGTCTGCTAGCCAGCTGGCTATCTACCGGGTGACGTAAGGCTTTGTACCTAACCTCCTAAGTTTGTCAACAATGCCTGAGTGGGGTATTGTATCAAATGCTTGGCCAGGTCAAGGTAGTAGTGTGAATAATTTTGCCCTCATCCATTGCTTTGTTAGCCTTTTCAAAGAAGTCCACCAGGCTGAGTAGGCATGACCTGCCCTTAATGAAACCAGATTGGGTTGGGTCCAGTAGGTTTTCTATGTCATTATTGATAATTTCCATAATCATTCTTTCCATGGCTTTGCATGTGAGACTAGTGAAACTTACAGGTTTGTAACTTCCAGGGTCTGCAGATGAACCACCTTTGTGCAGAGGGGTGACTGTTGCTGTTCTACATTTGTGAGGCATGAAGCCTGTTTGGAGGCTACAGTTAAATAGCCTGATAGGGCATGTTTCATGCTATTTAAAAGTCATCCTGGTATATTGTCTGGGTTCACTGATACAATGTTCTTGGCCTTAGAGAGAGAGCATTAAGGATCTGTTCTCCAGTGATAGCAGGGGCCATTATATTTGATGATGTTTCCATAGAGAAGATTGTTGGGCAGAGAGTGGTAAAGTTGAAGCTGAATCTTTTGGCCAGTAGATTTTCTGTATCTTCTGGCTCAGTATAGGTGTCTCCATTAAGAATGAGCTCTTCACACAATTGTGTATTGCCTTTGAGGTTGCACACATATGTAGCTAAAGAAGGCCTGGTGGTTGTCCTTGACCTGGAAGGCAAAAATTTACCCAAAAGTTGGCTTTGGTAGACTTTATATGTCCTCTGAATTGTTTTATTTAATTTGATGAGAGTGCTTTTATCCTTCTGGGTGCTGAACCTCCTAATTTTTGCCAAGATTTCCTTCCTTTTGTTACACAATGTTTTGATTTTGTGATTCCACCAGGGTGGCTTGTTTTTTTTAATTAGTTCTGTACTTTTTCCTGGTGGGTACATATGCCTCTGTGCAGCTGCTAACATGCCTGTATAGGGCTTCTGTGAACAGTTCTGTGTAGACAGTAGTGTTCTCAGGGTTTATGGGGGCTTGAAATTTTCCCAGGTTATCACGTAATAGTAGGAAGTTAGCCTTAGAGAGTAGTTCCTGATTATTCAAGTGTTAGCTGGGGTTCCATGTTTTATTTTTACTTCAAAGGTGACCATTTTGTGGTCTGACCTTACTACAGAAGACATAGAAGGCATTACACTAGGAGGTGTGCAGCACTCTCCCATATTAGTGAGGAACAGATCTAGTATGGTTGCACCCCTGGTTGGTGTATTAACAATCTGGTCCTGAGAGTTTATGTTTACTGAATACAGGAATTTCTGTTTCTGTACATTAGGTGTTGTATATTATTCCCAGTTAATAGTGGGGTAATTAAAGTCGTCCACGAATATGGTATTGGGTTGGATGGTGAGTATTTCCAATAAGTTTAAATACATGGTATGGGTTTCCTAGGCCATAGAGGGGGACCTATGGCTTGCAAGGAAGTGGTATTGGATTTTACCTGTGTTGATTTGAATGTGGAGAGGCTCAAGTGCATTGTCCTGTCTAACCATCCTTGAGGTTATTTTGGATGTAAATTGAGACACCTTCATCTTTAGTCCCTGTCTGTGTAGTAGCTGGTCTAAATGTGTGGAAGGTATTATAGCCTTGCACTGCTGATGTGCTGTCTGTGGCTTTAAACCATGTGACAGTGACCACACAGATGTCAGCATTCTCTAGGGTGAGGAGAGCTTGTAGGGAGTGGAGTTTTTTTGTTTAGACTCCTAGCACTGAGCAGTAACACCTTTAGATTTTCTTGGTTTTGATAGGAGTATGTAATCTTCATATCTGCTAATATTATGTGTTATTTTTTTCTTTTCAGTATTTGCTGTGTGTTTTCTGACAATTTGGAAGGAGTATAGATTAAACTTCCCTTACTGTGCTTTCTTGTGGGTTTTTATGTTATGCAATTCTTGGTTTAATTTCTCCAAATTCTTTAGGGTTTTAATACCAAAATGGGAATGGACCCCAATCCTAAGTCAGGGGTTAATTAAAGTTCATGAAATTAATATTGTTTCAATTTTTGATGTCAGCCAAAGTGCTCTTCACAGCCCCCACAATGTACCCAGAATTGACTCCTTCTGCACTTCATATGTAGCTATATGTATTGGAAGCATATCTAAATATGACTGCAGATTCTTTTTTATTAGCTCCTACTACTATTGGAACTGTCTGGGTATCTTTCTTCCACATTAATCTAATTTATGTATGTGAATCCTGGTACTTTGACTTTGTTTCTCTCTGTACATGAGACACTGTAATTGGACAATCCAAAATGCAACAATCTTCCGACATTATTGTGCCTTTCAGTATACAGGCCCTCTGCCATGAGTGTATTGCACCCAGGAACAAGGTGTGCAACTGTTTCCAACTCTCTTTCTTTACAGAACCTACAGTTGTCTGTTTCTCCCATACATTCAATGGACTTTGTTAACCAATGTGTATGTAGTCCACTATCCTGGGCTGCCATTATCAACCTTTCATCCTTTGGTTTCAACTCATCTCTTCTTAACCATTCCTGTATCAAATCCTGATCAACATGAGGTTGCTCCAGGAGATCTCTTATACTTGTTACTATATTTATGGCTTTTCCACATTCTTTTCCTTCTCAACAGATCCTTCTCATTATATTCTTTCTTTTGTTTGCTGGCATATTCAATTGCTGCCAGATTTGCTCACCCATTATATATCACATAAGTTCTTTTTTATAACTATAATCAGTCCAGCATTACTGCCTTCCTTTAAACCTCACTTCTCCTCCTCCTGAACATTGTTCTTCGTGTATTGTTCTCACAGTTTCTATTTATGTAATTTGTTCCTTCCCTTTTCTAGATATCCAACTTCCAGTTCTTTTATCATCATCATCATCATCATCATCATCAATCCCCTGTTTGTTGCAGGTCTTTTCTCACACAATCCAGCCATCTCTTTGCTAAATACCTGCACTTCCTTTTTGCCTTCATCCTGTCTATCCCAGATCTTCTTCACCAGATTGTCTTCTGCTTTTCTACACATGTGCCCATACTACCTTAATCTGTTCTCTTTGACCTTTTCTGTGATTGGAGCTATTTGGGGTTTTGCTCAGATATCCTCATTTCTTCATCTTTCCCACAGTATACATCCTACCAGTTATCTTGGGCACTTAATCTCCATCACTTCTAGCTTCCTCAGCTGCTCTGTCTTTACTCCCCAGGTTTCTGTACCATACAGCAGTACTAGTTGCACCACTGTTTTCCACACCTTACTTTTCAGCTTCTTTGTCATTCTTCTGTCATACACTACCACTGGTATTCTGTGCCAGTTAGCTGCAGCCCCTCTGATTGTGGATTTGACCTCCTCATTTAGACTTCCCTTCTCCTCAACCACTCGTCCTATATACTTGAAGCCGTTAACCTGTTTCACTCTTTTCATCTCTGTCTTAGTTCTCAGCTTCTGATTTCCCCCATTTGCTGCCATTACAACTGTCCTATCTTGTTGCATTCCATTATTCTGTCTTTTGTTGAAGTCTTTCTTAGAGGTTGCCTGTAATGCAACATCATCTGTATACAACAACTTTGTTGATCTGTCTTCTCCAGCCTGTTTGCTGATATAGTCCATTGCCACTAGGAATAGCATTGGGCTGAGAGCTGAACCTTGATGCACACTCAGTCTCACTAGGACCTCTGTTTGAGACTGAACACTGTTTGTACTTGAGTTATTAGGTAATGGTAAAAAATGGATCACTAAAGCAATGTCCAAATACCTGGATAAGCAACTAGCTAGTTTCCTAAAGAATTGTAACAGATATATTAAGGAAACTCGAGATTTTTTATTTTGAGATTTAATGACTGGTCGAAAACCAATACATGTGTTGATATTATGCCTGTAACTATGGATATCAAATCCCTCTTCATTGTCATTCCTAATGAGTATGGAATTGAAGCAATAAGGGCATTTTTGAATCTATATAGCCAATATGACACAGATAAGATCAAATTGTTATGTTCTATGCTTGATTGTGTCCTGAATAATAATGTCTTTATGTTCAATAAGAAATTTTACCATCAGTGACTGGGTGTAGCTGGATATATCAGTCGCGAACACATACGCTAATCTGGTACTAGCTAGATGGGAGGAGAAATATATATTTGATAAACAGAATGTAGTGTGTAGAAATGCTAACTTACTTTTCTTTAAGAGATTTGTGGATGATGTATTCATGCTATGGAAGGGTAGTTTGGATGAGCTTACCTTATTTATTGACTATTTGCACTCTTCAACAGACTTCTTGATATTTGATGTTAGTCATCTTGTGATAGTATTGACTTTTCAGATATTACAGTATCTAAAAAGATATGGTATTTAATACTGTGATCTATAGAAAAAAATATACAAGCAGTTAGGTATGTACATTCAGAAAGTACGCATCCCAGACATATTTTCAAAGGAGTCATTAAAAGTCAATTTATGAGAGCAAGTAGATTAAATACTGAGAATGAGATGTTTGTAAGAGATATGGAAGGTATGGCTTAGACTTTAAAAGTAGAGGCTATAGTAATATAATTATTGAAGAAACAAAAAGCCTGGTAAATGAGTTAAGGAATGATGTGGCTAAACCATATTTGCTGGGAGATGGTATTGATGCCTCATATGATGTTACAGGTGATAATAGAAATAGAGCTAGAATTAGGTATATGATGAAGTACAATAGACATACTAAAATAATACAACAGATTATCAATAAGAACTGGACTATTCTAGCTTCAAGTCAGGAAGTTAATGAGATAGTAGGAGCAAGACCTTGGTTTGTGTATAAGAGGGAGAACAACTTGAAACTATATGTATGCTATAAAGATGTCAATAAATGGGAAAATAGATAATAGTTCTAAGAATAAGAGGAAATTTGGAACTATCCCTTGTTATAATTGTGTCCATTGTAGGGATATCAATACAGACACATTTTTAGGTATCCCATTAGTCAAGAAATATTTAAATTTAAAGCTTCAGGTACATGTAATACGGAGAATGTAGTATATTTTGTGAACTGTGTCCAATGCCAATGTTTTTATATTGCTAAGACCAATACAAAATTAAAAGCTAGGATTAGTGCCCATATGTCAGCTATCTGTAGAAATGTTAGTACCAATGCTCTAGCAAAACATGTATCTAACTATGGGATAGAACATAAATTTAAATTTAGAATTCTACAGAGTATTCACTTTAGTGATAGTGTGGGGGGTATAGTAAATAAAATAGAACTAAATGAGTACAAATGGATAAATTATTTTAGGGCAGATACTTTGCCAGGGCTCAATAGCAGCAACAGTATTAAACCTGTTTTAAAATGTAAACATGATGTTATTTAAGGAATGTTTATTTTAATTTGGTTTATACGATGTGTTCTTTTAAAAGTTGAGTACTTATGTTAATTAGAAGTGTGAATTGATTGGCTGTATCTGATATATAAGGAAGGAAGTGTTTGCATGTTCAGTACATTGAAAAAGAGTTTAACTTGAAAGCTCTGCTTTTACACTGTGTTTTATTAAACAGATTTATCGAACGGTGGACCTCAGTTGTTTGTTTTTTACTGTCTGCTTGAGGTATTTTGAAGTCCTTCAGCTGGCCAGGAGAGTTATTGGATTGTTTGCTGAGTTATTAGTTCCCTGCACATAACCTGCACTAATTCTGCCAATATTTCTGGGTCTACCAATGTTTTTTCCAGTTCTTTTAACTCTGTCACAATATTCAGTACTTCAAATACAGTTGGTTCAGACTCTGATTTCCATTTTGTAGCAATTGCTATTTTGGTAACTAACAGAATTAAACTTTACAAGGCATTACTCTGTCTAGGCAATTCAGAACCGGTCTCCCAGCTCAAAAGAACCATTTCCTTAGTTACACCCATTTGCTCACCCAATATTTCTGGCAAAGTATTCTGTAGGGAATTTTTAAAATCTGCCAACTTATTACACTCCCAAAACATAGGTTTGCAGTTCTTTCTTTCTTCCCTAACACACATCCAACATTTGACATCTACCTGAGGAAAAATTCTTTGAAGTCTGTTTGTAGTATAAAAATTCCTATGCAAACATTTCCAAACAAAAATCCTAAAACTTCTAGACTTTGTTATATAATTCGGCGCCATACATATGCCTTCCCATTGTTCCCTTGTAAACTGCTTCTGCAGTCTTTCTTCCTAACCTTTTCTAAACTCCTCTGATTGCTATAGTTATCATGTAATATTCTATATGCCCTTCTAATTATACATTTTTAATATCAGGTACTGTTCTAGATTCCATTATAAACTCTGCCAGAGCAAGTCTTTCACTCTGGGTTCCCCTATCCCTTTCTCTTTTCCTATACTCTGACCTCAGTCCCTGGTAGGGAGGGCAGTCGCTACCCTGCAGTCCAAATGTCTTTTTAGCCCTTTCTATTACCTTTCACTCTCTTGTTATTTGCTCCCATTACCTTGTTTCCTTTCACAAGTGTTGGCTTAGTTCTTAGAATACGTTCTGCCATTTTATGAATATAATATTTTGTATGGCTGTTGATATACTCCTTAAGGATCTGCATCATTTCGTTGTTTCTTGAATCACTCCCCAGGGTCATCATCCCTTTCCACTTTGAATTTTAACTTTCTGCTTGTATTATGTATATGAGTCTTAGTTGTATAGCTGCAAATATCCCTTCAAATCAGGTATTTCTAACCCAGTTTGTTCTGTTGGAAGGGTCAGGTTATCCTCTTAACCCTTGCCATCTTCCCCGCCCAGATACATTTCTTCAACTCTTTTTTAAGTATTGTCCACAACTTCTCCTCTGGTTGATAAAAATATTCCTGACCTGTATATAAAACTAAAGGGACCAAAACATTTTCACTGATATTTTACTTGTGTATCTTACTATCTATATCCATAAACAACAGCTTCCAATTTCTCAGTTTTTGTACTATATTTTGTTTAGTCTCTTCCCATGTATTCTTAACAACCATAAAAAGCCTTTTTAATCCATACTCCTAAATGCATCAGCTTATCCTTTCCCCGTAAATGTGGATATTGCTGACCCAATTCATGTATGGGTACATGATTTACAGACTTTAAACTGTCTCAAAGTGTTCCACAAAACTGAGATATCCTTTTCTGGATTTTCACTTAGAAAATAATATCATCTTCGAATAAAGCCAACTTTTCTTGATTACCATGCCAATTATATCCTTGAATTTCTGAGTCCCTTATTTTTTTAATGGTTTTAAATATAAAGCAGATAGCAAAGGGGATAGTGGATAGCCCTACCAGATTCTTCTGTTCAGACACAACTTTTCTGAGAGGAACCCTCCTGTTTTAGTTCTTGCCTCTAATTCTTCATATGCCCTCCTAATTAACCTATTATTGCATCAGGGAATGTAAATGCTTCCATTAACCTACTCATAAAATCCCCAGCTTACTCAGCTGAATTTTTTCTGTGCATCAAGACTCACCAACAACAATGGTATTTTCCTACATTCTGCTTCCCTCTGGATCATGATTGTCTTGTGATGTCCCACCACAGGACCAGTAACTAAGGAGCCTCAATCCTGACCACTAGCATCTGTGAGGGAAGTACATTTGGAGGATGACAAGTTACACACACAGTATTTCCAGATGCAACTCTAGGCATCAAGTACAATTTCCCTTAAGAGCACACAGAGACCACAGTCAGTCGGGGGCTGGTTTCTCCCTCTTTCTCCGGATTCCCAGTAAGACTCCCTACTGGCACAGCTATAAAGTTGAGATCTTAGCTGAGTGACCAAGACAAGACCACCAGCACCCTCTCTGTCCATCCAGTGCTTCGTGTCCCTGCCCAAGTAGCTGACACACACACTCTTTGAGGTTTGATTTATATATACACACACACACACACACACACACACACACACACACACACACACACACACACACACACACACACACACACCTGGGAAAGGCTGGTATAAGTTTACTAGCTATGCCCCCTGCTACCAGTCACTCCTTATCAGATACTTTAAGGCCCTTAGCAAAGGGTGTCCAATCTTACTGTGTAATGTTACTCATAATATGAATGGTAGTTTGACAAAGAGCAAAGCTATTAGGATTGGCTTACACAGTGTCACCAAATAAATATGCAAATACTCTCAGAACTTAAACATGTCTCACACATATCAGCTATAATGAAAGGTTTAAATATATTTAATAATAAATAATAAAAGAACAAGGAAATACTCAGTATATAATCACAGTAACATCAGAATTCAAAATCACAGGAAATATTTAAAACATTGCAGGACAATCTCAAATAAATAAAGAAAACATCTAAACTATACTTCACTATATTCTTGACTGAATCTAAGAGAATTAATATACCATAGTTAACTTACTTACAGAGCAACAAGGCAGATGGGGTGAGTGGATCTTGATGTTGCCAGGTCAAAGACAAAATACATAATACTCAGTCTTTCTCAGAAAGTTCTTAAATTAATATCTCAAATATTACTGCTGGGATAGCTTGCAGAATGACATCATTTCTTATCATCTGACTCTATCCCAGGTGAAACACAGCCATTGATACAGCTGGTAGCATTTAGCATCTACCTGTGAAAATACATAGACTTCAGATCTTTGGCAAATGGTGAAAGTCATAAAACAATAAAACACTTCCAAAACAATACAGAGAACCTCTAGTTCTAGACATTGTGTCTGTTACTGCTCTGAAACTGAAAGATAACATCTTTTTTATTATATGGCCATAAAGTAATTTAATTTCAGCTATTTTTCTGAAGTTAATCTCTTTTTTTCCAGTTTCCATTGTTAAAATATATACATCTAAACAGTTATAATAGTGCAGGTACATTTCTGTTCTTTTCCAGTAGGGTACATTGTGGTTACATCTTTAAACAGCACTTTGTAAAATACCTCTTCTGCACGTCTGCGCAAACCATCTTATATGACATACAGTTGTAATACATTTGTAACACAAGGATATGAATCATGTTGATATTCACATATGACATGTAATTATTTACAAAATTCCAGATTGTTGAGCTGGCAGTATCTCCTTTTGTGACAGTTCTATTAATGTTGTCAAATGTTTGTCTCTCCCTCACAAAACCACATTGATCCATACCTGTCAATTTTGGCATCACCTTTCACGTGTAACTAGAATATAAATAAAAACTTTGCATTCAGATTATGAAATTGAAATGTGTCCATATGAAGCTGGGTCTGATGGGTTTTAGCATTGTTAGGTATTACAGACACCACAGATTTCTTCCAAGATGTTGGTGCTTCCCATCTTTTAATATATTATTAAACAAAACCTTCCACATCTTGATCACTTTCTCCCCTCCTAGCTTCCAAACATCTACAGGAATATCTCCTATTCATGTAGAGTTTCCTGGAGATTGATTATACATCACCATTTTTAACTCATCTCCTCCTATACTGACTGTTAATTGCTGAGCCTCATCTACTTCTAACCATGGCGTATTTAAGTCTTCCATAAATATTTCCATGTGTGCTCTCTCTTAATTTCAAAATTTCTCTGGTTTATACAAATTGTCATAACATTTCTGAAATATCTCTAATACCTCTACAGGAACTTTGGTTATTTTTCTTGTTATAGGCACCCTAAGTTTAGCAACAATCTTTTCTACTTTCTGTTGCCTAAGTCGTTGTGCTAAAAGTTTTTGCATTCTGGAGTTATTATCAAAAATAGTTGCTCAGCAGCAATCTTTATAAACTCATTCACATTATACAGATACTCCCGTATTTTCTCTTTACCACTCTGGATTTGTGCCTCTTCTTGTTCTGTTAGATTACCCTTATTCTGCAATATTTTAACCTCTGTCAATCCCTCTAAATAATTTCTGTTACTTCATAACCATATCTCTTTTTCTTTTATTTCTACCCAAATTTTAAACTCACTTTTCATTTTATCCAATGTACTAGTTATAACTCATGAAGAAATGTCTGTCTTCCCTAATGACTATCAAATAATTTCCACTATCCATTCCTTGAATTCCTCTCATTTTAACAATTAGGTGGTAAAGAACCTGTGTCTTGTTTTTACTTCATTACCCTATATTTTTATCTTAGTTTTTATTGGTGTATGATCTGAAATAGTTATTGGATGTGTGTCAAAACTTTCAAATAAATGCACATGTTTCTGTGAAATATAATTTCTATATAGTGTAGCTCAGTTACTGTTCTTTATGAAATGGTGCTGCGGTAGCGTTGTCACCTCACAGTAAGACGGTTTGATTCTCAGCTAGTGCGTCTTCTGCATGGACACATGCGTGAATGGGCGTACCTTCATTGAAGGTTGTGGGTCAGGGCTGGTAACTCGGCATGTAAAAATCAACTACCAATCATTAGCGGACCGGAGTTCCGCTGTGTCGACCCCTAACCGAAAAGCCGAAAGACACAAACTATTACTGAATTCACATCTTCCATACCAAATATTATCATAAATTTCTTTAGAAGTCTACTCTCTTTTGTTATGTTTTCCCATCTAGGTCTTCCAGATACATCCTCACTGTTGCAAATTAAGTTTCAGTCCCCACCTATAAGTAATATTCAATGCTGAAAGCTGATTATATCTCCTAAAATTTTCATAAGGTCCATAATAGCAGTTGCAGGTGGAATATAAATACATGCTAGTGTAATCCTCCTCTTTTGTCAATAGCTCCTTGCACAAATCTGCCATTATTATAAATTCCCCCCTTCTATCACTATTGGAGCTCCTCTAGAAATTAGTATAATATAATTTCCTTTGCCCATGATATTCTGCTGAATATCCATCTTGAAATCCTTTCTTTATCAAATTTGCATGCTCAGTTCTTTGCAAATGTGTCTCCTGCCACATTACTATTTGCACTCTGTATTTCTTAATATAATTCAATACTCTTACCTTTTTATCTATACCGCTAAAGCCATTTATGTTCCAAGAAAAAATGGATAGCATTAGCCACTATGACAAGAAGTTATTGTTACATCTATTATACATGACAGCTTTTTTGAATGTATATTTTCAACTTTTGTACTACATGCACACACTTCGTTACATTTGCTAACCTTGTTCCCCCCTTTTTTAAAATACTCTCTTTGCCTTGGCTGTTAGATATACATCTTTTTATAGCAGTAATAGGTGTGTCTGCTCATATATATGTACATACTCCTCATACATTATTTATTTATTTATATATACATTTTCTGTTTTTTACTGTTGTATGCACACATATATTTTGTATGTTAGCAGTATTTAGCAATGCTGTTTAGTTTTGTTTATATATAATTTTTGTAATTTGTATAATTAGGCCTATTGAGACAAAGGGAATATTCAGATGTGGAGCATGTAAACAGTGTGCATATATTTTAGACAGTGACCACGTACAAGTGGGAGGTAGAACCAGGCCAGTAAAACCAAAGAAAGGGAATTGTAATACTAAAGGTCTTGTATATATATAAGTGTTTGTCAATTCTGTAATTGTTACTACGTGGGTAAAACAGAAAGAGCATTCAAACTTAGAATTTATGAACATTTGTATGCTATTTCCAGATGTAACAGCAATAATGCCCTGTATAAACACACACTTTCATGTCAAGGTTTCACTAATTTCAAATTTGGTATCTTGGAAGTTGTATCCACCAGTCCCAGGGGTGGGTGGTGGGAATTAAAATTGGATTTAAGAGAGCTATACTGAATATTTAGACTTAATCAGTGGCGGCTGGTGATTTCAAATTAAAGGGGGGATGCAGGAGACAGCTGAATGGGTGGGGCCAATGGGAAGGGGTGTGACCAACTAGAAGGAGGTGGTGGCCATGCTCAAAACCACAACAACTGGAACTTTAATTAAATACGCTGCCCTGGGTGCCAAACCATCATTATGAGAGTCCAATCAAGACAAAATGAAGTGTAGAAGAAAAAAATATTTCAATGCATTGGCTGCATGACAACTTGCTTAATATCTAGATGGAAACGCAAAGGTTGTGAGGCATGAAAAAATAAATTGCTTTTTAAATAAATTACTAGAATGCCTGTCAAAATCAAGTATAAAAAACAAGCAGCACTCAGCTCAAACCACTTCTCCTTATACTGCAGTTGTAATTATAATTTATATTCAGCTTTATAAAATTACCAAGTAACATGCTGAAAGTAGCAATCTCTGTGATACCCCCACTTGTAAAAATGTTTCTTATCCAAAAAAGACCTGCTGCCTGACAACAACTATCTACTTGTTTCATGGAGAACACATGATCAAAGAGCTAACAAGAAACAAGCTCAAGATAAATTGCTTAAAGGATTACTGCACAAGTTATAGACTATACATGATAGATTGGCATTATGTTTAGTTTACGGGTAAAGCCTGCAAAGAAAACTGCAAGTCTCCGACAAATGTAATGGGCTTCTGAAAATACTGTAATCCTGTCCTTTATTACAAATACTGTCATATGCATTTCAATACCTAAGGCTTATACGTTATCTAGTTATGTAAATATTCTCTGCATGGCAACAATGAAAAGGCTTTCAATGTTGGTAATTCTTTAACAGTATGCTTATTAAAGCGTACTTGCATCTTACAATCTCCGACAAGCTTACCTGATGGTCATTAAAGCATTGCTACTTTAATACAGAGCAATAGGGCACTGCAACATCATGCATTTTCTGAATAATGAGAAGCATAAATCAACAGTATAAAAATATGACAGAAAACCAGAACATTCTGCAAAATCAAGGACAGATGAAAAGCCACTGTCATACTTGTGGTCTACCTTGGATGGGGAAATACTCTGCACACTTACACTGCATAACAGCTCCTTGCCTTGCTTGGACACATCCAGTGCCACTACAATGGGGAGTGGAGTGCAACAAGTAGGTCAAAGTTTGAAATGTCTCTGGCTGACGGTGATGGCTCTGACACTCATAGCTCACAACCTCGAGCAAGAAATCTGGACAAAGCCATACATAGAAGTGGCACACATGCCCAAAAATAAAAACAATTTTTAAATATTGCTCTTATAAACTTAGAAAGATAATAGAATAGTAGTAGGTCTTGCATTAGTATGAATTTTTGAAGGGTATGAAATCTAAAACGCATATGTCTGCCATTATTTTCTAACTTCAATCTTTAATGATTTGCTACTAATTTGCCAGAAAACCACAATTTTATGAAAAAAAGACCAAATATGTTATGCAAAAATATAAAATTGCCACACAATACAGCTGGGAACCTGTCAAAGAAGGGACACCTTTTTAAAATTAGTACTGTTAACTTGAGCAGCTGACAAAATAAGAGCATTTACATGAATTTCTGAAATAAAAGTAATCTATAACTCTGATCATTACAGTTATTTATAACTGTAAATCCTCCACATCTTCTTCCAAAATTGCCATTTTGCAGAGGGATTATTAGGGGGAAAGCAACATTTTGAGCCAAAATTGGAGACAGTTGAGAGGTTTGGATATTCCTAATTCTATAAAGCAATTTATTTGCACGTACCTCTCAACCTCTTAATACAGGAAATCTGGATAAGGCCAAATATATTGGGGGAACATACAAACAGTACTGTAAAGACAGTTGATAGAATAACAGGTCTTGCTTTAGCATGCATTTTTCTGAAGGTTATGACGTCTGAAACTCAATGTCTGTCATTATTTAGTGACTTCATTCCTAAATGATTTGACAGAAAACAACACATTTTATGAGGAACAAACCAAAAATAAGAAGCAAAAATCTATTCATTCTGCAACATTCTGGACAGTTGAGAGGTATAGGGGCTGTTTGAGTTTGCTGCCCCCCCTCACAAAATCATGGTCAAATGGAGCATCCCCCCTGCAGCCATTCCAGTGTCCCATTCCTTTGTTATTTCACCCCATTTGCCATAAACACTGTAATGTGCATACTGCTTTACTTCTGCAATGATATGGATTTCATTTGAAAGTTTTATTTTATATTTTACAACATAAACCCTAATAGATATCTGCTAAACAAAGCAATGCAGTCTCACAATGAAAATAGAGTTAGCATTAAAACTTCTCTGCCTTTGAAACTCACATTCATTGAAACAGCATTGAAACCCACATTCAAAGAAAACACATTTTGCCAGTGGCAGATAAAGATTCATTTTGGGCTGTTTTCAAATCATGGGCCCCTTAAATACAAAACATACACATGCTCTTTGATACACCTTCCTGACTGTATTAAATTATATTCCTTGTACAATACAGTATAGTTGTTAGAGGGCATTTTAAATGTATTGTTTTGAACATTTTTCCAGTAAACAATGACACAAAATGCATGCACCAGTAATGGCAAAACTGCCTAATTCAGAACATTTCCATCATAAAAGTCTACTTAAACTTCTACAGTCCGCCAATATCAGTAAATATGCATGATCTCTGAAGAAGTAAAAGTCATCTAAATAATTCCACATTAAAGAAATCTGTTAACTAATGACGAGGTTACTGCTAGCAAGCAACGTTATATGTCATTGTTTCATCTACAAATAAAGTGCCTGTTGCCCTTGAGGAATAAATTGCCTATGTTGCATTAAAAAATGATAATGCTAGTAATATCACAATAGGGAATGGATGGCAAACTGATAACTGGTTCATAGTTACTAGGTATCTTTGCCAAAGAAGACTGCAGCACCCATCCCCTTTACAACAGAGTACAGTATCAGCAATGGGTTTACCTACTGTGGGAGCTTTCTACATCAAAAGCAAGTACACTACCTGTTGTGCTATTTACAATGTAAGCAGACTCTTCATAAGCAGCACTAAACATTTGTTCCCCTGCAACTCTCAGCTCCTTGTAAAATCTACTCAACACTCAGCTGTATCTCTGAACTTTGCAGCAAAAGAAAAAGCCAAAATTTATTTTGGGGGGGGACAAAAGCCCAAAAACCAAGGCCATATTTTAAACACTGCTTGTATAATGTTGGAAAGTTGTTTGTCTGTTCCCAGTTAGGGGTCGCCACAACGGAACTCCAGTCTGCTAATGATTGACAGTAGATTTTTATGGTGCCGAGTTGCCAGCCCACCTCCCAACCTTCAACAAAGGCACGCCCATTCATGCATGTCTTTCAGAGGCCACTCGACCGCAGGGAGGACATGCAGACTCCACACAGAAGGCACTCCAGCCGAGAATCGAACAGGAGAACCTCTTGCTGTGAGGCAACAATGCTACCGCTGTACCACCGAGGCTTCGTAATGTTGGAAAGTTGCTAGAATAAAATGCTATGTTACCACCATACATTTCACTGCCAAGTATTGAACCCAAGATCCTGTGCAAAACAGCCAGAGCAACATACCACTATACCAAATAATCAATTTTTATGAAAGAAAGGAAGACTGAAGCTTAAATGTCTACCATTTAGTGAATTCAGTTCTCACCATAGCTGTCAACATCTTAGCACAAAACACCTGAACAAAGCCAATAATGGGGGAATACAGCCCCCAAACATATTCAGTGAGTTCAGTTATCACCATAGCTCTCAACCTTGACACAAAAAACCTGGGTGAAGCCAATAATGGGGGAATACAGTCCAAAAAATAGGGATAAATACCCACTGAGGACACCAGAGCAAACCCACACAAACACAGGGAGGACATGCAGAATCCACATAAAAGACACCCCAGCCAAGAATCAAACCTGACAACCCGTAGCTGTTAGGCAACACTGCTACCACTGCACCACTGCACTACTGGCTGTGTTAAATAAAGTAACAAAAATACAGAAACCATAGATTTTATGAGGAACAGAACAAATATGTGGCAAAAATCTGCAAATGTTTTACAAATGGTGGTGGGTAGGGAATTCAGGCTTTTGTCACTTGGGCCCAAGGTAAAGGGTTCAAGCCTTATTCTCTACCCACCACCATGAAGAAACTGGGGCATTTCACACACACACACACACACACACACACACACACACTGTCCTACATAAACACCCTACCTGTCTCTGTACACAACTACATCCTCCGAAGCAATCCTGCAGCCAGATCGGTCCTCCATACTGGCCCGCACATGCCGTTGGGTCTCCCATGAGATGTGAGGAGGCTGGAGCCTCCTGCTGTTGGTCCAGCCTGCGGGCGATACAGTCCGGTGACCTTCCGGTTTCTGCTGTCGTCACCACACAGACCTCTGGGCTGGAAGGGTGGAGTTTCCTGCCTTCCCTATCTGGACTGCCTAACAGAGCAATCTGGAGCTCGGAATGCCTGAGCATGCGTGCTTGGAGTTCTGGTCTGCCTAACACAGCAGTCAGGAACTAAGCACGGAGTCCGATAATTTTTATTTTAATATGTTCTATGGTGGGGGGAATGGGGAATTTATTTAATCCATTTTACAGGTGGGGGACCCATTTTACAGGTGGAGGGGCTGCAGTCCTATAGCATGAGCCGCCCCTGGACCTAATGCTACCATGGCTCTAGGTCTTAATGATTATGTTTCTCTCTTACCAGTATTGAAAAACAAAGCTTTGAAATTATGAATTCCTTAAGGTTTTAGTTCAACAACACAATTTTTAATTTTTAGTTTTTAATTGTTTAATTACAATTTAATGTTTGTAATTATATTAATTGGTAGATTAGGGAGTGTTCTGTATATTTAATGGTGACTTTTTCTCCTCTCATTCAGTTCTGATGATGTCCCAGAGCATAGATGAAGGGATGAAAGCACTAAGCTCTTTGTTTTAATAAATTAAGTTTTACGGATTTATCACGGACTAAGTGTGTAGCGTATTGTGAAGTAACATATGAGCACTTTATTATTTTTTCTATATATAATTTTTGTTTATGTGTTTGTTTTTTGAACATCTTAGCAGATTGATGAGTGTTCATGTAGCAGTTCTATTTTTTATTGTAATTTCATATAAACATATAATAAATTAACATATAATAAATGTAATTTCATATAAAACATATAGCCTCATAGAAACAGACAACTGGTGCCAGAGCCATGGCCTCAAGCTAAACACCAAAAAGTGTATAGTCATCCCCTTTGGCAAAAACAAAGTGCCCACAAATTACCACATAGGTGGTAATCCATTAAGTACAGAAGAAGTAATTAGGGACCTGGGGACCCCAGTTGATAGCAATCTCTTATTTGACAACCATGTGGCCAAAGTGGTTAGAAAAACATTTTATATAGCCCACCTAATCATGAAGGGATTCACATCTAGATCAGGGGAGGTCATCATGCCTCTTTACTCATCAATCATCAGGCCCATAATTGAGTACAATGCCCCTTTTGGGATGTACCTTACCAGACACCTGCAGCAACTGGAAAGACCCCAAAAGTACCTCACCAAGAGGATCAAAGGGCTCAAACAGATGCCATATGCTGCCCGGTTAAAGAAACTCCAGCTCTACTCAGTGGCATACCGCCTGCTCAGAGTTGATCTGTGCCTGACGTATAAAGCCATGTTCAACCCGGAATTAATGGACATGCTGCACCTCAGAAAATCCAAATCCCATCGAGCTACGCTCGAGAGACTTGAACCTCAGCACTGAAATAAATAGGACATGCTGGAGGGACAGATTCATAACCCAGAGGCTCCCTTCACTCTGGAATAAAATCCCAATCCAGGTTAGGCAGAGTCCCTCATTGACTCTCTTCAAGAGGAATCTTGATGAGTGGATGGGAGATCATAGGTTTACCCTGGGTATCACTTCTGTGTCACTGTTAGACAGAGGCACAGTATACTAACCTCGAAAAAAGGCATAGGAAAATTAATTTAAAATGGGTGGCGAAAGCCAAACACACTCTGGCTAGGCTTATAAATGCCCTAGGGCAGATAGCCTAGTATGAACCTATGAACCTATGAACCTATAAGGTGTGTACTTAGTTAACTATGTGGATGACAGGACTGTTTCAGCCTTTGTTGATGCAGCTCTGCATTAAATTTTCCGAAACATCAGTATATTTGTAACAGCTTGATGAGATGGTTTATGTATGTGTATGATGCATATTATACTGTTTAGATATCTGCAATATATGTCTTATTCATTATATCTGAAATCTATTATATAAATTGTGGTTGGAACATACTAAAAATGTACTTATTTTGCTAAAATGTTAGGTTACTTTAAATCACTTGGTTCCCACTAATTATTTAATTGGAGGGAAAAAGGTTGCTAGCAGTGATTGGTTTAACAGTGTTTAAAATGTTTAGGCTTGTGATAGAATTTTATGTCTGATGAAGCATAGGAGTACTACACGAAAGCGCTTACATGTTTTTTACTAAATAAACTATTTGGTTTTATGCCATGCATGTCCTTTGCCTGCTTGGATTTCTTGTAATTTATTTTTGGAGCCTGGTCTGGACTTTATCTGGTGCAGTGGTTTTGTTTTTGCCTATCCACACACTAATGTTTGGCAGGCTGATCTTGTATACAGTAGTTTCTCGCCATCTCAGTTTGAACGTTTGTCACATTTTTCAAGACTTTTGTTTTAATGAAAACCCTCAAACAAAAAAAAACTAAATACATTTTCAGAGCACCCCATAACATATTAACTTAGGACAAACTAACACAATGAGACTAGCTGCCCGAATCAGAAGGATTACTGTATGTATAGTAATACAGGCTATCCATGATTTAAATAAAATAAAACCAAAATAAACTGTCTGAAGTTACCAACTCTGGATAGTTTATTTTGATTTGATTTTACTTTATTTAAATCATCTATAGTATGTATTATTATACATACAGCAATCCTTCAAATTTGGGCAACTAGTCTCATTGTGTTAGTTTAGTTTTTCCTAGTCACCAGTTGTCTTTGGCTGTTTTGGTTGCAACTTAGGAAAACCTGCAAAATTATGTGCGCTTTCAAAAAAATGAAGTTTATCACTCTAAATAGGAACAATTGCCCCAAATCAATGGTTGCACACACAGGCATTATCTAACCTAAAATTATTGTTACCCATGCTAAAGCACATGTTACAGACCATGGTTGCCTTTACACTGATTGATGTCTATTCTTTTCTTTTCTCTATTCCCCTCTCAAATGTGAAAAACACATTGTATACTTTCAGAAAATATTTGCTTTTAGTCATAAGAAAAAGTGTAATGGCTATATTTAAATAAAACTAATTTATACAGTATTCTGTTAAATAGGTTAAAGTATCAAGACTACTAAGGAAACTTTTGTCTCTTATTCATTTCTAGTAATTTCGGACATAAATTTTTACTGAACTGCTTGCCTTTGTACCTTTAAACTTTGCATTTCCATCAGCAAAGTATGCTCAGAACTCTCAAGATTAATTGCTTGCACCTGCAAACAGCTCCTCTCCATTGAAACATAGTTAGCAATGAGAAAAAAATCTAACAAGTCTTCAGACTCACAAAGAAATCTTTGTCAGTTTCACTCACAACTGTCTTCAGCTACAGACTTCTTGACTTCCTCTGACCATTTTCTAACGGGGATAAAACAGGCTAATATATTTCTATATGCCAGAAATGTAAGTGCTTTTCATGGCTTTCAGCTTTTTTTGTGTTATTTTGCAAGCCTACTTGCTTACAGAAAACACTTGATGTTATGTAGCCCAATCTCTCCTACATTCTTACCCGTGGGTTCGGAGCCGTACCACGGCTCTGACTTGGCCATACTCTAGCTCAAAGACTTCAGTTGGTTCGTGGCTAAGAGGTATCCCATGCTGCAGTGCGCCTATCCCCCAGATCTCGTTTGCTGCTCGTACAACTTGGACGTGGTCTCGCTCTTGGCCGTGGCTAAGTACAATTTTTCTAGTTATTTTTCAACTTGGTAGCTCCAAAAGCTATTTTAATAGCTAGTGTATGCGTTTTGCTTCTGACCAGTTCAGTTGAACTTTTCTTGGTATTCCATTTTTCCTTGGTGTTTACGGGCTCGGCCCATTTTAGTTAGAGGACCTAGTCCTCCCCTGTTTTTTGTTTCTTGTGTGTAGCAGGTTGATCCCTTCTGTTAGCGGGTTCTTTGTTGTGTGCCTGTTTGTTGTTCCCCTTTTTTCCTGGGCTAGTCCCATTTAACTTAGAGGACCTAGTCCTCCCTGTAGTTATCCCATGGTCTCTAAGCCATTTAAGTTAGAGGCTCTAGTCTCCTGCACTCTGTTTGGTTTCTGTGGTGAAGGTTCCCCTACCTTTTTCCCCAGTGTGTGTGTGTGTGTGTGTGTGTGTGTGTGTTCCTGCATTTATCATGTCTAAGGATTCTAAAGAGCACAGGCCTTCAGGCTTTAAAAAGTGTGTCAAGTGTAACAACAAGATGTCTTTGATGGATGGGCACTCTGTGTTTATTGGAGCTGGTGTATTGTTTTGGGGCTATTCATTTACAGGAATCCTGCTTGTTCTGTCATGCTTTCAGCCCTCGCATGCTGCAAGAGAGGAAGAACAAGCTAATTTTAAGGGGATTGCTGAAACCTTCCTTTAAAGAGGATTTGGAGTGGTCTTCCAATTCCAGGTCTTCTCCTTCCAAATCAGACAAAAAGACGGACAAAAAAATCTTCTAAGAAATGTTCTCCAGCTCCGTCAGTCTCCTCGCAGCCGCTGGAGAAAATCATTAAAACTTCAGTTGCTTCTTCGGCTCCACTTTTTTTTGGGCCGATAGAAGACAGTGCATCGATGATGTCAACATCAGCTCCTTGTTTATTGGAGCTGGTGACAGATTTGTCAGTTCAGAGCCAGTCTCCAGTTTTTCGACTGGTTTCTCTGACTCGTAGGTCTCCCTCTATAGGGATGATCCAGATCCTTACCATGTCCTCTAGGTCCTCTAGGTCACTTTCCGATGACGATGTCGATAAAGTGGTGATGAAACTACTCCAGTCATCGGTGCTGGCTAAATTGCTTTCAGCTCCAGCCCAGTCGGCTCTGGAGCCAGTCCTCCCTTCATCTTTGGCTGTTCCTCCTCCAGACCTTTCTTTGGAGCCAGAGCTGTTGGTTCCGTATGATGCCTTGAGGTTGGTTCCAGTAGCCCCTTCTGGCATCTCTGCTCCAATCTCCACTCCAACCCCATCGGCGCCGTCCACAGGGTCCAGGATTCACAGTTCTCGGATTGGAGCCGAGAAGGAGGTATCGGGTCGATCTTCTTCGGCTCTGAGCCTTCCTCTCGGCACTTCGGCTCGAGTGAGTGTGGACCCGAGATCGGCTTTGGACCTTATTTTCATAGCTCCGAGGGTGTCTTCTGCGGTGAGTCGACCTTCGGAGCCAGGGGGGGTCAGCTTTCAAGGTCATGAGGAGTGTGCTGACCAGGTTGTCAGCTGCATCTTACGGCACTGACACTCTTCCCCCTCCAGCACTGATATCAGCATCAGATCACCCTCTATCTAGGGACACCAGAGACCTAAGGCCTCAGGATACCTCCACGAGTGGTCCCCAGTTTTCTGAGGCCTCCCCGGAGTTTTTACATGAGGAGCCACCCAGAAAGAGAGTGTGCAAGAGGAAGCACATTGACTCCCAAGATGAGTCTCTCATGTCTGACACCGACCTCGAGGAGTCAGAGGGGTCCCCCAAGTCGTCTTCTGATGATATCTCTTTTTCAGATATCTTAGAAATACTGAGACAGAGAGGTGACTGGCCATCTAAAGCCCCTTCTGAGGAGGAGGCGGTGTTCCTGAAGGCCTTTGGGTCCCAACCCTCTGCCTCTTGGGTTTCTCTCCCGTTTGACGAGCTCCTGGACCTCGTTTGTCGAAAGGTGTGGGAAACTCCAGACACTGTGGAACCGGTCCCTCGGAGACCCAAGAAGTTTTTGTCTGCTCCCCCTGATAAAGAATTTCTTACAAAACGTGTTCCAGTAGATGCCATGGTGGTGGCAGCAGCCACCAAGAAGGAAGTTGCAGAAACTTCATCTACTGTCCACCCCCCTAACACGGAGTCCAGGGCTATGGACAGGTATAGGAAGTGTGTGTTCTCTTCAGTGGCCTTTACACTGTGGTCGCTGAACTATTTATCACATTTTGCACGGCTCCAGAGAGATCTCCTAAAGGAGTTGGGAAAGTCTCAACAGGTAACGTTTCTGATGCTGTGGCTCAGAATGTCAATGCTCATATGTCTACCCTAAATTCTATTACCAACTCTTCCATGAGGCTGATCTCTTACACAGCTGATGGAGCGAGCAGGGCTGCAGGTTCCAGAGTCTCTCTTAGGAGACACTGTCCTGCATGCGCCTGTGCAACTTCATGGAGGCCTTCAAGTCTACCTTCACCAATGCACCCTTTGACGGTTCATCCTTATTTGGAACCAAGGTGAAGGACACTCTCAGTAAGTGCGAGCAGGAAGGAAAAACCCTGTCTGCCATGGGAGTCCATTTTTCCATGCCTTCTAGACCTTATCCCAAGGGCCAGAAAGGTGGAAAAATGTGGTTCAGAAAATCGCAGAGTTTTTTTCACGAAGCACAGAGTGAGTCCCCCTCGAGAGGCAGAGGAGGGGGTGGAAATTCAGGTAGACACCACCCTAGAGGCAGAGGAGGCCCACGTAACCAGGGGGACCGCCATTCCTTTTGTGGTTCTCCCTACCAGAGCTCCTGAGAGGAGGCCCGACTGTGCATCTCTGGAGCCAGTCAAGGGTTGCATTTCTCTATACCCAGAAGCCTGGCGAGACATCACCCAAGATGAGTGGGTATTAGAGATAATCTCCAAAGGTTATCATATTCCTCTTCTTTCGTGTCCCCCTCCAAACAAAAGAATCCCAGATGTCCCACACAGTCAAAGGGATTCCGCAACCTTAGAAGTTCAAAAGTTGCTGTTAAAAGGAGCCATCCAGCCTGTCCCCTCAGACCAAGTAGGATTAGGGACTTACTCCAGAATTTTTTTGGTGCCGAAAAGAACAGGGGACCTGAGACCCATTTTGGATCTCAGCCATTTGAACCTTCATGTAGAGAAGTCCAAGTTCCACATGGTCACGTTACAGTCAATTCTCCCATTATTAGGGAAAGATATATGGATGTGCTCCATCGACCTCAAGGATGCTTACTACCATATAAAAATGGACAGGGCATCCAGAAGTCACCTACGCTTTCAGCTGGGAACCAGTCATTTTCAGTTTTGTGCCCTGCCCTTTGGTCTCACCACAGCCATGAGGGTGTTCACCAAATGCATGGCAGTGGTAACAGCTCACATGAGACTTCTGGGATTCCAAGTGTTTCCGTACCTGGATGACTGGCTCCTGTCTGCCACCAAGAGGCATCTACTACTACAGACCAAGGACACCACTATTGCACTGTGCCAAAGTCTGGGAATTACCTTGAATTAGGAAAAGTCTGCATTGTTGCCCTCGCAGCATGTTACCTTTATCGGCACCAAATTAGACACGGTGCTCATGAGGGTTTTCCTGCCAGAAGAGAGAATTCAGGTTTTACAGCAGCAGGTCTCCGCCCTACTACCACTGAAGAAGGTAAAGGCAAAAGTGGTCCTCAAGTTGTTAGGGACCATGGCTGCCATGATCATGCTAGTGCCTCTTGCAAGACTACACATGAGGCTTCTTCAGTGGCTACCTTTTGCCCAATGGTCTCTTCAGCATCTCCCGCTCTCCCATCTTATTGTAATAACTGACAGGTGCAAGCAGGATCTGCGCTGGTGGCTTCAGACCAGCAATCTCAACGTGGGTATGCCTTTCGTTCTTCCTTCTCCAATTTCCACTCTGACCACAGATGCCTCCCAGATTGGCTGAGGGGGGGCATTATCTCGGCAGGACTGTCCAAGGCACATGGCAGGAACACAAGATCCATTTGCATATCAACGTCTTAGAGATGAGAGCGGTGCAATTAGCGTTGCAAGTACTTCAAAGCTTTCTTCCTCATGGGACAATTGCAATCCACTCAGACAACATGTCAGTGGTCTGGTATCTGAACAAACAGGGAGGAACCAGGTCATATCCCCTTTGCAGAGAGGCACTTCGAGTGTGGCAGTGGGCAGTATCTTCCCGGCACTTTCTAGTGGCAATGCACATACTGGGGAAGTCCAAGGTGATTGCTGACAGGCTGAGCAGAGCTATTCTGATGCCTCACGAGTGATCCCTGAATGAATAAGTGGAGGAATGGATTTTCCACAGATGGGATCAGCCTTGCTGCGATCTATTTGCCAGCACCCTCAATGCCGAATGCAGCAGCTACTTCACCCTTATCCCACTGAAGGGAAGGCACCCAGGGATGCTCTAGTTCACGATTGGCCCTTCGGTCTTCTCTATGCCTTCCCTCCAATTCCCCTGATAATGAAGGTTATTCAGAAAGCACAATCCTTGGGAAGCAAAATGATACTGATTGCACCACACTGGCCTCGTCAGATCTGGTCTCCTTTTCTTCACCCTTATCTAATGGATGATCCGTAGATTCTGGACCCAGAGCCAGATCTGTTGACTCATATGTCAGGGCAGTTCCACCCCCTCCATTCAGACCCTCAGGTTGACAGCATGGCTGCTCCAGTTCCATCCCTAGTCAGGCTTCATGATTTTTCACCGGAGGTGGTTCATATTCTGTCTTCCTCACACAAGCCTTCTACTAGGAAGATTTATTCCAGTAAGTGGAAGAGATTCTCCATTTGGGCTCATGAAAGGCAGATTGATCCCTATACAGTTCCCATCTCATCAGTTTTAGAGTTTCTTTCTCAACTGTTTAGCCAGGGATCAGCTTTGGCAACTATCAAAGTGCAGTTGGCAGTCATTTCTCCTTTTCATGTTGCTAATGAACCCAATCTAATGGCGCACAGACTTTGTAGGGCTTTTCTGAAAGGGACTATGTTACTTCAACCTCCAATCTTTGATCCTGTAATGCAATGGGACCTTAATTTTGTGTTACAGCAGCTTACCTCACCTCCTTTTGAGCCCATGGCAACCTGTGACATTAAATTTTTGTCTTGGAAGACAGTCTTTTTGATAGCCATCACTTCGGCTGGGTGGGTCTCTGAACTTCAAGCTTTATCGGTTCGGCCCCCTTACTTGGTATTTCACAAGGATAGGGTTTTGCTATGACCTAATCCTTCCTTTATGCCTAAGGTTGCTTCAGTGGTCAACCTCAGCCAGTCTATTGAGCTGCATGTGTTTTTCCCTGAATTCTCTAACAAGGCAGAATTTAAGTTTCATCAGCTAGATGTCCACAGACAATTGTGTCTCTATTTACATAGAGCAAAAGTTTTTAGGAAATCTGATCAACTCTTTGTCTCATTTTCAGACAATAGACTAGGGACTTCACTTTCTAAAGTAACTTTGTCCAAATGGATTTCTAGATGCATTTCCTTCATCTATACTAAAGTAAAGGCTCATTCTACACGTTTGGTGTCTACTTCTACTGCCTTTCAGGCTAAGATATCTATGGATGATATTTGTGCTGCAGCTACTTGAGCATCTCCTCACACCTTTATTAGTCACTACAAATTGGATCTGTTATCAAGGGGAAGAGCCTCATTTGGTTCCACAGTGCTCAGGAGTATTTTCCAGTGAGCCGCCCAAGGTCTAGGTGCTAGGGACGCTGTCCCATGGGTAAGAATGTAGGTGAGATTGGACTACATAACTTCAAGAAGTCATGTACACACCATAACGTTCGATGTATGTAGTCCATCTCGCCTCACATTCTTACTAACCCACCCACTTACCCCCTCCTGGAGGACCTAGAGGTCGAGTCTCTGTTTTCAGCACTCCTTCTTGATATATTGAGTTGGTTCTTCCTCTCAGCATGTTTGTGTGTGTGTATGTGAGCTCACAGCAAACAAGATCTGGGGGATAGGCAGATTGCAGCATGGGATACCTCTTAGCCATGAGCCAATTGAAGACTTCGAGGTAGAGTATGGCCGAGTCAGAGCTGAGGTTCGGCTCTGAACCCACGGGTACGAATGTGAGGCGAGATGGACTACATACATCGAATGTTATGGTGAGTACATAACTTCTTGTTTTTACATTAAGCCAAGGGTAGTAATCCAGACATTCACATGTAAAAAAATAAAAGAAAACATCTCAACTCTACACATAATATAACCAGTGAACTTTTACACACCACTTCAGCAGGCAAAGATTACAGAATATTAACTTAAACTTCTTTTTGTACAGCCTTTCTTCTCTTTTTACTTTATAAAGCCTGTATTTCTTACAACTAAAAAGTACTTGTTTACTTTAATATCTTTATCACATTAACAAATCACTGAAAAGACTCATCTCCACCCCCACATTTAAAATACCTCAACTACATACTACACAAAACTGCTTTATTATATAACATGCAGTTTATATCATGAAATGTTTTATACAAATACTATTATGAACAAAAATTGTTTTACTTACAGTTACGTTTTTTCATTTTAATATCCTTCTAAACATTAATGACATAAAGTAGGAGTGTATGCTTTACAGTCCACCCACAATTTTAACAAATTCATCAAAATGGCAATCTTTTTCAACCAGTCTTACTAGCAAATCCATATATCACAAATGTGATTGATGCTTTATAATCTCACATTTATTCACTAATTTCATTGTTGCAGGTTTTCTTCCTGCTTATCTCCATCTCCCAACACCAGACTTTGCTTCAAGTCCAATGTACTCCTGATTCTTCTAATCAACTCCTGTGCTTTTTTCTGCCTCTTAAGCATTTTCTTTTGTATCATTGAAAACATTTCACTGGCAAAGTCTCTCTGTAAGTTTTATTATAAAAAAAAGAAAAAAAGAGTCCCCTTCTGTTTGGTGGCTCACTTTTGTTGGATAAACTTTTGTATTTCCTCATTGGCTTGTTCTGCAACAAAAATGTCTTTGTCCCTCCAGGAAAAAATATTCTGAAGACAGCTGGATATAGCAGATTGAATCTCACACCTGCCTTGTTACATTCCCTGATTGCGGGATAAATTTTCTTCACTTCTCTCTGGTGTACAGTGAATAATCATTTTCCACAAACACTGTGCTGTCTGTAATTTTAATATTGTCTGTTCTGACACAGTTTTGCCAGGATCACCTCTTTCTGCTGGCATGATTGCATCATTACTAATACACGTCTTGGCTGCATTCTTATGCCAGGTTTGCAGGATGCACTCGATGTGCCCTTTCAATTAACAAATCCTGCAGTTGCATGTTTGCACTTTCATAAAATTAATACAGTGTGTTCCAGTTTCTCTGGTACAGCAGAAAATCGCAGGTTTTCTCTGCACAATGTGTCATATAAATCTACCATTTTTTTTTTTTGAAACACCTCTTCTTGAGAAGTCTCATAGTCAGCCAGTCTTTTCTTCATTTCAGCCCCTGATTTTTTGCAATTTAATCAGTTCATCTGAGTATAAAGCTTCTTGTTTTTTTCCAGCCTTTTATTTGAGTTGATATACTCCCTTAATGTTTCTTTTATTTTAATCACCTTTGAGTAAATTTTATTTATTTTTTCGTCTAAATTACTGGAAGCAGTCTCTTGTACCAAATCTGGTTTGACTGCTTTTTGCAGAACAGCTGATGGAGTCTTCCCAGTCAGTGTTTTCTCTTCACCTCTTCTAGTTGATTTTCTTTCAGGTTCTCTAAATCTCTTTTTTGGCTGGCATCCAGGCAGTGTACTTACTAGCCAGTAACTGAATTTTACTCAAGCTGGCAAAATACTAGTTCTTATCTCTCAGTTTTTTTTTTCACACTGGGTGAGCTGAAATTAAGTTGTTGATCAGTATGCAGCCATCTTGGAAGTCTCCAGATCCAGTATGTTTGATCCTCTGGTTGGAGCATGCAATATCTGTTCCAGGATGTTTGTGCTAATAAAGTCCAGGAAGCATTGTACCTGTGAGTTTAAGGCAACATACGTTTCCCAGTCTATAGAGGGGTAGTTAAAGTCATGAATAGGGTGTTTTGTTGGGCAGTGATTGTCTCTATTAGGTTTAGTTAAGAGTCATGAAACTTTAGGGGCATAGATGGTGGCCTGTAGCTATCCATGACATGGCGAGGGACCTTATCTATGGTGACTTGCATGTGGATGAGATCCATGCTATCATCTTGTTTAACCAACCTGGAGGAATATTTGTTGCTAACACAAATCAGGATACCTCTGCTATTGGCCCTGGTCAGTGCTGTTGTTGATCTAAATACGTGGCAAGCACTATAGACTTGAACTGCCAGAGTACTACAATGACTTTAATCTACGTCTTGGTCAAGGTACAGATGTCTATATTCTCCAGAGTGAGAAGGGCTTGAATGCTGTTGAGATTTTTTGTTTTGGCCCCTAGCATTGAGCAGTTACACCTTAAGGCTGCTTGAAGACTTTTTCATTATGTTTGCAATTATGTCTTTTTTGGCATTGCCTAAGAAGGCTGTAAGGGGGTGGATAAAGTTTTAAGCATTGCATGAAAGCATGGGGGGGGGCAGGTGCAGTCCATCCTTGGCAAAACAATGTGGTGTAGAGACCATGTCTTCCTATGCTGACAGATAAAGGATCCTCCTGGAGTGACACCAGAAACTAATCTCATTATTAAACCACTCATTTTATGTTTGTACTGTGGCATCATCCTTGGTGAAGGTAGAATGCTGCTCAATGCAAGGTTTGTACCTGCCTGTGAAACAT
This sequence comes from Protopterus annectens, assembly GCF_019279795.1. Lineage (NCBI taxonomy): Eukaryota > Metazoa > Chordata > Ceratodontiformes > Protopteridae > Protopterus > Protopterus annectens. The sequence continues at coordinate 1,282,218,143 of NC_056743.1, forward strand.
ATTCTGAGAGCTCCATTATACTCCCTTTTCCTATAGTCCAGTGAGGTATGTATCAGATAATTTATAAACACAAGAACTATGATAAAATCATATTGGTACATGGGGTACAGAAACTTGAGTGCATGCGTGATCCTGACTCCAGATAGACAACTAACCATTATCATCTCCTTGTTTAACCTGATGAGTGGGGCATCTGTGTGCCACACAATGGAGTCCCCAGTGACAAGAGTATTAGGTAAAGTATATACTTGCCTTATGGGCTTTGCTTTTTGGGGACTATTGTGTGTAGGCTTTTTTGAGATCTTTGGTGTTTCTTTTGGTGTGTGTTTTAGTGATTTCTGAAGAGCAGTGTTGCTATTAGGTGGCTTTGGAGGTCTTTGAGATTTGGGAAGGTTTTTTAATTAAGGCAATATGTGTGTGTAGCAGAATGTGTGAGGGATGTAGTGTGGATATTCTTGACACTTCCTAAAGTGTCTACTCCCACCTCAGAAAATAAGTATCAAGTAATTGATAATAGTTGAAAATTTTGGAAAAAAAATCATATATGGACAAAAACTGGAACACATAAAAATATGATTTTTATTGACAAAAAGCAAGGCCTTTTACACTTTAACCAACCAAATAATTTCTGATATGGAAAATGACTGGAATGGAATGATATTCATTGATATCAAACAAGCATTAGAAAGCATGAACAATCCATTTTACTTAAAAAAATAAGAAACTGCATTATTTTTCTCAAGAGGTCTTACAATGGTTTGCTAACTACCTATCTGAAAGAAACTTTATAGTTTGTGCAAACAGTACACACGCACACTCAAGTATGGACACAACAACTAAAGGGGTCCCACAGAGATTGGTTATGGACATTTTATTACACCCTCTATTTATTAATGAACTGCACTTGTATGCAGATGATTTTGTAATCACCAAGGCAGAGTAACAACTTTCATCCTAAATAAACAACTTCTGAGAGACTCCTGGTCATTTTGGAGCTGTATTAGCAGTAAAATCCTAATTGTCAGTACCCTTGAATCAACAGTATTGCTATTGGGAACAAAATAAATATCAGCAGCTGCCCAGCCTTTAACAATAAAAGACTGATGGAATACTGTTCCCTTCTACCACACCACATAAATATTTCTGAGTACTCCTAGATCAAAATCTGTAATGCAATAACACAGAACTACAAGTTGATAAAGTGCTCGGTCAACTAAAAGTATTATATAAATTATTCAACCTTCAAATCACTCCCCTGAATGCTTCAATGCTAAATCATTTAATCCATAAAATAGGACATCACCGTAAGACCATACAAAGATCCAAATGGTTAACTGCAGAGGTAAAGGCACGGTTCCATTTCAGTACTCTTAGCATCAACTGAAAAAGCCTTCTGTAAAATTCCCCTCGCTTCATGGACTACAGAACCTCAAATTCCTCAAAGTTCAAATAATCTAAATTTATTTCAGAAGTTGCTAAAAGCACACATGGCAATAAATTCAAGTGCAACTGATACAATAATTCAGTCTCTTTGGGGCTACCACAAGTGCTTGAATGCTAGTAGCTCATGACACACTTCCTTATTCCACTTGCTGTAACTGGCAAGTGCTCTATCTCCTACTAGCCAGATTCTGTGTAATTGCTTAGCCCTCCCTCCATCCATTCCTACTGAACTGCATAGCCCTACCAGAGCCCTAACACTGACCCTAAGATTCCCATCTAGTCCCTAACCCTACCTGACTGTTAACTCCATAATCCTAACCATAACACTCCCCTCCTGCTCCCTAACCCTAAAGTTCCCTTCTGCTCCTAAACATAAATCTCCACTTCCCCTCCTCACATCTAAAACTACCTCCACTCCTCAAACCTAAAGTCCCCAGCTCCTCCTGAATCCTAAACTCCCCTCCTGCTCCCTAACCGTAAAACTCTGCCCCACTCCCTAAACTTAAACTCCCCTCTGATCACTTCCTGAAACCTTAAGCTGCACTGTCACCCTCTCCCACTCCTTCCCCATGACTACTACACTGATGTTGCTCAAACTTGGGTATGTGTTCTGACGAGGTGCAGCAGTGCCACTCTTTTTTTCTCTCTCTTTCTCTCCCTCTGTCTGCACCACTGTTGCACTTCAAATGAACATGTAATTAAGTTTGAACAAGAGCAGCAGGCCCTATGAGCTACAAGATGCCTGAGTTTCTAGCTGTGAAACAGTGGTCTTCAAGATCATGGGACTTTGGTGATTGGAGTATACCCAAGCTGGACACATAATCTACAAGTCGTGACATTTCTTCATCTCCACTATGACATACAACAACATTACCCAACTGATTTAACATCTGTAAATGTTGCAGATATTGTAAATATTTTATTCTGTATTATTTACAAGGTTATAGCTCATATGACTGAAAAATCTGCATTTGTTCTCACATAAATTACTTGTCTTAGAAACTATTTCAACTTCTTTAAAAGTATAAGTAAATGACTGTGTTAACCAGATGAGCACTGTCAGTTTAACTCATTTTTGTATGATGAATAATTGTCATGGCATGCTCAATGGCTCTATATCATTCAGTTTTACTTATTTATACGTTTGTAGGTGAATACTAGGCTAACTGCCTTGAAAGGCCATTTTTAGCCTAGCGAGTATCCCAAAGTCAGAATCAAACCCTGAGCCTTGTGTTTATGAGGCGAAGACCCTAACCATTATGCCAGACCCACCCTATTACAATCTATTGAAATTCCCTGACCAGCGACCGAACCTGGGCCGTGTAGATAAAAACACCAAATCGTAACCACTAAACCACCAAGGATCCGAAAACTTTAAATTGCTTTTGTGTACTTAGCCTGGCACATGGTGGAAACAGTCCACTGATCAGCTCACTTAACTTGTTAACAAAGGAAAGACAGATAGATAGATAGATAGATAGATAGATAGATAGATAGATAGATAGATAGATAGATAAATGCATAATGCTAAGTGATTTTCAGACCTGAATAAATACAAATCAGGTATTTTGGTGAATTAAAGTGTGTGAAATAAGTTCAAAGATTTTTATGTTCAATATGCCCCTAGGTAGATATGGAGTCCTGAGACTACCATTTAGGATTTTGTTAGCTCCAGAAGTATTTCAGCATACTCTAGCAAATATTACTGAAAGGCTAGAAGGTGTTGTTAACATTAATGATGATCATCTAGTCTGGGGTGTTACAAGGCAAGTGTATGGAAGTGGTTTGATATTAAGCAAGACCAAATATCAAATAGGTAACAGATCCTTGAGGTATATATATTTATTTATTTATTAACATTTGATTACCAGGAAAACATGACTGAGTAGAATTTTTCAGGGGAGGCCCTGGGGAAAAAGCTCCAAATTATTACAAAACACTTTAAGAACAATAATTTTACAATCTTCAAAAATAAAACAAAAACATCTGCAGTTTATATAATTATAATAGATTAGACATAATATAAAAACACTGCTTGTGAATTGATACATGTTATATAACAATCATTTAATATTTAGAGAAATTTTAGACAGTTTGTTAGAGAAATGAAAGGTAAGTTTGTCTAATACAAACATGAATTGCAATATGAAGTGAGGGAAAAACAGGCTTATGGTATATTTAGAGAGAAAGTCAGGGAAGAGAACTTGATAACAGTAAAGAAGTAAGTAAAGAAGGGAGAGTAAGGAGGTATAAGACATGAAAATACACTTGTTCACATTTAGGGATTTAGTTTATCCTGGTTTTGAGCAAGAACATAGCCAGATTTTAGCTAGGAAGTCTTTCAGAGTGGTTTTGAAAAATGGGAGTAAGGGTATAGGCCCGATGGATACAGATAAGGAGTTCCAGGCCTTAGCAATCTTGTACAACCACACCCACCCTCAGGTCAAATTATAACTGAGAGCAATCAGTTTATGAACAGAACAAAGCAATTAACAAAGAGATACAAGTAAAACAGGTTGTCTTGTTATTTCCTGAGATGAAATAACTGGTATATGCATTATGCAAGGAAAACCTTTGGCAGACCACCATGGCACCACAAAGCAACGGTTAAAACCACAAATTTATTGAATAAAACTGTAAAATGCAGGAATAAAAATCGGTCCGCTAAGCGCTTTCGGCTGATACAGCCTTCTTCATATCATATGTGAATCCTGCTACAGATTCTGTTTAAAACCCAGATGCCCGATCACAAATGTGGGGTGGACCACATATGCAAATGCAGATTCATATTCTTAGTACTGATTGAAAGCATAACACCCTCGGTAAGTAAAGGCAACTTCAGATGCCATCGCTGCAAAGCTTGTACTCATATTGACAGCAGCAACACTTTTATTCACCCTATCTCTAATAATACCTATGTTTGTGATGTATTTTCAAATTGTACTACTCAACATCTTGTCTATATGGCATCTTGCTGCTCATGTAGAGCTTTCTATGTAGGAAAAACTGATCAGCACCTTAAGGGTCGGATTCTACGTCATATGACAGAAATAATACTATATAAATAATACTGATTTAAACAATGCGCTTGCTATGCACATTGTTCATTATCCACCACGTGTTTAAATTTAAAGTCCTAGAATGTATTCAACCTAGCCTAAGAGAAGGTGATATAAATAATCAGACAGAAATTAGAGAAATTAACTGGATTATTAATTTAAGAGCACATTGTCCTCCAGGTTTAAACAGTGTAGTGCCATTAAGACATATTTTAAAAGCAAGAAAGCTAAGGACTGGGCCCTGAGGAGGCTATGTAACTTAGAAAGTGTATTTAACATGATGCAGTGTTCCTTACTTACTGCTGCTACAAAGTTTCCAGCAGCTGTATTTGCTGCCTCTACTAATATCAACTGTCATGCATACTTTTTGTTGCCATGACAATGAGTCACAAGAGGATGATTGGATTCAATGAGTCCTACAGCAACCTATCACCACAGGGATACATGTCTAAGAAAACAATTGGTTAAAACTAAGAAACTTATCCAATAGGAAAGCTACCACTGAATGTTTCACTACTGGCTGTTGACTAATTTCTAGAACTGCAGTTGGCCGTTATTTTTCCAATCAGTACTAAGACTATGAATATGCATTTGCATATGTAGTCCACCCCACATTTGTGATTGGGCATCTGGGTTTGAAATAGAATCTGTAGCAGGATTCACATATGATCTGAATAAGGCTATACCATCCGAAAGCGCTTATCGGACCGATTCTTATTCCTGCATTTTGCAGTTTTATTCAATAAATTTGTGGTTATAACAATTGCTTCGTGGTGCCATTGTGGTCTGCTGAAGGTTTTCCTTGCAGTTCGTTTTGTTTCCATTGGCAGCTATAGCAGTTGAAACAGTGTTTATTTTATTTATTTGTATATGCATTATAGTCAACTAGTCAAGCAAAATGAGTAAAAGGTCCTTAGAGTATGATGACTATTTCACAGAGACTTTCAGTCACAGAGTAGGCATGTATTTAACTGATTAAAGTTAATACACAAGGTCTTCATGATAAATGTGCTTACATTATACAATGACAAAATTCTAAGTACACTTGTAGGTGTATAGCCTTGTGGCAGAGCGTATATAGGTCACCTGCTAACTACAAATAGTCAATGGACAGATGATGACAAAGTGAATACTATAGAAAACATACAGACCTTCACTGATAAATCTTCTCTTATACCAGTTTGGGAGTGATGCAACATCTATCAAAATTCATACCCCATCTTTTCAAAGAAAACAATCTATATAAGAAAGCTGCTAGAGTATAATTAATATGTTTTTGATCAGAGGATTAAACCAAGAGTTTTGAGCTGTTAATGTGATTAGTAACCACTTCACCAATGAAATATTATGATGTATTTTTACAGACTGTGCTACAAGTTAATGCAAGCCAGAAAGGGATAGAAACAGTTCTAATGCAGGAAAAATATCCAGTTGTATATACATCAGCAGTACTGACTAATACATAAACTATATATACTCAGATAAAACAGGAATGCTATAGTGTTTTGCTGCTAGAAATTCTATAACTATCATAAGCCTTAACATACGATTTTCAAGAAATCCTTACTCAAAGCACCATCTAGGCTACAGAGAATGATGTTGCTGTTGTAAAGTATAACTTAAATGTGCAATAGAAGCCAAGTAAATTAATGGATATAGCAGATAATCATAAGCAGACAATATATAATAGAATGCAAAGATTTGCCGGAAGATGACCTAGAAATTTTATGGGTTGTGATTCAACTATTAATAACTTCTGACAAACTTAAGGAGTTAAAAACTGCTTTCAGAAATTACTTTAAGTTGCAACTATTATGCAACATTATTATGACAAAATGGCCAGAGAGTGTGAAACTGATTAATTCCCTCATCACTCCTTAGAGTGCATTATGAGAAAAGCTTTTGTACCTCTAAATGTGTGTTCAAAAGTGGTAAGGAAATTATCTGTACTCAGTTGAGAACCCAGGTGCTACTGAAAATGCACAACTCTTGTGGAGATAAACTGCAAAGAAAGAATTAGAGGCATAGGGTGCTGGTCAGGTATGTTCATGTAAACTAAATAAAATGTGCAGGATTGTGGCCTGTATGGCAGATTCATGATATCAATTTGTGACATGAATGATCGACACTCAATAGTGCTATCACTAAACAGCAAGCTTTAGCTGAAACAATGACGAAATGTGGTATAACAACTTTAAAGCACCTGCACCCCTGACATGAATGGTTTGCCGTCACACCTTTGAAACTTTTATATACTGAATGTGAGAGTGCCATATCTTGGAATAAGGGGAATTCTCTGAGATATATAACTCATCAAGTGAACTTGTGCTATTGCACTTTAGAGTGCAAGTCACATGAATCAGATCTCTTCTTGGCACCCCTGCATGCAAGTTCAGGAATCAAAATTAGAACGAGGAACATATTTTGCATGAAATTACAAAATTGCAATGACCAAAGCTAAGTAACGATTTATTTCAGCATAACAACCTTTGTTTTCTATTATGTGCTGACTAGCATTGCAAGTATACAGAAGTAATTCATCTTAAACAAATCAATGTGTAGAAATCAATTTTTGCTAGGCATGGTGCATTAGAACTAATTATGTCTGACTAAGGTCTTCAGTTCACCTGTTGCATGAAACAGTGTAAATACAAATCACATTTTGTGATGAAAGTGTCTGTTTTAAGGTTACAGTTTGAGCTTAGATCATGTTTTAAAAGAAATTCGGAAGTCCATCTGTATGTATTGCTGTTCCCTTTCATAATTTAGGGACATCTTCATCGACATTAACAAAGAGGAGTCATCTGTGAGGGATAAAATGGGGGAAATAAACATTAGCAATGCCATTACAGATGTTGAAATAATGAGGAAAGTTGCATGCATGTATTTTAATTATGGCTTATCTCTGCTGGTATATTAGTTTCAGAGAATAATAGTAATGTTTTATTTTTCTCAATCTCCCACAATTTTTGCAAAGATTCATTTGACTTCTGCCATGTTTCTACAAGAGTTTCCAAAGCAGCCCTACCAGTAGTCATTAACTTCAGACAAGAACAAGGGCAACCAAGTAACAAAAATAGATGTGGAATATCTGGTACACACTGAGTAAAGTTTATATTTTATTTTAGAAAATGGACTCAATTTTTAACAATACCCTGTTGGAGAATGAATGTTCTTCAACAGGGTATTAATTTGCAGATATTGTCTGGTAAAAAAACTAGTCTACTGCTTTACAGCAGCAGTAACTACGAAGCATCGACTGAAAACAAAAATAAACAGATGCCATTTTGTTTATGCACATTGATGCATAGTGAGCACAAAACAAACAAACAAAAATAAGTAAATAAAAGAAAATAAATAACTCAAGTAGCAAAAATCCATGTGTGTGTGTGTGTGTGTGTGTGTGCGTGTGTGTGCGTGTGTGTGCGCGTGTGTGCGTGTGTGTGTGTGTGTGTGTGTGTGTGTGTGTGTGTGTGTGTGTGTGTGTGTGTGTGTGTGTGTGTGTGTGAGAGAGAGAGAGAAAGAAAGACAGAGAGAGAGTGCTCATACATTTCAACTTCTTTGCCCAGAAGTTTTGGACAAAGCCGACAGTAATTTATTTATTATTTATTTATTTATTGACATCTGATTACCAGGAAACTCCAACTGGGTAGGTACTCATTTTCACCAGAGGCCCATGGAGAAAAGTGCCAAAGTATTACAAAAATATTTTCAGAACAATAATTTTAGAATCTTCAAAAGTAATACCATAAAAACAGTACAAAAAACATTTACAGTTTAGATAATTATACCAAATTAGGCATAATGTGAAAAGATAGTTTAAGAATAGATACAACTTATATGACAATAATTTAATATTTACAGAAATTTTAGCCAGTTTAGAGAACTCTAAGGTAAGTTGGTATAATACAAGCAGGAACTGCAGTATGAAGTGGGAGAAAAAAAACAGGGTTATGGCATGAGAGAGAAACTGACTGCAGTAAGGAAGTGAGTGTTTTTTTTTTAAACAAGAAACATCTTTATGAAACCATCACTTACTACATAAGCAATCACACAGTTATATAAATGAAACCAAACCACACAGACACAGTCCTAGTCACAAGCATTTTACATCACAAACCATACTGACACACTCCTAGTTGCAAACATTATACATCACTTATAATATATGCAATCTTTCTCACTCAACATTACATAGCTCATTTAAGTCCTGCTGCTTTTTAGGCTTTATTCCTCCCTTGTATGCAAAAAAGGCAGGGATTTAATAATTTATGTAATATTGCTTAGGTTATATGATATATAGCAATATATGTGAAATGTAATGTTTCTTATGTAAACATAGTTTGATTACTTTTACAGTATATGAATGTAAATTTGTCTGAGTCGCAAGTGATAATGCAATAAAATTGTTAGAAAAAAGAAGTGAGGAAGTAAGTGAAGAAGGGGTGTAAGGAGGTATAGTTATGAATAGATGCTTGTTCATATTTAGGGATGTAGTTTATTCTCGGGTTGAGCAACAGAGACAGATTTTAGCTAGGAGTTTTTTCAGAATGGTTTTAAAGGACTGAAAGGAGGGTATTTACCTGATGGATATAGGTAAGGAGTTCCAGGCTTTAGCAACATGCTAAGAGTACAGACCATGCCTACAGGTTTCATAGGTTTGTAGACAGGGAGGAGTTTTGGTTATTGGATTGTAATGACTGAGTTGGAACATAATTGTGTAGAATGGTATTTAGTGCTGGACAAGCAGATGGATACTGTATAATTTTATAGATGGTGACAATGTGTTTATATGTTAGTTGATGAGGTAGTTCTAACCAATTTAGGCTTTTTAGTGCTATACTGTGGTGGTTTCTGAAAGGGGTAATTGCTGCAGATTTAGCCACTTTATTATAGCATTGTTCAAGTTTTGATTTTTGTCATGCCTGTGGGTTAATAAGGATGGGAGTGCAACTCCTTTGGAAAAAACAAAGTACCCGCAAACTACCATATACGTGGTAGTCCCCTAAATGCAGAAAATGTAATAAGGGATCTGGGGACCCAAGTAGATAGTAATCTCTCCTTTGATAATCATATTGCCAAGGTGGTTAGAAAATCCTTCTATGTGGCCCACCTAATCACAAAAGGGTTCACATCTAGAACAAAAGAGGTTATTGTGCCCCTCTACTCATCACTCATCAGACCCATCATAGAGTACAACACCCCATTTGGGATGTACCTTACAAGACACCTGAAACAGCTGGAAAGACCACAGAAGTACCTCACCAAGAGGATTACTGGCCTCAAACATATGCCCTATGCAGCCTGACTGAAGAAACTCCAGCTGTACTCAGTTGCATACCGCTTACTCAGAGGTGATCTCTGCCTGACATACAAGGCCATGTCCAACCCAGAATTGATGGACTTGCTCCACCTAAAAAAAAAACAAATCCCAAGAGCAGAGCCACATACTCTAGGGATCTAAACCTCACCACAACGATAAATAGGACGTGCTGGAGGGATAGATTCCTGTCCCAGAGACTCCCCATGCTTTGGAACAGGATTCCAATCTACATTAGGCAGAGCACCTCACTAACACTGTTCAAGAGAAACTTTGATGAGTGGATGGGAAACAGAAAATTTACCCTGGGGATCACTGCAGTGGCTCTGATGGAAAGAGGCATGGGGAACTAATGGCTCTGCTGGACCAAGGCACAGGGAACTAATCTAAGAGGGCGGCGAAAGCCAGCACATTCTGGCTAGGCTTATAGATGCCCTCGGGCAGATAGCCTAGTACTTACCTATGAACCTTATGAATCTGTAAAATAGTGAGGGGAGGAAGTAAGTAGTGGCAGCCATCGTTTTAGTTGCATTGGTAAGAAAATTTTTGGATCTGTAAAGCATTCCTAGTTTTTAGTGATTTTTTAATGCAATTTTGTATATGCAGTTCGAACATAACATTATCTTCTACTATCATACCTAATAATTTGGTATGAGAAGTCAATAAAGGGATTGCAAATGAGGGATCATCTGTGAGGAATAACTCGTGGGGGATAAACATTATTGATGTCATTACAGGTGAGGATGCAATGAGGAAAACTGCATACATCTATTTTAATTATGGCTTATCTATGCTGGTGTATTACTTTCAGACTATATTAGAACAACAGTAGTGTTTTATTTTTCTCAATCTCCCACAATTTTTGCAAAGATTCCTTTGAATTCTGCCAGGTTTCTACAAGAGTTTCCATAGCAGCTTTATTGGTAATCATTAACATCAGACAGATGTGGAGTATCTGGCACACAATAAGTAAAGTTAACATATTATCCTTTAAAGAAGCAGCACTAATGGACAGAAAGTTCAGGATGGGTGGGAGGGATGAAATTTTAGACAGTATGATCTAATGGGCTATAGCTTAAGCATCCACAAGAAAAAGATTGATAACTGTTATCCATATTGCACCTAAATTATTTAGTAACAACACACATTTACTTTTCACATTTGCACTTCAGTTTCATTATTTGCATGATAATAATAAAAAGTGACTTCCTTTCACTATGCCTCAGTATACCTTTTTATCTTTAATGGTGGTGGTTCCTGTGTGACTGTTTGAAATCATTTAGCTCATTCTGCATTGTTACAAATGCCATGTTTACAGCTGTATACTATTTTTTACTTAACATTTCTTTCTGTGAACCTCACAGTTTTATTTATATTTCCTAATAGTTTATGAAGAAAGTGAATGAGGAATGTCCCATGATTACTCGAATTTACAGCATTGGGAAGAGCTTACATGGTCTGAAGATGTATGCCATGGAAATAACAGATATGCCTGGAGAACATGAACCAGGTTAGCTGGGGTGGGGCTTGAATAGCCCAGCCTTTTTATGAAACACCAAGTATTTATTACATTGTTGTGCATTTGTAAATAGAGCCATTAGTGATGAATTCCTAGTTACTCCTCTTCTCATTGACACAGGGCCTACCATTTTGCTCATTAGCTTAAAATGCTTGTGAAGATATGTAAAGGCTGCCAGCCTAGCTAGATAGAATTTTGTAGATAATTCTGTCATTTGTAAATAGGCTTGTTCTCCTAAATGTGAAAGACTGCATTGGATGTTGAACTGAAAAAAAAATGTAACAACAATGCACTCTGCTGTAAGAAAGCTGATAGGTCAAGCATTTTATGACTGTCTTTGATCTCAGGGCTTGGAGCCGAAATATCTGAATGAAGGAATTCTGGCTATTGTTTTGACACCAGAGTTATTGCTAGAATTTGCATGTATGATTTCTTTTATTGCTCTGGCTTCCTGACCAGCTACAAGATAAAAATGGCTATTAACCTCTGAGTTTCTGTTAGTCTGGGAACCAGAAAGAAATTATGTAGTCTGAAATGAATCAGTGATACACTGTTATCAATTTAAGGACAGAAAGAATGAGGGCATTTTAGCATTGTAAGGGGATCCAGTATCTGTCTGCCTGGGACACATGATCAACAAACCACGATGCTTTGCTAGAGATGGCCTGCACCTGTCGCCCTTGGGATTCCGGATACTGGCTAAGGCTCTTGCCACCCCTATAGTGCCTTTTTTAGGCAAGGTTCAAATGACAAATTCACCACCGTAACAGGTACAAGCAAGCAAAATCTGAGGGTAATGCTACTCAATGCTAGAAGTCTAAACCTCAAAATGCACTCACTCGAGGCACTCCTTAAAATGGAGAACATCAACATCTGTGCAGTGACAGAGACCTGGTTCAAGGCTCCAGAGAGCACCCCTGCATTACCAGGCTACAATTCATACCACACCTTTCAGCCACCTAATCTTCGAAACAGTAAAGGCGGAGGTGTGTCCATATTCATTAAGGATAGCCACACCTCCAGGCTAGTTACTCATCATAATGCATCCAAGATTATCCAAGTGCAACTAACTCTGGGCAAGACCACAATCCAAATTGTAGCTTGCTACAGATCCCCCACCATGCCCTAGGATTCCCTCTCCTCATTTCTTGATACATATGAAAATATTAGGGTACAACCTAACACCCTAATAATGGGCGATTTCAACTACCCCACCATGAACTGGGAAAACTACTCATGTACCAACTCCTGTGCTCAAAGTTTTTTGGAATTCATAAATTCAAACGCCTTGGATCAACTTATCCACACCCCCACCAGGGGCAGCAATATCCTAGACCTGGTCATTACCAACATGGGGAACCAGTGTTCCACACCAGAGGTCAATTCCTCCTTGGTCAGATCCGACCACAAGCTAATCACCCTAGACATCCACATCCCACCCCCACTCCCCAAATAGGGAAACCACCATAAAAAATTCTCCAAAGCCAACTTCATGCTTCTTAAGACAGAAGTGGCAAACTTCACGACACCCATGCTGACAGACAATAGAGGTACGACTGCTGAATCCTATGCAAATGCACTTTATAAGCACTTACATGATTGTATGGATCATGCAGTCCCTAACAGAACCAATATGCTATCCTGCAAAAAAATGTAGTCAATCTGGTGGTCCCCTGCCATAAACAAACTCTACAACAGAAGAAAGAAACTGTTGCAAAAAAGAGTAAAATCCCATGATTGGAGGAACTCCCTGGTCAGACTCAGTAAGAAGCTGAGATCCCTCATAAAATCCTCCAAAGCTAGTTATGAAAACAAAATCACCACTGATTCTAAAGACAACCACAAAGCATTCTATAGCTATGTCAAGAATCTGAATGACAACACTCAGATCTGCTCTGAGTTACAGCACAATAGCACTAAATATACAGAACCAAATGATATTGCCAACATCCTGGCAGATATGTTCAGTGCTGACTTTAACCCTCTCTCACCCCCTAAAGGGCCCATCTCTATACCGGAAGAATGCAAAGTTCCTGTAATCACGGCTGCACAGGTAAAAAACACACTGTCCAAAGCCAAGAACATAGCATCCATGGTACCTGACAACATCCCAGACTGTGTTCCACATGAACTACAGAATGAACTGGCACCCCACCTAAGTACCATGTTCAATCATAGCCTCACCTCAGGCTTTGTGCCCACTGAATGGCACAAAACAACTGTTATCCCACTCCACAAAAATGGAGCCACCACAGACCCTGGGAACTACCGCCTCATTAGCCTGACGAGCCTGGTCTGCAAGGCATTGGAACTTATAAACAATGACACTGGTAATCTCCAAACTCTGGACCTTACCGAGTTCAGGTTTGTAAAAGGCAGATCATGTCTCCTAAACCTGATAGACTTCTTTGAAGCGGTCACCAAAGCCATAGATGAGGGTAAGGTGGTTCACACAGCTTATCTTGATCTTGCCAAGCTTTCAACACCATCCCCCACTGTGGAATTATAGATAAACTCACAACACTAGGTATAAATTTCTATGTCACAAGATGGGTTGCCAACTGGCTCACTGACAGAACTCACACTGTGAAAGTAGCAGACTCTAAATCCAACTTCAGACCAGTGACAAGTGGAGTACCACAGGGTTCAGTCCTGAGTCCATTCCTCTTTGGTATCTACTTCTCTGAAGTACAGGCTAACACAGAAGGTCTTTGGCTAACAAAGTTCACAGGTGATTGCAAACTAGGAGCCATAATCAAAACTCCTAACGATGTGGACATCCTACAAAAGGGCTTCACTGAGACAGATGCCTGGTGTCAAAGCCATGGCCTCAAGCTCAATGCCAAAAAGTGCATTGTCATCCCTTTTGTTAAAAAAATCTGTACCCATGAACTACCACATAGGTGGTAGTCTACTTAACACCGAAAGTGTGATAAGAGACCTTGGGACACAGGTGGATAGTAGTCTCTCCTTTGATAATCACATTGCCACATTAGTCAGGAAATCCTTCTACATGGCACACCTCATCGCAAAAGGTTTCTCATCCAGGAAAAAAGAGGTCATTGTTCCCCTCTACTCATAACTCATTAGACCCATTATAGAGTACAAAGTCACTTTTGGTATGTACCTCACAAGACATCTACAACAACTGGAAAGGCCGCAGAAATACCTCACAAAAAGGATTACCAGCCTCAAACAGATGCCCTATGCAGACCATCTCAAAAAACTCCAGCTTTATTCAGTTGCATATTGCCTACTCATAGGCAATCTTTTCCTAACATACAAAGCTATTTCAAACCCAGATCGGTTGGACATGCTCCACTTAAAGAAATCCCAGTCCCTCCGAGCTACAAACTCACCAGCACTGTGCCTGTGTTCCCTATGTAAGTTTATTTTAGAACTATGTTTTCTCTTAGATATAGCTAGGAACTAGGAAGATTAGATTATTTTTTTTCTGCATTGATGTCAGAACTTTTTTACTATATTATATTTCTTTGTAATCTCTGAACTCTTGACTAGCACTGTGTAGTAAGAAGTATTGTCCTGTGTTTTTATTATTTATTATTAAATATTTTGTAACTTTTCAACTGTGGCTGTTTTGTTTAGAAATAATTTAAGCTCTAAGAGTACATTGCATGTATTTAGTGATATTGTACAAAGCCACTCCAATAGCCTTGCTGTTCAGTCACACTTACCATTTGGATAATAATATTGCACAGTATAATTGGACACCCTTTCATAAGGGCCTTTTGGTAACTGAAAAATATTAGTGGGTGGTGGCAAGTAGTACTACCGTATAGTCTGGGTAAAAGGGGCACAGCTGGAGAACCTGTGCCAGCCTTCCCCAGGAGTGTCTGTGTGGTTGTATATAACTCTTATCTCAAAGTGTGTGTGTGTCAGCTACTTGGATACACACGAAGCACTGGTTGGGCAGAGATGGTGCTGGAGGTTTTAGCTTACCCACTAGGCTGACATCTGGACCTTAAAGCTGTGCCAGTTGGGAGTCTTATTAGGAACCTGGAGAGAAAGGGAGAAACCATCCCCAGACTGATTGTGATCTCTGTGTGCTCTTAAGGGAAATTGTACTTTACTGTGTGTGTATTTATTATCCTTTCCCTATATGAACGCCCCTCACTGGTGTTAGTGGTGAGGACTGAGGCTCCTTGATTGCTGGGCCAGCGCAGAGGTGTCTCATATTATTTGTTTGGCAGTGGTGGGATAGCCACACCACATATTGATTAGTTGGCAAATACTAATTAGCTTGTAGTGATTTGGGTAGTGTGAATTCCTGTAGCTTGTGCACAGTGATCATTGAAGGTGTTTTTGTACTCTAAATCAGCCATGCAGTGAATACTCAGATCACACAGATATTCAGATCACAATTGCTTTATTTCTTTTGTTACCTTAGTTAGTCAGGGAGAGCAGGCAAGCATGTCAGTAGAGGAGTATGGATAGCTGACAAGGAGCCAGCTGGCTGAGATGTGCCAGGCTAAAGGACTGGTGCTATGAAACCTGACTAAGGCAGACATGATTGCAGCTTTGGTCACAGCTGCATCAGAAAACAGCAACCAGATCAGACTGGCAGTGGAGATGTACCACACTCAGAGAATGGACAGCTCAACCTTTCTAAAGAGGACTTAAAAATCCATCTGGAGCTAAAGAAACTTGAGTTGGAGGCCAAGCATGTGAAATAGAAGCAGCAGAGGGACTGAGGAGTCTAGAGAGTGAGGACAATGAGAAACTGCGATGTTTGCAGGCTGAGGAGAATAAGAAACTGCAACACCTGGAAGCTGAGGAAAAGAAAAGGCAGAGGCTGCATGAAAGAGAGATGCTGACTCTTCACCAGAGTCATGGAGGTAATGGGGAAGGGAGTAACTGGGCCCTAAAAGCACAAAAGGTCAGTAAATTTCTTCCGCAGTTTACAGAGGGGAATAATTTTGATAGTTTCATTCGTATGTTTGAGAGGCTATGTAAACAGTATGATGTTGACCAAAGGCTCTGGGTATGGTTCCTGACCCCCTTACTCCATGGTAAAGCTGTAACTGTATTTTCTAAACTTGCTGATTGTGAATATTTTGATTATACTACTGTTAAGAACTGTTTGTTAGAATTTTTTAAGCTAACACCTGAAACATAGGAAAACATTTTGTGAGCATAGACGCAAGGCAGATGAAAGTGTGTCTGAATATGTTGCTGAACCGAGCACTTATTTTCATAGGTGAGTGAGTGGATGTCAGGTTACCCCTTTTGAAGGGCTGGCAGACCTTTTGGTGAGGGAACAAGCCCTTAGCACTTTGCCTATGGACATGAGTATCTGGTTAGCTGATAGACAATGTGCTACTTCAGATGAGTTGGGGAAGAAGGTGAGACCTACACCTAGCAAGCAGGGCATCCCTGCACAGGAAAGGGACCCCCAATACTGCTCATGGGTCTAAAGGAACCCATGGTGGGTAGCACAGACTGCCCTAACAGAATCTACCAGTAGCAAGGGAAGCCACTAGTCTAGGTACATGTCCAGGACCTAGGGTTAAATGTTTTGATTTCAGTCAGTAGGGCCATATGGCATACAGATGTCCATAGAGGCAAGGTGGGGATCAAAAGGTGAGAGAGCCAGTAAGTGGGGAAGACAAAATGCTAATAGTAGGTTGTCATGAGACAACAGGGGTACCGAACTACCATCCTGCAGATGTCCTGATACGGAAGGATTCGGATGAGGCAATACCATGTGTTAATGCAGTTACAAGCAGTCAGGCTTCAAGACAAGCATGTGGGTCTGGTAGTCTGGGGGAGACCCAGACAGGCCATGTACTTGGAGCCAGGACTGGTGAGGTGGTTACTTCAGGGAGGGAGCTAGTCTGTGAGGCACCACTGTCAGAGGATGCCAGACTTCCTGTGGAAGGGGAGCTGGAAAGGGTTACAAAGAGAGAGTTGAGACAGGCTCAGCTCTCATACCCTACATTGCAAGGCCTGAGGCAGGCAGCTATTGAGGCACCTGATTCTCAAGGGAAGGGGAATCTGTATACTGGGACAAAGGGTTACTGTATAGAGAGTGGACCCCTGAGGGAAGGCTAGAAGGCTAGAAGGTGAGAGGGTACAGGAGTTGGTAGTGCGCAGAACCTACCATCTGGCACTTCTAACCATAGCCCTTGATATTCTCTTTGCTGGCCATATGGACATAAAATGTACCAAGAAATGTATTATGCAGAACTTCTATTGGCCTGGAATTTCCAGAGATGTAACAGGGTACTGCAGAACCTGTGAGCAGTGCCAAAAGGTAGGCAAGGCAGGAGACAAGGTGAGAGCTCCTTTGATGCCTTTGCCTGTGATAGAGGAGCCATTTTAGAGGGTAGCTATGGATATTGTGAGGCTTCTGAGTACCCCAGGTTCCATAGGGAAAAAGTATATCCTAGTGGTAGTGGATTATGCTACATGATACCCTGAGGCGGTGGCTCTGTTCTCCATTGAGGCAGAAAAGGTGGAAAATGCTTTGTTAGAGATTTTAAGCAGGGTAGGTTTCCCAAAAGAAATACTGACTGACAGACATGCCAATTTCATGTCAGACCTGCTGGCTTGTCTGTGGAAGCACCTGAAGACCACCCCTTACCATGCCCAGACTAATGATCTTGTTGAGAGGTTAAACTCCACAATCAAGTCCATGCTATGGGCATTTGCAGACCAGTTTAAGAGGGAGTTGGACAAATATCTGCCCCATCTGTTGTTTGTTTACAGAGAGGTTCCCCAGGAATGCACAGGTTTTTCACCCTTTGAGTCACCAAATGGGAATAGGGTGAGGGGACCTCTAGATTTAATTCGAGATGAGTGGGAAGGTGAGTGTGAATCTCACAAGGAGTCTGTTGTGGCATATGTCTTAAACCTCAGGACAAGGCTCAGGGAGCTCATGGGCTTAACCCAGGAGATCCTGGCGGAGGCCAAACAACAGAAAAAGGTATGGTATGACAGTAATGCTCGAGCTAGAGAGTATGCTGTAGGGCAGCAGGTAATGGTTCTCATTCCTGTCAGACACAACAAGCTGCAATCAGCTTGGGAGGGACCCTACAAGGTGGTAAGAAAGGTAAGCGATGTTAACTACATGATAGAACTGCTAGGCAGGAGGCAGGAGCACAAATTGTACCATGTTAACATGATGAAACCTTACCATGATAGGGAGACTTTTGTGCTGAGTATTTCCAGTGGCTTGCAGGAGGAATCTGAGGGAGATCTGATGACTGATCTCCTCAGTGAGGTTCAGACTGACACCTCAGTGGAAGGGAGAGCAATGTCCCAGCAGCTGTCTCCTACCAAGGTTTGAGATATCCGAGCAGTGTTACAGGAGTTAGGGGACATGTTCACTGGGAAACCAGGGTGCACCCACCTGGTGCAGCACCAGGTGGATACAGGACCCCAAATGCCTATTAGGCAGGCCCCTTATAGGGTGCCTGAGAGAGTCAAACAGACTCTGAGGGAGGAGATACAGGAGATGTTGGAACTAGGGGTAATTCAAGAGTCCAGTAGTCCCTGGCTCTCTCCAGTGATGCTGGTGCCAAAGGAGTATGGCAGCACCAGGTTCTGTGTGGACTACAGGAAATTAAATAGTCAAACAGAGTCAGATGCTTACTCCATGCCTAGGACAGATGAGGCCCTAGAGCAGCTGGGTGGGGCTAAGTATCTTACAACTATTGATCTTACCAAGGGTTACTGGCAGGTGCCACTGACTCCCAGTGCTATAGAGACATCAGCCTTTGTGACTCCTTTTGACTTGTATGAGTTCACAAAGATGCCCTTTGGGATGAAAAATACCCCAGCGACTTTCCAGAGGCTGGTAGATCACATCCTAGCAGGAGCAGGAGGGTTTGCCCTTGCTTATTTAGATGATATTGCCATCTACAGCCATTCCTGGCAAGAGCACCTTCAACATGTAAGGGAGGTGCTGGGCAGACTACAGAGGGCATGGTTGACCATTAAGCCCAGCAAATGTCAGGTGGGTATGGCAGAGGTCTCCTACCTGGGACATAGAGTGGAGAGTGGTAAGAGCAGGCCAGAACCTGCCAAAGTGGAAATCATTCAGGCATGGCCTGCATCTGTTACCAAAAAGCAGGTGAGGGCATTCTTAGGAACAGCAGGATACTACAGAAAGTTCGTACCCAGTTATAGTACCATAGCTGCTCCCCTCACAGACCTGACAAGGAAGAACAGGCCAAATAAGGTAGTGTGCACCCCAGCATGTGAGCAGGCATTCCAGGAGCTTAAGGAAGCTTTGGGAGAACCCCCTGCATTAGCCAGTCCAGATTACAGCAAATAATTTGTTGTGCAGGTGGATGCTTCAAACCATGGGGTGGGGGCTGTACTTAGCCAGATTTCTTCAGAGGGAGAAGAGCACCCAGTGGTTTATCTCAGTCGTGAGCTCCAACCCATGGAGGAATGATATGCAGCTGTAGAAAAGGAATGTCTAGCTATAGCGTGGGCACTGAAGAAACTTCAGCCTTATCTGTATGGAAGAAAATTCACTGTAGTGACAGATCACAATCCCCTAACATGGTTAAACAGAAACAGCTAGCAAAATGCCATGTTAGGGGATTGTGATCTGTCACTACAATTAATTTTCTTCCATACATATAAGGCTGAAGTTTCTGCAGTGCCCACACTATGGCTAGACATTCCTTTTCTACAGCTGCATATCATTCCTCCCTGAGTTGGAGCCCACAACTTTTTTATATGCTTTTTATCTTCCAATGTATCAGTTGTCTGCCCCCCATGGGTATGAACCCATTGCTTCCCTGTCAGTGACACATATCCACCGATTCAGGCAAGAGATGTCAGAGGGAGATGTTATCCAGGCAAACATGAAGCCTGTTTGTGCTGTAGCTGTCCATGGACTGTTAGCCTTCCTGAGGTCAAGCTTCATCCACATATACCGCTCAACTATCACTAATTTGTAGGAACACCCCTAATTTTGGGTTAGAATTTTGCTTTGTCCTTTGGAAAATCAGATACTTTTTTAGAAGTTATAACTTAATGGTACCAGTAATTAAAATGTATCCTTAATTTGGGTCCTTTTCCCCTAATTCATTTGTTTTGCCCCTAATTATGGAGGTAAATGGTTCAGATCTGTACAATAAGATCATCCAGACTAGCAGCCCAAGGAAGTCACAGTAGGGCTGCAATCACCAGTGACCCATACCCTGCCCAACCCAATGCTGCTGCAGCTGCTCCAGGCTGCCAGAGGGCTCTCCCTGGGAAGCATCAGTAAAATTAATGACTGGTATATTTCTCATAAGCCCTGGTTCACATGGCTGACCTGAGCACCTGTATCATTGGAGGGTTCATGCTATACCTTCCCCATGTGCATGCATGCTACCACATGCCAGTGATTGGCATGGACAAAGAAAACCATTTCTCAGAGCTTTAAGAATATTCCCCAGAAGGCTATCTGCTCAGAGATTAAATCTTCATAAAGTTTATGGGACAGGCTCAAACTATACTATTTAAAGGGGCTATAGAGACTTTCCCAATTTCATAAGGAAGCCATGGTTTTAGCCCCATTTTTTCCATAGTAGCTAAAAGACCTCTGCCTTATCCTGGACCTCATTGATTTCAAGGAGCTTATCTGACATGCCAAATTCCAGACGTAATGCTCAAGAGATCATTCATCTCTGTTGCAGCTGTCTGATGGTATTACTGGAGATCATGTATGCTGCTTGGCACATCAGTGTCTGGGATTATCTCAAGAGTTTCCTTTACTTCACTCTGAAATGGCACCACTTTCATTACCGAGTGATCAGTTTGATCTCTTCTTTGCAGACAGACTACTGAGGTGCTAGCCATAATAGCAGAGGCCTTACAGGAGAAGATTCTCTGTGTATTCCCTTGCCTGTATGAATGGCTTCTGATGCTCCATCAAAGGGCTCCCTAATAGTATCTGTGGCTTGGAAACTGTAATGATTATAAGCCTGGGATTCAGCATTGACCATCAAAAATAATTTCTGAGCTCAACTCAAAAGACTACCTTTACTGTGACATACGTGGACACTTTCCACTGTCAGTCATTCCTTCTTTCAGAGACAGTCTTATAGGTCATGTTCTAGGCAGCCTTGGTGAGGATCTAGGATCAGACCATTTTCAAAGTTCTGGGTTTCATGACTCCCACAAGTTTCATTATACCTTTTGTACATGTGATTATTTGAATGTTGAAATGGACTGTGAAGGGTAGATAGCTGAAGGGCCTACCTGAGCTCTTCCAGGATTCAGAGAAGTGTCCTCCCAGAAATAGAGGGATTTTATGTCAACCAGTTGGATATATGAGCAGTGTTCCTTGCCCCCCAAAAACAGCAGAGGAAGTGCTGAGACCAGTAAACCTCTTTTAGCAGTCAGGCTGTCTGTGGTGTGTAAGTAAACAATTTTGCATGTGCTCATATCCCCTGTGCATAGAGGTGATGTGAGTATGACAACGGTCCATAGGCAAAAATATCACCCTTACTGTAATTTATATTGTCAGGGAAATTAATGTGCTGGCATTCTTCCAGAGCTGTACCACCAATTCTGTCCTGCAGCTGAGGATTCAGAAGTCCTATCTGGTCATTTTTTTCTGAGGAAGAGGCAAACCTAAGAGTCTGACCTGTTTGCTGCTTCAGAAAATACTCATTTTGGCTCTTCACTGGCAAGTTGATGGTGGCTGTGTTCTATATTCAGCAGCAGTGAACATTTCTGTGTGCCTTCCTACCAGTGACTGTGTTTCCACATCTTATCATAAAATTCAGAGAGCACAGATCAAAACTCATTTTGTCTCCCCGTGGTGGCAGACAAGGGTGTATTTTCAGGTTGTCAGGTTCTTGGTAGTACAGGAAAAAAAGCAACTACATTTTACCAAGCTTTGGTATTAGTCCACTTCTTCTTAGATTATGGCTCATGGTTTAGATCCCTTGTTCCCTCTGGATCTGTAGTTTTGATCATTACTGGTGAATGCAGCAGCCAAGCAGGCCTGTTCTGCTAAGTGGAAGAAGTATTACATAGCCACATAAATGTATCCTATGCAGACTCATATGGTCAGTTAAAAATGATTTTAACTTATTTCAGAACTCTGTAGTTTAGGCCTTAATTATTCCACAGTCAAGGTGCATGTCTGTAGCATTTCTGCCCATCAAGACCTTGTGGAGGGAAGGATGCATTACTTGGCATCACCACTGGCTGGTAAAGCAGTCGCTTAAAGTATTTTTTATCTTAAACATCTTTCAGTAGCCATTCTCCTCCTTGGGGCTTGAATTATGTGATTAATAGGACTGAACATGCTATGTACAAGTCTGTTGTTTCAGCATGTTTGAGATGATTTTCTTGGTGTCCATCACCTCAGTTTATAGAATTTCAGAGCTTCAGGCCACTATTGTTAGGGGAACAAAGTTTAAACTTTCATAAAAACTAGGATGCTCCTTAAGGTCAACCCACATTTATTTTCTGAAGAGGTATTAGAAATCATTAAACTAGTCAATTAATCTCATGTAGCAACAATGTAGCAACAAGAAGCAAAATGAAAAAGCAACCACAAAGTAATCCACAAATAAAATAAAGACACACTTTATTCCTCTAACGTCTTGGCCTTAGCCTTCAAGGAGTAAAGAACTTACAAAATACACAGTACATAAATATTAATCAAAAACTAATTAAACAATTAATAAAAACAATTAAATTAACACCCTCCAGTTAAATTCTTCATTTAACCCATGAGGGTACAAAGTATCAAATTTTAAAATATAAATAGCTTCCTTAGATAACAAATAATATTTTATATCACAAGTGTCAAAACAAGACAAACTTATTTTTTCCAAAACTGTACCTTGAAGCCCCTCATTTTTGCTATCATGAATTTTTTAAAATGCATAGCCACAGAGCTTTCCTCTTTCTTATTAATAATATCCCTAGCATGTTCCATTAACCTCAACTTAAATGCCCTTTTGGTTTCCCCAATGTAAAATTTATTACATGGCATCTAAGTGCATAAATCACACCTTCAGAATTACAAGTAAAATGGTTGCATGTATTAAAAATAACATTATTTATATAAGGAAAACTATTAACTATAAAGTTACATGCTCTACATTTGCCACACTTAAAAGTACCACTAGGGAGTATATTACATTCAAGGCTTATAGAGGGCAAGGAAAATTTACTATTCACCAAAAACCGTTGGATATTCCTACCTCTCTTGTAAGAAAATCTCAATCTACCATCTAACCATTAAGCCACATTGTTAAGCGAAACAAAATAATCCCAATAATATTTGACCAACCTAACTAATTCAGCGCTAAAGCTGCCATACGTGGTAACAAAATACAAAATCTCACACTGTTTATTAATCTCCGAACTAGGTGTTGAAGTATATTTTTTATGTATATTATTACTTATTTTCCTAACACCTACATTGAACAACCTTTCATAACTTCTCTGAACCAATTCATCACTATACCCTCTCCATTTAAACATCCCAATAGTTGTATCTAATTCCCGCTTGAGAATAGGTTCAACATTACATAATCTAGACACCTGCAACATTTCACCATATGGTGAAGCTTCTAGTGTATGAGGGGGATGACAACTCCCACCATGCACATATTGAGTACCTTCATCAAATTTTCTATTAACTGATGTTTCCAATCAGTTACCATCCTTAATATTCAACACAACATCCAAAAAAGAAATATTCACACCCATTTTAAAACCATCAAATTCTAACGAAAATCTATTATTATGTAATTCTAAAATGAAATTATCAACAAAACCTCACCACCCTGAACAAGAAAGATTAAATCATCTATAAACCTATAATGTCTAATAACATATTTACAAAAAAAAGAATTTCTATATAAATATTCAGACTCAAAAAGGCCCATAGCCAAATTTGCATACATGGGGGCAAAAGCTGCCCCCATGGCCGTACCTTGTTTTTGTCTATAAAGGCTATTGTTAAACTCAAAAAAATTATGTGTTAAACAAAACTAAATAAGTTCCCTGATATATTCTGTAACTGGGTAATCACCCAAAAAAACCTTACAAACCTTACCAAATTCATGGCTTATGTTCGTATATAAACTCTTAACATCAAGAGTTACCCAGTACATACTATCATTCCACTCAACAGCCTTGATTTTACTCAAAAAATCAAAAACATCACAAATATAAGAAGGTAAAGTTCTAACTGTTGGTAACAAAAAAACTATGTAAAAAAGACCTATATTATGTAAAAAATAATTACACCCAGAAACAATGGGTCTCCCAGGGGGTGATACTAAGCTTTTATGTATTTTTGGTAAACAATAAAACAGGGCCATTCTACAACCTTCTATATTAAACTTTTTCTTAACATCTACATCAGAAAAATAACCCAATCTCTCACCCTTCTTCATTAATTCAGTATACTCAGAGATCGAGCCACTATACCTAGTAAATTCCACCTTTTCATAAACATTATCATTATTCAAATGCTCCTCACACATTTTAAGATATTGTGAAAAATGCATAACAACCAATTTATTACCTTTATCAGAAGGTTTAAATACAATTTCCCTCATTTTACTTAACATAAGTAGAGCCTTCCATTCCTTCTGAGTTAAATTATATTGAATATCAGACTTGTATTTCAAAAACTCATTATGTGCACGTTCAATAGAAAAATTCAATAAATTGGTAAAATGTGTAACATCATTATTCAAAACTGAAGGCATAAAGTTACTTTTTGATTTAATACATTCAGTATCCAACTTATAATAAGCATTATATATATTATCAGAATCACAAGTATGAAAACTTTCCACAGATGAATCAAGGCTGTCAACAGATGAAACTTCATTCATATCCACATTTACATTACGAAAAAACTTTTCAAATGCAGTTTTCTACAAAACCTGAAAACATCGCTTTTAATGTCATATAGTCATGAAACGACTGTAGGAATAAACTTAAGTCCACAATTAAGAACTGAAAGTTCAAGCTCAGAAAACGAACTTTCATAAAAACTAGGATGCTCCTTAGGGTCAACCCACATTTATTTTCTGAAGAGGTATTAGAAATCATTAAACTAGTCAGTTAATCTCCATGTTTTCTTTTTAGAAAGCTGAATCTAGGTATAAGAGACCTTTCAGGTCACAGGTGTGAAATACCAGCTGGGTTTTTACCTGAAGAGAGTACACAAAGTTATGAGGATAGAACAGATGTTCTTCTTTCCTCGATGGATGGAGGGGATAGCACCACACAGGTGCATTGCCAATATCATTGACTTCCATTTTGGGGCTAATATCCATTGGAAAGAACCATGGTGAAAGGCACTCCATCAGTGAAGTGACTGAATTAATTGCTTGATTTAAGCATGTTTCCATTATGGACATTTTTACTGTAGCCATTTGCTGATCATTTCTCACTTTCACCTTGCATTACAGCCACTAAAGACAGTAGCTTCAGGAAGTGGGCCTTCTTTGTCATTTCAATATTACAGTATTTGGCTGTCTGAGGTTTTACCTTTTGGCCTTTCTCTAGCCTTGGATTCCTGGTGAGCAGTATATTTATGTGGCTTGAAATTCTTTCTAACAGTTACCCATCTGCTGCAGAGAATTCCAATTATCAGATTTAACAGACAGGAACTCACTTTGATTTATGAGGGAACCCTCTACAGGTCCGTAAGTGTTTTGTTGTATTTTTTGTTTGCTTCCTTCCTTACAAGTTATCTTAACTAAATAGTGAAAAATTATATACTGCCTTCTGTTGGTTTCTTGCTGTTACTTGCATTTGCATGCACACATACCACAGTATTTAACTATTTATTGTAATCAACTAGTCTTATTACTGTATTGTACTGAGTACAATAAATACATGGAGAGGGTCTATATTAGAAGACCAAATGTTTAGGTTATCGAATACCTAAACATCAATCTTCTAATATCAAACCGCACAATGTCGACTGCCCCAGGGAAACATGTCCCTCGGCCACAACACAAAAACATTACTTTACATCTAAATTAAGTGGGGGGCTTTGCCCCCCACACCCCCTGATGTAAGAGGCTTTGCTCCCTCACTCCCCTAACTAAATATACCAACTCCAAGATCACTCAACAGTAGAGAAATAGCAAACTCCAGTGAACGGCCAAGGGAAATCTTTCCCTGCGTTAAATCGGACATTTGCCATTTTTTGCTTTCGATATTAGAAGATCAATGTTTAAGTGTTCTATCACCTAAACATTTGGTCTTCTAATATAGACCCACATGGAGACACTGCTTTAGTTAATACGCTTTACTGTTACATTTTCCTTTCGGATCTGCAAGCATGCAACACAGATGCTGTCAGCTCTCTATGGCAAACTCCCAAAGCTTGTTTATAGACACTCATATTTATACCAAAAAGTCTGATATTTTTTCTCAAAGTCTGAGTATAACAGTTCTTTCTTTGTATAACAGTTTTCCTTTGTTCCCTTGTCCGTGGTTCTTTGTAGATTGATGATCCATGGAAACTCAGTCTTGCATTATCTGAAACGTGGTGTTCCAGCACTATCTAAAACTTGATGTTCTAACTTTATCTTGCTTGATGTTACATCTCTTTACTTCATTGATGTCCTTCCAGCTGCCATCTGCACAGTTATTTTTATAGACTTTGTTTTTCAGTAACATACTGCTTTACATGGATGCCAATATCTAATTAAGCTATGCCAGCACACCTACTACTTTCTATTTTTCAGCATTTTATACTATTTCTAAATTAACCCTTTATATTTTATGTCATTTTTGCAGCTTTTTATTCAAACTAATAATCATGCTAGCAACAGTTGTTATTATTCTTTCAGGCCCCCCTTATTGTATTTTTTGAGGAATGGACTAAACTTCAGTTAAAGAAAAGACTGCATTTGTTTCGTCAGCATTGCTATTTACAGTATTTACCATGACTTGTTGAGTTATTGCAACTCTTTGTAACCTGCAGCATATAAAACAATTTCAAGCTGTCATTATTATGACCCCTTAAACTATCAACACAGGATGTATTAACCAATTTAACAATTTGGTCCCAGATGATGACCATCCTCTGAATATGTCCCACCAATTATGGGCAGTGTCAGCTATTGTTTTTGTCATTTACTATTAACACTGGGTTATTTGAAACCACACATACAAACTGTGGTGCCACTTTAACAAACATTTTGAAATTTGAAGGCAATATTTTCCATTTACACAACATTTTGTTAAATTTACAAATTTAATTTGTCTATCAAAGATACTTGTAATGACTTACGTCCGTTATGCTTGTAAATGTACTATATGTGAGATATCTTGTTCTACTAGTTTTTATACCAAGCTCTTTTAAATTTGCATTTGGTATCTTTAATACTTGGAAATGTAATACTGAAGTGCAATATTGTTTTTTTTTTTTTGGTATTGTTGTCCTATCATAGTACAAGTGGATGGTATTTTTACCATTTGATCTGTATGATGTATTGGCCTGTTAACTAAAATGGTAAGTATTTTAACCCATGGTCTTTTTCTTGTATTACTGTGTTGTTTATACACATACCCTTTTTTCCCCTGTTGAGTTTATTCTTATTTTTGTGCTATTGTCTACACACTGTGGCATTTTTGCATGATGTCTTCCCTTGTCAGAACTGTTACATTTTTGAGGTAATGTACAGCATCTAACATAGATAGAGCTGTTTATTGAAATGCTTATGTCAGTCTTTGATTGTTTCTCTATGTTTATGTATGCCTGACCTTCTTTAGCTAACCATGCTGTTATATTTGTGTTAAATGTTATCCTTCCAAAGGTACATGCTGTATGCTTTTTACAGCTGAAATTGTCTTGTGTTCTATTTTGTGTATTGTAATTCCATCTGTTTTAATGTTCAGAATGATGCACATGAAATGCAGATGTCTGTGTTGAATGCTGCGTGCCATGTTTCGCAACTGCATTTTTATCTATAGTCCTTGAAGCATCTTCCAGACACTGAACATTCAACTTGTCTCAAGCTGTACCAGAATATATGTATGCTAACAAACAGAAATACATGTAGTTAACTAACTATATTATTTCTACATATATTATAGCAACAGATGTGTATATGCAGCTAACTAGCAAATAGATGTGCACACGCATTTATACATTTTTAAACATATTTATCACTGTATGCATTCCCTCTGTTTTATTTTAAATACAAAACTGTCTATATTAGTTATATTTCTATTAACTAGAAACACATTGGGAAACAAAGCCTTTAGTTTTCTTTTGATACAGCAAGTTAACACAGTTTAATATTGTCAACACAATGATGACAACCATTACTATTAGAACTGGATGAATCTGAATATGACTCTATACAGTGATGTTCTATGCAGTAATGTATTGACAATGCTTGATGATTTTATTGCAAAGGCATTGCAGTCTTGTTTTTTTGAAAAAAAAAAACACATGTCACAAATGTCAAGCTTTGACTTGGATTGTTTTTGCATTTGTATATACATGGCTGTAATGTAAACTCAATCCAATTTTGAAACCTAGAATTAAACGGAAGCCTGCTAATTACATTACTTGAAAAATTAAAATGTATTTTTTGGTATTAACACTTTGTACATTTATTTGAGTCCCTTTTGCAGGACTGTTTACACAGTTAGTGTAAGAGTGAAAGCATGCCCTTCCCCCTGTAGTATACATCATTTTATTGCAGTATTGTTTATTTGTTTTATGCTGTGAGAATTGAATGTATGCTTGGCCTTTGGTTGTTACCTAGACTGTGACACTTTGATCTTACACATTTGCTTTTTGATTTGATCATTTTCAAAAACGGAAAATATTTTTATAAAGCTTTTGCTGTTGCCTGTACTGTCAAAGTTGTAGTAGAAATTGCTTTTACCCATTTTGAAAAGACATTTACAGTTACTAGTAGCTATTTGCACCCTCCCTTTTTGTAAAGGGACCTGCATAATTTATTTTAACTGCATACCATAGCCCATGTACTGACTGTACTCGGTGTAGTATTTACTTGCAAACAGATTATTAATGACATGTATGCACAATTGTGACGTCTTATTGCAATTACCAAACAGAATTTTTGTAGACTTTTGTCCTTTTTGCTTAATGCTGTACATGAATACTTAACAGTAATGTTTTAGAAAAATGTAAGACATTTGGCCTGGTAACCAGTCTTGTTTCCTTGACCTTATAAATTTCAGTACCAGTAACATTTTATCTTATGCAACATTTGTAATTACCCATTCCAGCCTGGAAAATTTGAGCTCACATTACTTTTTTTTTCTTTCTGCGCATTCCAGACGCTTAACCCATAACTCCTTCAGCACTTACTCGTACCTTCAGTCATTTGTTAATATACTTGCACCTTGATATTAGAATGCAGTTGTAAAACTCTTTAGAATTATAATAAACATTTGTAATTTGCCTAACTATGCATAATATTGCTTTTGAATACTGTTTTTGCTGGAGTCTTTGCTATTTTCTTGTTATCATATGATTACAAAATAGTGTAAGAAACAAAAGAGATATTGACTTAACTAACACATGCTTAAAACAGATATACTTACATGATTTACATTTGCTGTTGTCTGCCTTTTGCTGCACTTTAGATGAAAAGAAAGTATATGCATGTCAGTCTTGTGACGTCATGTCTACTCCGTTTAACTACTTTCATTTGATTTATATGCCCTAGAACTGCTTTGTTATTTGAAATGGTGTGAAAATTACCATTCAAGTGCCTTGCTTTAACTGAATGAAAGTTTGTGCTGTGTACACATAACCATTTTCTAAAGGTAGAATACTACGTTGTAAATTATTTTTTATCAGCGTAGTGAACAGCAGTTACTAACCAGATTATATTTGTCAGTATTCTGTTCTGCTGACTTTAAAGCTCTTATGCACTTCTGAAAAAGTGTTTGCATATGTTGTCTGAACTTTTTTAACTCACTCTGACTGTGTCTTAGATGTTTATTAAATCTTTTTGTCAGTTCACCATGAACCTCATCTCTGTTCTTATCTGTTTTGTAATGTGCAGTGGGTTTATGCCACTTTTGTCTAGCAAGATGTACAGAAGATTTTATAAATAACTGATGACTGATATTATAACTCTGAAATTAAATTTTACATGTGGTGGCAGGACATAATGCATCTGGTTGTTTACCATTACTTTTATGACATTGCACACAAAAAGCAGTTTCATATGACTTGCATGATAAACATTTACTGTCATACAAATGATGTCGCTGTTTAAGATAGCAGTCAAACATACATAAAGCATTGACATGAACTTTACCTAGTAAAGTACTACTTGTGCTACAGTTATGTTTATACCAATCTTTAAATTCTGATCATACATGTGCTGGACTATTGTTACTGTCTGCCTGAAAGGTAGTTTTAAATTTAATACTTTTCTCTCTAATGGCATCCATGCTGTAGAATGAGAAACAAAAAGAGAATTACAAGTTTCTTTGTGGAAGGTGATCAAGTCTTCCCTCAAGAAAGCATGGAAAGTCCCTCGTTGATTCTCTCAAAAGGTGGTCAAACACAGCTAGCAGATTCAGTTGTGTGAATGTACAGGACCTGTGGAATCTGCAGAGATGCACTGTTCTGCTACTGGAGACTGGGCAGAAGAAGGAGGCAAATGTTTGCACTGGAATGGAACGTACTAACTGAATAAAATAAAAAAGAAGCTATAGTTGTCACAATAAGAAACCATTTGGTCTGTCTACTGTGGCTCGCCATTGAAACATTATATACTGCCTTCTATTGGTTTCTTGCTGTTACTTGCATTTAAACAGTGGCGGCTGGTGACTTTAAATTAAAGGGGGGTTACAGGAGACAGCTGAATGGGTGGGGCCAATGGGAAGGGGTGTGACCAATTAGAAAGGGGTGAAGCTATGCTCAAAACCACAACAACTGGAACTTTAATTAAATACACTGCCCTGGGTGCCAAATCGTCATTACAAGAGTCCAATCAAGACAAAATGAAGTGTAGAAGAAAAAAATATTTCAAGGCATTGGCTATATAACAACTTACTTAATATCTAGATGGAAACACAAAGGTTGTGAGGCATGGAAAAATAAATTGCTTTTTAAATACATTACTGGAATGCCAGTCAAAATCAAGTATAAAAAAAAAACAAGCAGCACTCAGCTCAAACCACTTCTCCTTGCACTGCAGTTTTAATTATAATTTATATTCAGCTTTATAAAATTACCAAGTAACATGCTGAAAGTAGCAATCTCTGTGATACCCCCACTTGTAAAAATGCTTCTTATCCAAAAAAGACCTGCTGCCTGACAACAACTATCTACTTGTTTCATGGGGAACACATGATCAATGTAAAAAATGAACAGCGAACAAGAAACACGCTCAAGATAAATTGCTTACAGGATTACTGCACAAGATGTCCTTCAAGAATGCAACTGCAGTCCTGACATATGGGTTGTCCTGCCTCAGGCAGCCCTTCGGTCAGCCAGATTCCAAAGTCTGGGTCCGGCGTCGGCCGATGTCGCCTCCTCCCCGACGTCAGAGCGGCTGGAGTATAAAGGCATCAGCCGACGCTATCTTCTCCAGTCTTTCTTGCCGCGCGGTGCCCGAAGCAGAAGCAGTTCGCAAGTGCCGGTCGGTCAGCTCCTGCGTTTTCAGTTACCGAAGTCATCTAAAAGCTAAGTACCCCGTTGGGGAACATTTTTTCTTGCCTCAGCCGATGTCAGAACAAATTGAGAAAGTTAATAATTGTTTGTCTTGTGGTAAACAAATACCTCATAAGGACTTCCATTCTTACAGCCTCCCTTGCCTGGGCCCAGACCACGACGTCTCAGCCTGTGCTGCCTGTGCTTGCTTTAATAAGCGCACTCTCAGGCGCCGGGCAGAGTTTGCCGAAGACTTTTTTGGTGAATCCTTCGCTTACAACATGCCATCGGAACAACCGACAGCACAACCTACCAAAAAACGAAAGGACTGGGACCGACATCCTCGGCCCGCGTCTTCCACCGATATAACACCTAAGCCCTCCGCGAGTGCTTTGGTCCCTTCGAAAGCGGTAATTCAACCGCTCCAGACCGACGACACCGCGTTAACTCATCCCTTGGTCTCGGAGACCGGTTGTTGATTTTCCTCTGGAAACCGAAGTTCTGGATGTACCCGACACCATTCCCATGGACAAAGTTACCCCTGCACGTGGGGCAGCTAGGCCTCCTGTATCCATGTCAATCAAGGCCTTTGCACGTGCTAAGGCCGCCAGCCAGGCCAAGGCCCATCCTAAACCTACTTCTCAGGCCCCTTCTTCTGACAGACAAATCATGTCTCTGGCTGCAGATCTAATTTCTCTTATCAGGGGGTCTCAGCCTCACCCAGACAGAGGTTCTCAGCCGCCTGCAGAAAAAAGGCCTAGAACTGAGCAGGCAGACAACCTCTCTTCAGATGAAGCCTCTGGGGATTCAGAGCATTCAGATACCCAAGAAGAATCCTTCCAGGCCTATGAGGACTCTGATGCTGAGGATTCAATTCCCTCTGCCTCTCCTCCAGAGGATTTTTCTTTCGGTGAAGTCCTCCACTCCATGAGGGAACATTTTAAGTGGCAGGGTCAGGAATTTTCTGATTCTAGGAAAAGGCTACGTACCTTCCTTAAGATACCCCAGCACAGACCTTTAGCTATCCCTCCAGTTTTGGATGTCCTGGATGATGTTTTCTCCGACTCCAGTGCTTCCCCTGATTCTCTCCCTCCTGCTCCTGTCAAGCCAGACAGATATTACAGGGTCCCTGACACTCACAAGCATCTCTTTAAGGCCCACTCTGTGGATCTAGAAACTATTTCACATGGCCCCAAAGGAGTGGCTACCTCCTCAGCCAAGAATCCACTGCCAGCTGACAGGGAAGCAAGGTCCCTGGAGAGATGGGGTAAAAAAGTTTATACCTCTTCCACCCTTGCCATGAGGTCACTTAACTGCCTTTTCATGTGTTTCAGTACCAGGATTATTTACTGGATGATTTGCAGAAAAAGATAGCCTCTCCTGAGCCTATAGATAGAAAGGCATTGCAGGATTTGGTTCATAATACCCAGCAGGTTAGTAATCATTTTCTACAGTGTGGTTATGATGCATTGGAGGCTTCATGTAGGGCAGCTATGACAGGGGCTGTTATCCATAGACATGCTTGGTTGAAAGAACAGCCACTGCCAGATCATGTTAAAGTAAAGCTCCTGGACGCACCTCTGGATAAACAGAAGCTTTTTGGTACTAATGCTCAGGATGTGTTGAAATCTATTGAGGAGAAGGCAAAATCAGTACATACAGTAAAGGATTTCCTACAGGTTCAGCCACCAAGGTTCAGCAGGAATTGACCTTCAAAGAATTGGTCCTTTCCAGACTCTGACAAGTTTCAAAGGGGAAAGAACAGGCGTGCACGAGGTAGAGGGCAATACCGAGGCTCCTACAGGGGACGCCAATGGCAACCACAAAATCAGAGAAGTGGCACAGGTAGTTCACCTGCACCACAGGGACAATCACAATGACTTACCTTTCACTCCGCCTACCAAGGCTCAAAGAGAAGCACCTCTAGGCGGAAAATTATCTCTATTCTCAAAAAACTGGCACATTATAACAAAGGACAATTGGATTTTGGACATAATAAACAGAGGTTACAGGTTCCACTTCCCTACCTTACCAACAGGACAAGGCATGCCAAACCTGCCACAAAATCAAAGGGCAGAGGCACTCATAGAAGTCTCAAAGCTGTTACAAATAAAAGCAATAGAGAAGGTTCCTCCTCAGGAACAAGGCCAGGGATTTTATTCAAGACTGTTCCTTGTTCCAAGAAAAGAAAAACAATGGAGGCCTATATTGGACTTGTCCGTTCTAAATACTTTTCTCATGGTGCCAAAATTCAAGATGCTGACATTACAGCAACTTCTTCCCATGCTGGGCAAGGGGTCTTGGCTGGTTACTCTGGACCTCAAGGAGGCATACCTGCATGTCCCTATCAGACACAGTTGCAGAAGATACCTCAGATTTCTTGCAGGAACAGAGCACTATCAATTCTCAGCATTGCCGTTTGGCTTATCTACTGTGCCCAGAGTATTCACGAAATGCCTGGCATCAGTAGTGGCACATTGCAGACTCCAGGGGATTCAAATATACCCTTACCTGGATGACTGCCTAATACAAGCAGACAGCAAACAGACCTTGATAAAACACTTGGATTACATCATTCAATTGCTGCAGGCCTTGGGATACACAGTCAACATTCAAAAATCAAAATTACTGCCATCCCAAGAGATTATTTTTCTAGGAGCAAAACCGGACACACAGCTACAAATGGCTTTCCTTACAGAGGAGAAACAAGAGCATTTAACAGCTTACTTCAAAGGCCTAGCAAAATTAACCCACCTGACCGCAAGGAAGACCCTGCAGGCCCTGAGGTTCATGGCATCTTGCATTCTTCTAATCCCTCTGGCAAGACTACACATGAGAAAGCTGCAATGGTACCTAAAAAGCTTGTGGTCGCAACACAGCCACAACCTAGAAGACATAATACCACTCACACCATGCCTGCAAAGGGAATTTTTGTGGTGGGCTCAAGCAAGTCACTTAAACGAAGGCATGCTTTTCAACAAACCTCCAACAAGTCAAACTATTACAACAGACGCCTCAGACCATGGATGGGGGGCGCACATGGACGGCAGATGCATTCAAGGGCAATGGACTCCCATGGAGATGCATCAGCACATAAATCAAAAAGAGATGTTGGCAGTGATACATACAATAGAAGCCTTTGGAAAATCTCTTCAGCAAGGTCATCTGCTAATAAGGACAGATAACACCACTGTCATGTGGTACATAAACAAACAAGGAGGCACTCATTCCTACCCCCTCTGCAGACTAACAATGATTCTTTGGGAAAAGTCCCTGAAACTGAACATCTACTTGCAATCCCAGTTTGTTCCGGGCAAGGACAATGTTCTGGCAGACAGGTTGAGCAGAAATTTCTTGGATCCACACGAATGGATGCTACACGCATTTTCTCACAAATAGCATCTGCATGGGGAAGACCAGACATAGACCTCTTTGCATCTCATCTCAATCATCACCTGGAAAGGTTCTGCACAAGGATACACCATCCTCTAGCTTGGAGAACAGATGCTCTTTCCTTCAGCTGGAATGCTCTAACAATTTATGCATTCCCTCCACTACCTTTGCTCACCAAGGTGTTACTGAAGATCAAGGCAGAACAACCAAGAGGAATCTTGATAGCTCCAGACTGGCCAAGGCAACACTGGTATCCACTACTACTGAGCATAACTCACACCAAACCGTGGCCCTTGCCTCAATGGCCTCTGCTCCTGACTCAACACAGTTACAAGACTGTTCATCAGAACCTGCAAACCTTAAAGCTGACAGCTTGGAGAGTTCCATGACTCAGACCCATGACTCCCTCTCCGAAAAAGTTCAGGAAATTTTGCTGGAGGCACGCAGACCTTCCACCAGAAAAACCTATTCGGCCAAGAAGAGATTCACCATCTGGAATATCAACAAGGGCCAGGATGCATCACTGATGAACAT
Source organism: Protopterus annectens (assembly GCF_019279795.1). Classification (NCBI taxonomy): domain Eukaryota; kingdom Metazoa; phylum Chordata; order Ceratodontiformes; family Protopteridae; genus Protopterus; species Protopterus annectens. The sequence continues at coordinate 1,282,254,031 of NC_056743.1, forward strand.
ACCTCAGATATTAGAATACTTGGCAGAAATGTTTCACAGTGGCCTCTCATACTCTTCCATCAAAATCCACGCTTCAGCTATCTCAGCACATTACAACTGTGATCCACCTGTGTTTTCGCATCCCTTGCTAAGACAGCTTCTAAGAGGCATAAAGAATATCAAACCTCCAAGGAAGCTACCAATTCCTGCATGGGACCTCAATTACGTCTTGGAAAAATTAATTCTTCCTCCTTTTGAACCGGCAGCATCTTCAGAAATGCAATTTCTCTCTTGGAAAACGGTTTTCCTGTTGGCAGTCACCTCAGCAAGAAGAGTCTCGGAGATACAGGCCCTCATGGCAGTTCCTCCTTTTCTCATCTTTCATCAGGACAGAGTTTCCCTTAGGACCAGTCCTTCATTCATGCCTAAGGTAATATCCAGAGTGTCTCTAAACCAAGCAATTCACCTGCCTACTTTCTTTCCTAACCCTCAAAATAAAGGGGAAAAGCTGCTGCATATTTTAGACATTCACAGACAACTACGCTACTACTTGGACAGAACAAAGTCCACCAGGAAGTCTGACCAACTGTTTGTAGCCTATGCTGCTGGAGTGCAAGGAAAAGCAGTCACCAAACAAACTATCTCAAAATGGATTGGACACTGCATCAGATTCTGTTATTCTTTTCATGGAAAAAGTGTGCCAGCTAATATTAGACCACACTCCACCAGAGCTATGGCCACATCCACAGCATTTCTAAGAGGAGTGGCTACAAAAGATATTCTAGAGGCTGCTACATGAAGCTGCGTGCATACATTTACCAAACACTACAACCTGCCATTATACTCCAGATCCCGAGCAGGCTTTGCTTCAGCAGTCCTGCAGGGCCTTCTAGCTACACCTTCTCTTGTTTAGTCCTACCACCCCCAGCTTGGCTATGGTATTCAACCCATATGTCAGGACTGCAGTTGCATTCTTGAAGGACATAGTACAGTTTTGTACCTACCATAAATGTAGATGTTCGATAGATATGCAACTGCAGTCAGGTTTTCCCTCCCTCCTACCCCTCTGTTTTTTCCCTTTTGGGTCCTTTCTCACCTTACCTATCAGCTGGGGATATATATTATGGTGTATCTGTTTATTACTGTTGTGCATGTCTGGTTTTTATCTGTTTATCCATTCACAAAATTTAGCCTTCCTTGGAGGGCACCTGGCATCTGGGGCAAGAAACACTGAAGAAGATGGCGTCGGCTGATGCCTTTATACTCCAGCCGCTCTGGCGCCGGGAGGAGGCGACATCGGCCGACGCCAGACCCAGACTTTGGAATCTGGCCGACCGAAGGGCTGCCTGAGGCAGGACAACCCATATGTCAGGACTGCAGTTGCATATCTATCGGACATCTACATTTATGGTAGGTACAAAACTGTACTTTATGGACCACACATGATAGATTGGCATTCTGTTTAGTTTACGGGTAAAGCCTGCAAAGATAACTGCAAGTCTCCAACAAATGTAATGAGCTTCTGAAAATACTGTAATCCTGTCCTTTATTACAAATACTTTTCATATGCATTTCAATACCTAAGGCTTATACGTTATCTAGTTATGTAAATATTCTCTGCATGGCAACAATGAAAAGGCTTTCAATGTTGGAAATTCTTTAACAGTATGCTTATTAAAGCTTACTTGCATCTTACAATCTCCGACAAGCTTACCTGATTTTCATTAAAGCATTGCTACTTTAATACAGAGCAACAGGGCACTGCAACAGCATGCATTTTCTGAATAATAAGAAGCATAAATCAACAGTATAAAAATATGACAGAAAACCAGAACATTCTGCAAAATCAAGGACAGATGAAAAGCCACGGTCGTACTTGTGGTCTTCCTTGGATGAGGGAATACTCTGCACACTTACACTGCATAACAACTGCTTGTCTTGCTTGGACACATCCAGAGCCACTACAATGGGGAGTGGGGTGCAACAAGTAGGTCACAGTTTGAAATGTCTCTGGCTGATGGTGATGGCTCTGACACTCATGCCTCTCAACCTCAGAGCAAGAAATCTGGACAAAGCCATACATAGAAGTGGGACACAGGCCCAAAAATAAAGACAATTTTTAAATATTGCTCTTATAAACTTAGAAAGATAATAGAATAATAGTAGGTCTTGCATTAGTATGAATTTTTGAAGGGTATGAAATCTGAAACTCATATGTCTGCCATTATTTTCTAACTTCGATCTTTAATGATTTGCTACTAATTTGCCAGAAAACCACAATTTCATGAAAAACAGACCAAAAATGTTATGCAAAAATATAAAATTGCCACACAATACAGCTGGGAACCTAGCAAAGAAGGGACACCTTTTTAAATAAAGTACTGTTAACTTGAGCAGCTGACAAAATAAGAGCATCTGCATGCATTTCTGAAATAAAAGTAATCTATAACTCTGATCATTACAGTTATCTATAATTGTAAACCCTCCACGTTTTCTTCCAAAATTGCAATTTTGCAGAGGGATTATTAGGGGGAGAGCAACATTTTAAGCAAAATTGGGGACAGTTGAGAAGTTTGGATATTCCTAATTCTATAAAGCAATTTATTTGCACGTACCTCACAACCTCTTAGTGCAGGAATTCTGGACAAGGCCAAATATATTGGGGGAACATACAAACATTACCAAAAATTGCTCTTCTATAAACTTAAGACAGTTGATAGAATAACAGGTCTTGCTTTAGCATGCATTTTTCTGAAGGTTATGACGTCTGAAACTCAATGTCTGTCATTATTTAGTGACTTCATTCCTAAATAATTTGGCAGAAAACCACAAATTTTATGAGGAGCAAACCTAAAATAAGAAGCAAAAATCTATTCATTCTGCAAAATTATGGGCAGTTGAGAGGTATAGTTCAGCCGGGGCTGTATGAGTTTGCTGCCCTTCCCCCCTCACAAAATCATGGTCGAATGAAGCGTTCCCCCCTGCAGCCATTCCAGTGTCCCATTCCTTGGTTATTTCGCCCCATTTGCCATAAACACTGTAATGTGCATACTGCTTTACTTCTGCGATTTTATGGATTTCATTTGAAAGTTTTATTTTATATTTTACAGCATAAACCCTAACAGATATCTGCTAAACAAAGCAATGCAGTCTCACAATGAAAATAGACTTAGCATTAAAACTTCTCTGCCCTTGAAACTCACATTCATTGAAACAGCATTGAAACCCACATTCAAAGAAAATACATTTTGCCAGTGGCAGATAAAGATTAATTTTGGGCTGTTTTCAAATCATAGGGCCCTTGAACATGAAACATACACAGTTACTAGTAGCTATTTGCACCCTCCCTTTTTGTAAAGGGACCTGCATAATTTATTTTAACTGCATACCATAGCCCATGTACTGACTGTACTCGGTGTAGTATTTACTTGCAAACAGATTATTAATAACATGTATGCACAATTGTGACGTCTTATTGCAATTACCAAACAGAATTTTTGTAGACTTTTGTCCTTTTTGCTTAATGCTGTACATGAATACTTAACAATAATGTTTTAGAAAAACGTAAGACATTTGGCCTGGTAACCAGTCTTGTTTCCTTGACCTTATAAATTTCAGTACCAGTAACATTTTATCTTATGCAACATTTGTAACTACCCATTCCAGCCTGGAAAATTTGAGCTCACATTACATTTTTTTTTCTTTCTGCGCATTCCAGACGCTTAACCCATAACTCCTTCAGCACTTACTCGTACCATCAGTCATTTGTTAATATACTTGCAACTTGATATTAGAATGCAGTTGTAAAACTCTTAGAATTATAATAAACATTTGTAATTTGCCTAACTATGCATAATATTGCTTTTGAATACTGTTTTTGCTGGAGTCTTTGCTATTTTCTTGTTATCATATGATTACAAAATAGTGTAAGAAACAAAAGAGATATTGACTTAACTAACACATGCTTAAAACAGATATACTTACATGATTTACATTTGCTGTTGTCTGCCTTTTGCTGCACTTTAGATGAAAAGAAAGTATATGCATGTCAGTCTTGTGACGTCATGTCTACTCCGTTTAACTACTTTCATTTGAGTTCTATGCCCTAGAACTGCTTTGTTATTTGAAATGGTGTGAAAATTACCATTTAAGTGCCTTGCTTTAACTGAATGAAAGTTTGTGCTGTGTATGCATAACCATTTTCTAAAGGTAGAATACTACGTTGTAAATTATTTTTTATCAGCGTAGTGAACAGCAGTTACTAACCAGATTATATTTGTCGGTATTCTGTTCTGCTGACTTTAAAGCTCTTATGCACTTCTGAAAAAGTGTTTGCATATGTTGTCTGAACTTTTTTAACTCACTCTGACTGTGTCTTAGATGTTTATTAAATCTTTATTAAATCTTTTTGTCAGTTCACCATGAACCTCATCTCTGTTCTTATCTGTTTTGTAATGTGCAGTGGGTTTAGGCCACTTTTGTCTAGCAAGATGTACAGAAGATTTTATAAATAACTGACGACTGATATTGTAACTCTGAAATTAAATTTTACATGTGGTGGCAGGACATAATGCATCTGGTTGTTTACCATATGACATTGCACACAAAAAGCAGTTGTATATGACTTGCATAATAAACATTTACTGTCATACAAATGATGTCGCTGTTTAAGATAGCAGTCAAACGTACATAAAGCATTGACATGAACTTTACCTAGTAAAGTACTACTTGTGCTACAGTTATGTTTATACCAATCTTTAAATTCTGATCATACATGTGCTGGACTATTGTTACTGTCTGCCTGAAAGGTAGTTTTAAATTTAATACTTTTCTCTCTAATGGCATCCATGCTGTAGAATGAGAAACAAAAAGAGAATTACAAGTTTCTTTGTGGAAGGTGATCAAGTCTTCCCTCAAGAAAGCATGGAAAGTCCCTCGTTGATTCTCTCAAAAGGTGGTCAAACACAGCTGGCAGATTCAGTTGTGTGAATGTACAGGACCTGTGGAATCTGCAGAGATGCACTGTTCTGCTACTGGAGACTGGGCAGAAGAAGGAGGCAAATGTTTGCACTGGAACGGAACGTACTAACTGAATAAAATAAAAAAGAAGCTATAGTTGTCACAATAAGAAACCATTTGGTCTGTCTACTGTGGCTCGCCATTGAAAAATGATATACTGCCTTCTATTGGTTTCTTGTTGTTACTTGCATTTACACAGTGTCGGCTGGTGACTTTAAATTAAAGGGGGGTTACAGGAGACAGCTGAATGAGTGGGGCCAATGGGAAGGTGTGTGACCAATTAGAAAGGGGTGAAGCTATGCTCAAAACCACAACAACTGGAACTTTAATTAAATACGCTGCCCTGGGTGCCAAACCGTCATTACGAGAATCCAATCAAGACAAAATGAAGTGTAGAAGAAAAAAATATTTCAATGCATTGGCTACATAAAAACTTACTTAATATCTAGATGGAAACACAAAGGTTGTGAGGCATGGAAAAATAAATTGCTTTTTAAATACATTACTGAAATGCCAGTCAAAATCAAGTATAAAAAAAAAAACAAGCAGCACTCAGCTCAAACCACTTCTCCTTGCACTGCAGTTTTAATTATAATTTATATTCAGCTTTATAAAATTACCAAGTAACATGCTGAAAGTAGCAATCTCTGTGATACACCCACTTGTAAAAATGTTTCTTATCCAAAAAAGACCTGCTGCCTGACAACAACTATCTACTTGTTTCATGGGAACACATGATCAATGTAAAAAATGAACAGCGAACAAGAAACACACTCAAGATAAATTGCTTACAGGATTACTGCACAAGTTATGGACCACACATGATCGATTGGCATTCTGTTTAGTTTACGGGTAAAGCCTGCAAAGATAACTGCAAGTCTCCAACAAATGTAATGAGCTTCTGAAAATACTGTAATCCTGTCCTTTATTACAAATACTTTCATATGCATTTCAATACCTAAGGCTTATACGTTATCTAGTTATGTAAATATTCTCTGCATGGCAACAATGAAAAGGCTTTCAATGTTGGAAATTCTTTAACAGTATGCTTATTAAAGCTTACTTGCATCTTACAATCTCCGACAAGCTTACCTGATGGTCATTAAAGCATTGCTACTTTAATACAGAGCAACAGGGCACTGCAACAGCATGCATTTTCTGAATAATAAGAAGCATAAATCAACAGTATAAAAATATGACAGAAAACCAGAACATTCTGCAAAATCAAGGGCAGATGAAAAGCCACGGTCGTACTTGTGGTCTGCCTTGGATGGGGGAATACTCTGCACACTTACACTGCATAACAACTCCTTGTCTTGCTTGGACACATCCAGAGCCACTACAATGGGGAGTGGGGTGCAACAAGTAGGTCACAATTTGAAATGTCTCTGACTTATGGTGATGGCGCTGACACTCATGCCTCTCAACCTCAGAGCAAGAAATCTGGACAAAGCCATACATAGAAGTGGGACACAGGCCCAAAAATAAAAACAATTTTTAAATATTGCTCTTATAAACTTAGAAAGATAATAGAATAGTAGTAGGTCTTGCATTAGTATGAATTTTTGAAGGGTATGAAATCTGAAACTCATATGTCTGCCATTATTTTCTAACTTCGATCTTTAATGATTTGCTACTAATTTGCCAGAAAACCACAATTTCATGAAAAACAGACCAAAATGTTATGCAAAAATATAAAATTGCCACACAATACAGCTGGGAACCTGTCAAAGAAGGGGCACCTTTTTAAATAAAGTACTGTTAACTTGAGCAGCTGACAAAATAAGAGCATCTGCATGCATTTCTGAAATAAAAGTAATCTATAACTCTGATCATTACAGTTATCTATAATTGTAAACCCTCCACATTTTCTTCCAAAATTCCAATTTTGCAGAGGGATTATTAGGGGGAGAGCAACATTTTAAGCAAAATTGGGGACAGTTGAGAGGTTTGGATATTCCTAATTCTATAAAGCAATTTATTTGCACGTACCTCACAACCTCTTAATGCAGGAATTCTGGACAAGGCCAAATATATTGGGGGAACATACAAACATTACCAAAAATTGCTCTTCTATAAACTTAAGACAGTTGATAGAATAACAGGTTTTGATTTAGCATGCATTTTTCTGAAGGTTATGACGTCATTATTTAGTGACTTCATTCCTAAATGATTTGGCAGAAAACCACAAATTTTATGAGGAGCAAACCTAAAATAAGAAGCAAAAATCTATTCATTCTGCAAAATTATGGACAGTTGAGAGGTATAGTTCAGCCGGGGCTGTATGAGTTTGCTGCCCCCCCCCTCACAAAATCATGGTTGAATGAAGCGTTCCCCCCTGCAGCCATTCCAGTGTTCCATTCCTTGGTTATTTCGCCCCATTTGCCATAAACACTGTAATGTGCATACTGCTTTACTTTTGCAATTTTATGGATTTCATTTGAAAGTTTTATTTTATATTTTACAGCATAAACCCTAACAGATATCTGCTAAACAAAGCAATGCAGTCTCACAATGAAAATAGACTTAGCATTAAAACTTCTCTGCCCTTGAAACTCACATTCATTGAAACAACATTGAAACCCACATTCAAAGAAAATACATTTTGCCAATGGCAGCTAAAGATTAATTTTGGGCTGTTTTCAAATCATAGGGCCCTTGAACATGAAACATACACATGCTCTTTGATACACCTTCCTGACTGTATTAAATTATATTCATTGTACAATACAGTACAGTACAGTTGTTAGAGGGCATTTTAAATGTATTGTTTTGAACATTTTTCCAGTAAACAATGAAACAAAATGCATGCATGCACCAATAATGACAAAACTGCCCAATTCAGAACATTTCCATCATAAAAGTCTACTCAAACTTCTACAGTCCACCAGTATCAGTAAGTATGCATGATCTCTGAAGAAGTAAAAGTCATCTAAATAATTCCACATTAAAGAAATCTGTTAAACTAATGAAGAGGTTAAAAGCTAGCAAACAACTTTATATATCATTGTTTCATCTACAAATAAAGTGCCTATTGCCCTTGAGGAATAAATTGCCTATGTTGCATTAAAAAATGATACGCTAGTAATATCACAATAGGGAATGGTTGGCAAACTGATAACAGGTTCATAGTTACTAGGTTTCTTCGCCAAAGAGGATTGCAGCATCCATCCCCTTTACAACAGAGTACAGTATCAGCAATCCATCTATCTACTGTGGGAGTAGAACCCACAGCCTTCTGCATCAAAAGCAAGTACACTATCTGTTGTGCTATTTACAATGTAAGCAGACTCAGTATAAGCAGCATTAAACTTTTGTTCCCCTGCAGCTCTCAGCTCCTTGTAAAATCTACTCGACACTCAGCTGTATCTCTGAATTTTACAGCACACGAAATCTGGAAAAAGCCAACATTTATTTGGGGGAGGGGGACAAAAGCCCACAAACCAGGGACGCATTTTAAATATTGCTTGTATAATGTTGTAAAGTTGCTAGAATAAAATGCTGTGTTACCACCATACATTTCACTGCCAAGTATTGAATCCAGGACCCTCTGCAAAACAGCCATAGCAACATACCACTATGCCAAATCATCTATTTTATGAAAGAAAGGAAGACTGAAATTTAAATGGCTACCATTTAGTGAATTCAGTTCTCACCATAGCTGTCAACATCTTAGCACAAAATACCTGAACAAAGCCAATAATGGGGGAATACAGCCCCCAAACATATTTAGTGAGTTCATTTATCACCATAGTTCTCAACCTTGGCACAAAAAACCTGGACAAAGCCAATAATGGGGGAATACAGTCCAAAAAATAGAGACAAATATTCACTGAAGACACCAGAGCAAACCCACACAAACACAGGGAGGACATGCAGACTCCACACAGAAGGCACCCCAGCCAAGAATCAAACCAGACAACCTGTAGCTGTCAGGCAACAATGCTACCACTGCACCACTGCATTACTGGCTATATTAAGTAACAAAAATACAGAAACCACAGATTTTATGAAGAACAGAACAGATATGAGGCAAAAATCTGGAAATGTTTTACAAATGGTGGTGGGTAGGGAATTCAGGCTCTTGTCACTTGGGCCCAAGGTACAGGGTTCAAGCCTTATTCTCTACCCACCACCATGTATTAACTGGGGAATTTCACACACACACACACACACACACACACACACACACACACACACACACACACACACACACACACACACACACTGCAGATTCTGTCCTCCATAACGGTCTGTAGTGATCCTGTACTCTGCAGCAGCCCAACTAAGTCCTCCTTAGCGATCCTGCAGCCCAATCACCTGTCTCTGTCCTCCATAACAGCCCACTCATGATGTTGGGTCTCCCATGAGATGTGAGGAGGCCAGAGTCTCCTGCTGTTCGGTCCCTGTGAGACATGAGTAGGCTGGAGCCTCCAGCCTGCGGGTGATGCAGTCTGGTGACCTTCTCATCACCGCACAGACCTCTGAGCTGGAAAGGTGGAGTTTCCTGCCTTCTCTATCCAGACTGCCTAACAGAGCAGTCTGGAGTTCAGGAATGAGCACGCATGTGTGAGTGGAGTTCTGGTCTGCCTAACACAGCAGTCAGGAACTAAGCACTCATGTGCGGAGTCCAGGACTACTTGTGAAATTTTAATTTTAATTTTTATGTTCTACAGTGGGGGGGATTTATGTTCTACAGTGGGGGGAATTTATTTTATTCATTTTACAGGTGGGGGATGCAGTCCTACAGTCCTATAGCATGAGCCACCCTGCATTTACATGTATGCACACCACAGTGTTTAACTATTTATTGTAATCAACTAGTCTTATTACTGTATTGTACTGAGTACAATAAATACACAGAGGCATTGCTTTAGTTGATATGCTTTACTATTACATTTTCCTTTCGGCTCTACAAGCATGCAACACAGATGCTGTCAGACACCATGCAAACCCCATTATTTGTATGTAATATGTATATGTAGTACATACTTTTAGTAATGTTTACTGTGCTTATCCTCTCTATATATTTTTTATACTTTTTATATGTACTGCATTTTTTGAACACACAGATTACATACTTATGTATTTTATGAAAATATTTGTGTATATATATCATTTTAATGCATGGCTTTATGAAGGTATTATTAGAGTTTTAAATAGTTAGAATATTTGTATAGTTGTTGACCATTTCATTTTATAGCATTAGCACCTTGGTGTGGTAGCACTTTAATTTGCACTCCACATGCTTTTATGTCTTGTTTTCATTGGTTGCTATGTGACTTATGAGTCTATTTAAAATGTTTTGTTAAACCTGTTTAATGTTAGTCTGATGAAGCGGGAGTTGTCAGCGGAAACGCTTACTTTGTGTTCTGTTATATTAAACGTGCTTTTGCTAATGTACCTGTTGTGTGCTACCAATGTTTTTTTCATTCTCCGGATATTTACAATTTTACATCGTTGGCTGCAGTATCCAGGTGAAGATTTTTTCTCTTGTGTTAACTGAGGTTCCCTAGGAGACCAAGCAGGTTCAAGCAAGGTCCTATGACCACTTAAAATGTTATTTCTTCAAAAGTTAGCATCAAATGTGATATAGGTTCATAGGTTCATAGGTAGGTACTAGGCTATTGGCCCTAGGGCCTATATAGGCCTAGCCAAAGGTACCCTGGCTTTCGCCACCCAAAAAAATTATCTTCCTGTGCCACTGTTGAGCAGAGCCACAGAAGTGATCCCCGGGGTGAATTTTCTATCTCCCATCCAATCATCAAGATTTTTCTTGAACAGCGCTAATGAGGAGCTTTGTTTGATATAGATAGGTAGTTTGTTCCAGAGTATGGGAAGTCTCTGGGACAGGAATCTATCCCTCCAGCATGTTCTGTTTATTGTGGTGACGTGGTTTACGTCCCTAGAGCATGTAGCTCGTAGGGATTGGGATTCCTTTAAGTGGAGCATGTCTAAAAGCTCTGGGTTTGACATAGCTTTGTTTGTTAGGCAGAGATCGCCTCTGAGTAGGTGATATGCAACGGAGTAAAGCTGCAGTTTTTTGAGATGGTCTGCATAGAGCATCTCTTTGAGGCCGGTAATCCTCTTTGTGAGGTATTTATGTGGCCTTTCCAGTTGTTGTAGATGTCTTCTGAGGTACATACCAAAAGGCGCATTGTACTCTATAATGGGTCTAATGAGTGACGAGTTGAGGGGAACAATGACCTCTTTTTCCTGGATGAAAAACCTTTTGTGATGAGGTGTGCCACATAGAAGGATTTCCTGACTACTGTGGCGATGTGATTATCAAAGGAGAGACTACTGTCCACCTGTGTCCCAAGGTCTCTTATCACACTTTTGGTGTTAAGTAGACTACCACCTATGTGGTAGTTCATGGGTACTGAGTTTTTACCAAAAGGAATGACAATGCACTTTTTGGCATTGAGCTTGAGGCCATGGCTTTGACACCAGGCATCTGTCTCAGCAAGGCCCTTTTGTAGGATGTCCACATCTTTTGGAGTTTTGATTATGGCTCCTAGTTTGTAGTCATCTGCGAACTTCATTAGCCAAAGACCTTCTGTGTTAGCCTGTACTTCAGAGAAGTAGATACCAAACAGGAGAGGACCCAGGACTGAACCCTGTGGTACTCCACTTGTCACTGGTCTGAAGTTGGATTTGGAGTCTGCTACTTTCACAGTGTGGGTTCTGTCAGTGAGCCATTTGGCAACCCATCTTGTGACATAGGGATTTATACTTAGTTTAGTGAGTTTATCTATAATTCCAGAGTGGGGGATGGTGTCAAATGCCTTGGCGAGATCTAGTTAGGCTGTGTGAACCACCTTACCCTCATCTACGGCTTTGGTGACTGCTTCAAAGAAGTCTATCAGGTTTAGGAGACATGTTCTGCCTTTTACAAACCCGAACTGGGTGGGGTCCTGAGTTTGGAGATTACCAATGTCATTGTTTATAAGTTCCATGATGATATGCTCCATAGCCTTGCAGACCAGGCTCGTTAGGCTAATTGGGTGGTAGTTTCCGGGGTCTGTGGTGGCTCCCCCTTTGTGGAGTGGGATAACTGTCACTGTGCACCATTCAGTGGGCACATAGCCTGAGGTGAGGCTATGATTGAACATGGTACTTAGGTGGGGTGCCAGTTCGTTCTGTAGTTCATGTAGAACACAGCCTGGGATGTCATCAGGTCCCATGGATGCTGTGTTCTTGGCTTTGGATAGTGTGTTTTTTACATGTACAGCCATGATTACAGGAACTTTGCATTCTTCTGGTATAGAGATGGGCCCTTTAGGGAATGACAGAGGGGTAAAGTTAGCACTGAACCTATCTGCCGGGATGTTGGCAATATCCGTTGGTTCTGTATATTTAGTGCCATTGTGCTGTAACTCAGAGCAGATCTGAGTGTTGCCATTGAGATTCTTGACATAGCTATAGAATGCTTTGTGGTTGCCTTTAGAGTCAGTGGTGATTTTGTTTTCATAACTAGCTTTGGAGGATTTTATGAGGGATCTCAGCTTCTTACTGAAGCTGACCAGGGAGTTTCTCCAGTCATGGGATTTTACTCTTTTTTGCAACAGTTTCTTTCTTCTGTTGTAGAGTTTGTTTATGGCAGAGGACCACCAGATTGGCTTCCTTTTTTGGAGGATAGCATCTTGGTTCTGTTAGGGATTGCACGATCCATGCAGTCATGTAAGTGCTTATAAAGTGCATTTGTGTAGGATTCAGCAGTCATACCTCTATTGTCCGTCAGCATGGGTGTCGTGAAGTTTGCCACTTCTGTCTTAAGAAGCGTGAAGTTGGCTTTGGAGAAATTTTTTACTGTGGTTTCCCTAATGGGGGTTGGGAGAGGGATGTGGATGTCTAGTGTGATTAGCTTATGGTCGGATCTGACCAACGAGGAACTTACCTCTGGTGTGGAGCACAGGTTGCCCATGTTGGTAATAACCAGGTCTAGGATATTGTTGCCCCTGGTGGGGGTGTGGATAAGTTGATCCATGGCATTGGAATTTATGAATTCCAGAAAACGTTGAGCACAAGAGTTGGTACATGAGTAATTTTCCCAGTTAATGGTAGGGTAGTTGAAATCGCCCATTATTATGGTGTTAGGTTGTACCCTAATATTTTCCAGTGTATTAAGAAATAAGGAGTGGGAATCCTGGGGCATGGTGGGGGATCTGTAGCAAGCCACAATTTGGATTGCGGTCTTGCCCAGAGTTAGTTGCACTTGGATAATCTCGGATGCATTATGCTAAGCAACTAGCCTGGAGGTGTGGATATCCTTAATGAATATGGACACTCCTCCGCCTTTAGTGTTTCGGTCCAGGTTAGGTGGCCGAAAGGTGTGGTATGAATTATAGCCTGGTAATGCAGGGCTACTCTCTGGAGCCTTGAACCAGGTCTCTGTCACTGCACAGATGTCGATGTTCTCCATTTTAAGGAGTGCCTCGAGAGAGTGCATTTTGAGGTTTAGACTTCTAGCATTGAGTAGCAATACCCTCAGATCCTTCTTGCCTGTACCTGTTAGGGTGGTGAATTTGTCATTTGAACCTTGCCTAAAAAAGGCACTATAGGGGTGGCTAGAGCCTTAGCCAGTATCTGGAATCCCAGGGGCGACAGGTGCAGGCCATCTCTGGCAAAGCATCGTGGCTTGTCAATCATGTCATCTCAGGCAGACAGATACTGGATCCCCTTAGAATGACACCAGAAGCTTAGCCAATTGTTGAAGTCAATCATTTTGTCCTTGTACTGTGGTATCATTCTGGGTGATGGCAGGATGCTACTCAGGGCTAGGGTCATACCTGCCTGGGCTACAAGATTGGACAGCTCCTCCATGTCCCTTTTCATGTAGTCCAAGGAGGTACGTCTCAGGTCATTCACACCAACATGGACAGAGTCATATTTGTACTTGTTGTGGAGTGACCTGAGTGCATGTGTTATGTGGCAGATCCTGGCACCCGACAGGCAGCTGACAGTAACTTTCTCCTTGTTTAGCCTGGTGAGTGGAACATCAGTGTGCCTGACTATAGAGTCACCTATGACTAGAGTGTTGGGTACGTTGTTATGCCTTATGGGCTGTGGTTGAGTGGCACACTGAGATTGTGGGCTATGTGTCATTTGGGTTGTGTTGGGGGGTGGAGGTTGCTTGTGTTTCTGCTTTGGAGGTCCCTGTTGCTTGGGCAGGTTTTTACTGAGAGCCTCCACAAATGTAGGTGTGTGTTTTGTGTTTCTATGTGTGTGTTTTGGTGCTGTAGGTTTTGAGGGACTATGTGCTGAGTGTGGTGTGGTGCAAGTGTTTACCTTCTCCTCTTGACTGTCTAGTCAGTCTTGGGTGAAGAGAGCTTTGCTTCCAGTTTGGCTATATAAGTGCATTTCTCACAGGTTGTAGTGTTGGGTGGTAGGAGGAGAGGGTTGTCTGTGTACATGAGGCAATTACTGCATTGCCCCAAGATTCCCAGATTCATCAGGTAGACAGGAGAAAACACCGGGGGCTGACCCTTAGACATGCCTGGATATGTGCTTATTTGTTAAGTACTAGAAACTGTTTTCCTCTAGACAGTGAGGAAAGTTGAGTGCTGTAGTAATTTGTAGCTTATTTAGTGCTTACAATAAGTTCTGAACAAGTGCTGAAACAAAAAGCTGGCTAGTTCTAAGAAACAAAATTAAGCTAGAAGGCTTCCTTTTAACACAGAAAGGCTTGGGCCCTAGAAGCCTACAAATAGTCCTGGACACAGCAAATCTATATCCAGGCTAGACTACCCACAGGAAAGGCAGGAAACAAGCTTAGAAAAAGTTTTTTTTTTCAATCTATGAGACAGGAAGGACTCTCAGAGGACTACAGAGAAGAAAATAGGCAACTTTAGCAGATAGCCACCAGAGTGGGACTATTCACCTACATTGTGGATGTCACATGGACCAAATACTATGTGCATAAGTGAAAACCAGTAATATACCTTTACATTTGGTTTCACCTGTCACTGGAGCCCATGCCCATAAGCACTGCCACACCAGTAACAACTTTCGGAAAAGCAGTATATCTTACCTATTCATATTTCAGCAATCCAGAGATTATATCCAGTAGAAAGAATACCCTGTAAACAACTACATTTATTAAAAAGAAAGTGCAGTTCAGAGCAAAGATGGGGGCAATATGAATTGTTAAGCAAGAGGAGAAAAAGTTATGATATATTAAGTTGAGGAACTGTTTCCTTTTAGTAAGTGGGAGTAACATCAGTTTGTGTATAAAAAGTAATTGGTGCAATATGAGGCTTTTGACTTCACATGTACACAATGCTTCATAGAATCATTGCAAATATGGTTTTAAAATCTGCATCAGATATGTGATTTACTGTTATTGATATGATTATTGCTGCATGTATAGTCTGCTAAAACATGAAGAGCAGACTGCGCTTTTTGGTGTGTTACAGGTGTAATAGACCCTGCAAATAAGAGCAAGAAGCAAACAAACAACATTTGCATTAAGTTGTCCAAAGACATAATAGTCACTTCATTATAAGTCTCAGCAGCAGCAACCGAAGGTGTAGATACAAGTGGCATAACTGATCTAAAGAGAGGGCTTCATTGCACTCTTGACAACTTTTGATTTTGAACAACATAATAAGTCCATTCAACAGCTGTTTTCTGTTCCTTCAGTGATGTAGCATGTCATCTACCCGTGCTACATATGATCTTAGATAGTCCATACATTAATAGTATATATCAGCTACACACATCATCCAGATTGAATAAAACTGCTTCTGTATTCTATACATAGTATTGCAATGTACACATAGAGCTAAAATCGACTGAATGTAAGAACTGTTTACACTGTTTCCTTTGCAGGTGAACCAGAATTTCGATACACAGCTGGCCTACATGGAAATGAAGTTCTAGGCCGGGAGCTTTTGCTACTGTTAATGCAGTTCATGTGCAAAGAATTTAAAGATGGGAATCCACGAGTCCGCTACCTGATTGAGGAGACAAGAATTCATCTTGTACCCTCCCTTAATCCAGATGGATATGAGCTTGCCTACCAGGTGGTAAGTAAAGTAAAATAAATTGCAAAGGTAAATATTATACATGCTAGGTATCTAGAGGTGTGACAGGTGAATACTGGGTGTACTCATAAGTATGTGAATTTCTAATTTTATTTTACAGAGGAAGCTGCTTTGTATGTCTGACTTTCTTTGGTAATGGGAAGGGCTGCATTACTGCTCAGTTAGCCTTAAGTCTGGACTTTATCAGTGGAACCATTGTCCTGAATAGGGTTACCACCTGCCCCTCTTTGCGAGGGACAGTCCCTCTTTGGTCAGTTGTGTCCTGCGAAAGAAATAAAAAAATGGCAAATGTCCTGAGATTTTAGGACAAAAATATTTCCCAAGCTTTCTTTAATATTTTCATAAAACAGTTATCTTGGATCTGAAATATGTAAATGTTATATAAACTAGCATAAGCAACTCAAATGCTACAAGAATAATCTTTTATTTTGGCAAAAAAAGTGAAGTTCTGTCCTTTGCACTAGATGTGGGTATGATTTGTACTGCATCTATAAAAAATGTACCACTTTGGGCATTTGAAAAGGTGGCAACCCTACCTGAATAATGGAGAGAAGGAAGACAGGTACTGGGGAAACTATTGTGCTAAAGAAATCAGATTTTTTGCATCTTCTTTTTTTTTTTTTTTGTATTTTGGTCTTGACAATTCTTTTTATCTCTCTCAGATTTGCCTTTATCAAGAAGCCATCCTATCTATCTACATACAGAGCTGCATACAAGACTACCTAATCATGCTCTTGTACCTGGACTTCTGGACTTGCCAACTGGGCCATGGTCAATAACTGATATTAAAATGGATGGGGATGGACCAATAATTGGGATAGGAATGGCTGGGTGTGGTCCACTAACTGGAATAGGAATGGTTGAGTCAGGGCCACTAACTAGGACAGCACTGGTTGACAGTTTTACAGTTTATTGTGGAGAGAAATGTGCTGTTGCCGTTTATGGGATTCCCTTGGGAGAAGATTTCATAGTGTGTCGTTTGCAGATTTTTCTTCCATCTCTAGTTCTGACAAAGAAAGTCTGTAAAAACATTATTAGGCAGGTGTGCTGTCCAATGTTGCACCACTCTTCCACTTACTGTAAATCATTGAACCTGTTGTATCCCCCAGTCATTTGGGGGAGAAGGGCAGTCTGACCCTGAGAAATATCAGTCTCTTCCCCTCCCCTAAAAAAAGAAAAAAAGAGTTGTTTATGAGTGGTCAGTTGCTGTTATTACATTCTGTACTACTTCTTCAGCCTTGGACCCCTGAGAACATAATTAGTGTGTAGAATTACAATGGCTTCTCGTTAATGTATATGGTTTGCTTGAAGTGTGGGAAGTAAAAGAGACTATAATGAGAGACCATATGTAAATATATATATATATATATATATATATATATATATATACACACACACACGCACACACACACACACACACACACACACACACACACACACACACACACACACACACACACACGCACACACACACACACACACACACACACGCACACACACATTACAAAGAAGCATATATTGGCTAGCCCTATGGTTTAGGGATAGGGATAGAAATGGTTAAGCCATGGTTTGTGTAAGTGGAAGGTGTACACCCATACTACTATTGAGGAATCAAAATCATCAGCAACAGTAGCCAGGTTCATTCACACTTTCTACGTTTCTGTCTCTCTGAGGGACTGCAGCAAATCACAGCACCACTCAGTAGTCAAAGCGAGCTTATACAACAAGTGTACGTATACTATCTGTTCAGACGTATTTTGTGCTCACCCTTAAAATAGATTAGGATGGGTAGAACTGTGAAAAAGTAAGTCCTTCAATACAAAATAATACAGCAGCAGGGATCTGCCATCTAAGCCCTGGTTGCCTGATGTCAAAAGTAAAAAGAGTAATACAAAAAAATAAATAACAACTAAAATCTAATCAAAGTAAGGATTTATTTTTCATTTTTGGGTGAAACCCATAGTCACTGCAGCAACAGTTGTTACATATAACTTAAGTAGGGAAATGAGAACTATATACATAAAATATAAATTTGTTATTCAGGAAGGTTCTGTAAAGTGGAAGAAGCACAACAAATCTTTACTGCTGTGAATTTAATATGAAAGATAATCTAAATCATGTATTGTCAGAATGTTCTTTGTTGGACCAATTAAGAAATTATTTATTAAGAATTTTTGGTCCTCATAATGAAAGCGGAATGTAACTAGAACCACAAGATATTGTAGTACAGTTATTCATCACTAAGGAGGAGGAAGAAGAACATTTGGAAAAAGAAGTCTGACATCAGTATAACACGTTTGAAGTCATGTCACAGAATTCTATATTGCATTGACAAATTGTTAACATATTATTCTTATAGAAATTGGCCCTAATTCTACATTTGACTTTAAAAAGTTGTAACAACAGTATGCTGAGACAGTAGAATAAATTTGGACTGGTGAATCTCTTTGAACTCATGCTGATATTAGTATGATTCCTCTGCATATTATAGCTACATGCAGTATGTCATAGCTCTTGGAGGTGGTTGTTTGTTGTGCATATCGTGGTGTGTTATAACTACATGCAGTTTGTTGTAGCTGTTGGAGGTGGTTGTTTGTTGTGAATATTGTGATGGTTCGAATGAGCAGTAGTACTCTGCCCTTTCAAAAGATTTGCAAAGACACACTTCCTATGTACCAGCTTTAATCTTTAGTTGTTTAATGTATCAAATACTTCTCATTGCAGGGTTCAGAAATGGGCCACTGGTCACTCGGCCACTGGACAGAGGAAGGCTATGATATTTTCCAGAACTTTCCTGATCTCAACACAATCTTATGGGAAGCAGAAGACAGGGGCTGGGTACCCCGCAGATTCCCCAATCATCATATACCAATTCCAGAGATCTACAAGTCTGAAAATGCATCTGTAAGTAACTGTATAAACCTCCATGCACATTTCAAAGTGCCTTCAGTGCCTTAATAGATATTGGTAATTCAGTGTGTAATGATGCAGATTATGTTTGAAATTAGTTGTTTCCATTTACCCAATATGAGCATGAATGTAGATCTGAATGTTGTCACAGCTTATCTCTTCTTCAGTTGTATCCTGTCTGACAAGCTCTGGAGCTGCAGTATTTCTTAATACTATTAGAGATCTGGATTGTAGAAAAAAATAGTTGCATAATACATAATATAGAGGGAGAATGCCAGCATAGTAGTGTTGTGTACCTTTATGTCAGTACAGCTTTATATTTTCACTTTTTCTATGCCACTCAAGAGTATTCTTTCTGTATCTGTTCATCATTATTATATTTTAAATTATGTTTGCCATCTTATACCTTATCTATCGTGCTTATTTAATCTAAGTCAGCACTTGATATACATAATTACAACATTATTTTAATATTAGATGTTACAGACATGGTTAAGCGAGGAGTTATTTTAAATGTGAGAGAATGAGCTTAGCTTTTGGATTTTTACTCAGACTTCATTCAGCATGGAATTCAACACCATCATCTACCAGGTACTTGTAGAGTCGTTTTTGAAATATCATCAATTAATATTATTTCAATCTAAATAAGATGCCAGGATTGTTAGATGATTGGCCAAAGCAGAACCCATTTTAGTTTATTGAGCCTGGAAGACCAAGCTTGTGGAAAAGTGAAATAATCACATTAGGAACATTGCCTTTTTTGTAGAATTTGGAAATTTCAGTGCAGAATACAAAAGTGGAGACATGTGGGTTTATCTTCCTTTCATGGGAGAGTGGGATTTGAAGCTACAACAGACAAAAGTTCTTGTAATGTTACTTCTGAGTGCCATTTCATCAAATTTGGGTTCTACATCATGTGAAGAACCTCTCTTCAGTCAGTGGTAACAGAATGAGTACCAAGACCTAACCCCTTTCTCCCCAAAATAAATCCAAAATGCACATAGCTAAGTTAGAGTGGTACTTCAGCAAATATTTCACTAGAATGTGAGGTGTGTGTGTGTGTGTGTGTGTGTGTGTGTGTGTGTGTGTGTGTGTGTGTGTGTGTGTGTGTGTGTGTGTGTGTGTGTGTGTGTGTGTGTGTGTGTGTGTGTGTGTGTGTGTGTGTGTTTCTGACAAAAAGTTTGTTGTACATGTTTTATAAATGTGATGTATATTTAGAGGCATATGTATCTATGTGTATCTCTTACATACAATTCCTTCATTTTTTCAGGCTGGCACCCAAAGCTGCAGCTGGATCATATGCCACCTTGAGCAATCCCTCAGTTGAGGCACCCCCCCCCCCCCCGCCAACAAAAAATAAGTCCAGTAGAACTGAGGGCCAATAGAAAAATCCTCCAGCTCTTGGCTATGAGATATGTTTTTAAATAATACCTCTTTCCTTTATTTTAGAACTGTAGCAAATAAACACAATGTAGGCAGTCTTGCACTTAAGCAGCTGCAATTCAGATCCTAGTGGCTAAAGTGTTGTTGATACAGCTTCCATACTGCAAAACCTAGTAGAATTACCAAGACAGTAAATACAGAGAAATGGATTAGTCACAGGTCCTTAAAATAATTCCTGAAACTGGAATGCTTGTAGCCCAAAACACACATTCTGTAAAAAAAGTAAGAATGCTAGTTTGTTGATAAATTCAGTAGACTGCTGCCTCAGAAAGGTGCTGACAAATGGAGCAACAGTTTCAGGGCCAAAACAGTAGATAGTGTTGTCCAGGTCATGTATCTTAAGGGAAGAAATGGACTTTCAGTTTATCACATCAACATATATTTCAACAGAGACAATCATTCACGTGAGCACTGCATTTGATGTGCAAACAGACTGTGTGTAAAAACTTAACAGTAAAGATACATCTAATTTAACATCAAAGTGGGCTAAATAAATACCTAATAAAACTGATAATTTAGTAGGTGTAATGGACTTCTCGGGAAAAGCCGAAAGACACAACAATGGACTTCTTAAAATTAATATTGCAAGAAATTGTCTAGTTAAAAGAACTGAATGAGAAATTAACCTATCATTTTGAAGTAATAACTTCAAATTTAAAGAAACAGTCTAAAATGGCAATACTGAATTATAAAATAATGTTCTCTATACCAAGGCTAAAGCACTAAAAACAGTGAAAACTACACTGAATGATTCTGAATATGACTAAGGCGATGCAGTATGAGGCTGACCAGACTAGAGAATTGGGAAAATGAACATTTTCTGCTTAATTCTGGCTGTAAGGTGATAGGAGAAATAATACAAACATCGCTTGATACTCGAGTGCTGGAGTACTTCCCTGCTATAGTGTGTTAAGCTGATGTGATTATGTTACTGATTAAGTCAGAGTAGACCAATCAGGTCAATGAATGCAATTTTGTAAAATGCAAGAAGAGTGAGTTTGCTTTTTATATAGGTCTACTTTTTATCAGCTCTGAGCCTTTTCTTATTTGCAGTAGGGATGGACAGATTGACAGATGACAAGTGACATTCCGGGTAAGTGGAGTCACTTATTTCAGATTCACTGAAGTCTAAATCCGATGATAAACAGTAGACCCATATATACATATCTATATATATGTCACAAAAGGAGATACTGCCAGCCCAGCTGTTTGGAATTTTGTAAATAATTATATGTCATTTGTGAATATCAACATGATTCATGTAAGATGCTTGTGTTACAACTGTATTGGAACTGTATGTCATGTGTATATTAAACTTGTTTGTACAGTCATGTGTGTTGAAAAAGGTTTTTGTAAAGTGCTTGAAAAGTAACCACAGCATGCCCTACTGGAAAAGAATAGAAATGTACATGCACTATTGTAACTTTTTAAATGTATACATTTTAATAGTGGAAACTGGAATACAGGAAGTTAACTTCAGAAAAATAGCTGAAATTAAATTACTTTATGGCAGCAAGGAGACACAATATCTTTGCTGAGAAATTTTCTGTATTGTCTTGGAAGTGTTTTATTGTTTTATGACTTCCACCGTTTGCCAAAGATCTGAGGAAAAACCCTTGTCTATGTATTTTTACAGGTAGATGCTAAATGCTACCAGCTGCCATCAATGGTTGTTTTGGGACCTGAGAGCTAGGAGTCAGATGACAAGAAATAATGTCATTCTGCAAGGTAGCTTGCGGTAATATTTGAGGTATTAATCTGAGAACTATCTGAGTGAGAGACTGCATTCTGTATTCTGTCTTGGACCTGACAAGATCCAGTCACCACACATTTACCTTGCTCTGAAGTAAGTTAACAAGGTATAGTAATTCTCTTATATATAGTCTGGAATATAGCATAGCTTAGTTGGGTATTTTTCTTCATTTATTTGAGACTATCCTGCAATGTTATTTTAAATATTTCCTGTGATTTTGAACTCTGATGTAATTGTGAAAATAAACTGAGTATTTTCTTGTTCTTTTGTTGTATATTATTAAATATATTTAAACCTTTCATTGTGGCTGATCTTTGTCGAGCTATTTAAGTTCTGAGAGCACTTGCATATTTATTTAGTGACCCTGTGGGCCACTCATTATAGCCTTGCTCTTGGTCAAACTACCATTTGTATTAATAGTAACATTACACAGTAAAATTGGACACCCTTTGTTAAGGGCCTTGAAGTAGCTGATAAAGGGTTCTGATGGCAGTGATAACTACCTTATAGTCTGGGTAGAATGGGGCATAGCTAGTAAGTCTGTGCCAGCCTTTCCAAGGTGTGTGTGTGTGTGTGTGTGTGTGTGTGTGTGTGTGTGTGTGTGTGTGTGTAAAACAAATCTCTAAGAGTGTGTGTGTCAGCTACATGGGCAGGGACATGAAGCACTGGTTGGACAGAGAGGGTGCTGGAGGACTTGGCTTGGAAATCCATCTGAGGTCTCAACTCTATAGCTATGCCAGTCGGGAGTCTTACTGGGGATCTGGAGAAAGAGGGAGAAACCAGACCCAGATTGACTGTGGTCTCTGTGTGCTGTTAAGGGAAATTGCTCTTTACTGTGTTTGTACTTGTCATCCTCCCAATGTACGTCCCCCACTGGTGCTAGTGGTGAGGATTGAGGCTCCTTGATTACTGGTCCAGTGGTATCAATATATATATATATATATATATATATATATATATATATATCTAAGTCCGGGGTGTGGGGGTGTTCCCCGAACATGAAGAGGTTGAGTTGTTCATATAAGGTGGTTTTGGCAAACGCTATTCATTTTTTTTTCCATTCTCCAAAATTAACTTTGATGATTTGACATGAATCCAAGTCAGTACTGGCATATACATAAATGGATTGATAAATGTTCTGAGTAGAAGAGTATTTAGTTAAATAAGGGAAATATTGATATGGGATTATTTTGTTCTTGAAGACAATTAGTAAATGTTTTAAGGACTGGTGTTGAGTAAAAGCAATTGGTTGGGATGTTTAAACATGTTGGGGAGTGAACTGCAGTGATTATTTTATTTATTTATTTTTCTGTGTTGCTCCAGAGCTATATTCTAGGTATAAGTGAATGGATCTTTTGCTTCTTAATAGTTACTTGCTTATTATTTTTATATTATGTCCAGATTTACTATGGATGGCTGATAAGATGAAGCACTGTGTAGTAAGATGTTTCAGGGGTTCTGTACAGCTTGAAGTATTACTTGTAAGTGATGTTAGTAATATAAAACTGTATATGTGGAGTTGGATTTACTGCCTGGAATAGTGATGGGCATTCAGTTTACTGCACTGTAGCACCAGAAGGAGTTATGAACTGAACAGATGTGGAGTATATTGCAGGCAGTAAGAATGGATGTTAATTAGATGTTCATAGGTTCGTGGGTCTTAACTAAGCTTCCAGGCAAGGAGACTATTTAGAAGCTCAGCCATATCACCCACTACTGATTGGAGTCCAGAAATGCACCCCATTAAGGAGATTTTCATCCACATATTCCAGGTGAAAATTTGTGATCACCTTTCTAGTCATCCAGGCTGGTTTTAATGAGAGCAAGAGAAGCACGCTGGTCACTTTACAAAGGCAGCATGTTCCACAAATGTAGAATGCATTGGATTTGCTGTCTGTCAAGCCACTTAATGCTGTCAGTTTGGTAGTACAAATTTATGCCCTTAGAGCAAATGTTTGCTTTACCAGTGGTTCTGCTTAGGTGAAGGAGTTCAAGGGGTGCTGGGCCTTTCATAGCATGGAAGGCTGAGCAGAGATCACCTATAAAGACTCTGTATGACACAGAGTATTGGGAGCAGAGTTTTATCAGAACTGCTAAGGGTACTGAGCCCTGAAATCTTTTCATGAGGAAACATTGAGATAGTTTCTTAGTGAAGTAGATTCAAAAGGGGGCATTGTATTCAATTATGGGCCTATTTGGAGAGGAATAAAGCAAGGCTATAATATCTTTGGACACTGAGGAGATAGCACAAAGGATACATTGTGCAAGGTAGAAGGATTTTCTAGCCACTATATGTAATTTTGGTCAAAGGAGAGTGAGAGCCTGTTGCCAGCAAGGATCCCCAAATCCTTGATGGCTGTGTCAGATTTAAGTGGAATATTATCTACAGTAGAGTAGTGATGCTAGACTTACCAAAGGAAATTGTCTTGTATTTTTTGGCATTGGTGGTTCAAAGCATTTGTTTTGTCTAGCCCTTGCTGATGAATCTTAATATCAAAATGGAAACTGATAACTGTTCCTATTTTGCATTAATTAGCAAACTTGGTTAGCCATAGTCCATTGATATCAGCTTTAATGCCAGAAGTGTATATACCAAAGAAGAGGAGACCCCCAACTTTAATGGTATGGGTTGTGTTATAAAACCAGTTACCTATCCACCAAACTATTTATAGGTTAATGTTAAAATGGGAGAGTTTTCCAATAATCCCGGAATTAAGACAGTGTCAGAGACATTGGAAAGGGCTTGGTAGGCAACATGGATTGTATGCCCTTTATTAATGGTCTCAGTGACCATTTCAAAAAAACTCAGACTAGTGGGAATCAAGTTATGTAAGGTCACCTATATCATTGTTTATTAGTTCAACTGTAAAGGTTAATAAAATGTTAAAATATTATCTCCGTTTATGGTTTGTGCAGGTCCTACACACCCTTGACTGTAGGTGGACTTTTTCATAAAATCTTGAGTTGATATAAAGATGCACAAAGGTAAAGGCTGGTAGTATTCCAAGGGAGGTGACCCTTTATGCTGTAAATCACCACTAAAAATTGTACTGAACTTTTGAAATTTCGATATTGTATGTAAATTATTTTGAATGTGGACAGCTTGTACAGTTTGCACATATAAATGAATGATTTGCAACATAACATCTGTGTGTTGGAATATTTTTAAAAATTAACCCACATCATTATGATCAAGTAGGCAGCATTTAAATGTTATAGAAATCGATTTGTTAGGAAATTGTATAAAGAGAAGAGTGAATAGAATGAATAGCAGAGGTAACAGCTTAAGCTATATTCTATTTTATTGAAATAAATTTCAAAAATATTAGTCTTACAGTCTATGGAATGAAACTTCCTATATCAACAAAACCAGTAAGTAAAAAGAGTGGTAAATTCCAACAACATGAACATTGTATAAACACATCTGTTAAATACTCACATTTATAAATAAAAAATAGCTCCATAACTAGCGTGCTTATTGAATGAAAAAAATGATCAAGTAAAAAGAACTGAAGAGAAAAATTTGTAATACTGAGTTTAATCCAAGTAAAGAAATGATGCAGAAAGCAATTAAGTGATTAATCATAGCAAATGTTTTGGAACAGAAGTTATTTCAGCAGAATTTTATAACATTTTACAAAAAAAATGAGCCCCATGGTAATAAAATTATAAACTTGGCTCTGATTGAAGCTCAGAACTCTGTTGCAATCACATTATCCATAAAGAAGCTACAGAACAGGATATTATTTTAAGATATACACCAGCTTCATTTCTTTACACATTGCAGAACTTCAACTACTTTAGTAAATCAGTATTTATTGAAAGTGATCCAACAAATTGTTTCTCCTTTGTGATATGGCTGTTCACTAAGTACTTTACACTACATGTCAAGCAGTGCACTAATAATTTATGTGTAAGACCAATCTCTTGAAGTCAGAAAAGTTACTGTGAGGTGTACATGAGGTGTTCACCTTGTGGTAACTTTTTTGTATTCTAAGACAGCCGTTCCATGACACTGCAACATGAAGACATACAACAGCACAGTGGCCTGTCTTCACAACAGTGCTAGATGCCAATGAGGCATTCTTGGGGGGCATATGCTAATTAGCCATGTGTTCTTCCCTGGAACTGTGTGCAGTAAGACATTTACACAACAGAGAAATTCAAAAAATCACCCAGCTGTGTAAAGTTGTACTGCCACTCCTGGCTATTCATGATAATGAACACAGCTAAAAAGTCATGTTCATCCATTGCTTTAGAGGTAAACACTATAGAGTTTAGTGGTCAGATAGTGTTAAGGGCTATCCTTCTTTAATTTCTCCAAGTCTTTTGGGTTTCTATTACCGTGATAGGAATGCACCCCATTTTTAAGTCAGGGTATGATTAAAGTTCATTAAATTAGTATTGTTTCAGTCTTTGATGTTAGTCAAAAGTGCTCTTTGCAGCATCTGCAATGACACTTGAATGGACTTCTGTAATTCATATTGAGTTACATGTATTGGTAACATATTTAAGTACGACTGTAAAATCTTTTTATTAGTTGCTCCTACTACTGTTGGAACTCTCTGGGTATATTTCTTCCACATTGCTCTCTTTTCTGCCTACAAATCCTTGTGTTTCCAGTTCTTCTCAACTACTTCAATATTGCAGTGTTTGCACAATCCCCAGTGCAACAGTCTTGCCAGATTATTGGGCCTTTCAGTATACAGGCCTTTGTCATGAGTGTATTAAACCCAGCAACAAGAAGTGCAAGTGTTTCAATGTTCAATGTTCTTTCTAAACCAACATGTACATAGTCCACTCTCCTGAGCTACCATTATTACCCTTTCACCTTTTGGTTTCAGTTCACCTCTCCTTAACCATTAAATAGTCAAATCCTGATCAACATGTGGTTGTTATAGGAGATATCTGTACTTGCAACAATATTTATGCCTTTTTCACATTTCTTCCTTCTCATCTGATCTTTCTCCTTACAGCGTTTCTTTTGTTTTTTGGCACATTCAGTTACTGTGTTATTTTTGCCTATTTCTGGTTTGGTTTCCATTCTCACGTGACATCAAAATGATTCTGCTAAAGTAAGCAGAGAAGTCATCTTAGACTTTCTCCTCATGTTTTAAAACTTGCCCTATGTTTGGATGTGGTGAGATAAGCAGATATGTATGCAGTCCCATGATTACAAATCTATACATGTAATCAAGATATATTCCTTGTTCTGAAGGAGTGAGAAAGTCACTGAAAAACCAATCAATAAAAACAAAATGAAAACTCCAGCAAAGCTAGAACTTACACTGAGTGACCTCCCAAATCTCTTGTATCAGAGGCATATGGGATATATGCAAATGATCCTTGTGAACATCAGGTGTTTCAGCTAAATGACGAAACAAGTCATGGGCATTCAGAATCGCCAATTCAATTGAATACATGCAACATCCTAGTGAGTTACTGCATTGTATTATGTTTTCAACACTTCTTTCTCTTTTTTTGTCTCCCAGAGGCTGCCCCATCTCTGGAATAGACTTCCCATACATGTCAAACAGAGCACCTCGCTGGTCCACTTCAAGCGCAGTCTTGAGCAGATGGGAATCCACAAATTTGTCTCAGGGGTTCCACCTGTGTCCCTCCTTGACAGGGGCAACAGTTGCTGACTGGGGTTTCTTTCTTGGGAATAAACTCTTGGCTAGGCTTGTAAGGGCCACAGGGCCATTAGCCTAGTAACCTTATATGATCCTATGATCCTAAATGCCCCAAAATTGAGACAAATTTTAAATACTGCTCTTCTAAACTTAGAAAGTTGCTAGAATAACAGGATTTCTTAGTGTACATTTTCTGAAGGATAGGAAGTCTGAAACTCAAATGTGTGTCATTATTTAGTAAGTTCAATCATTAGTGATTTGCTAGAAAATCAAAATTTTATGAGGAACAGAACAAAACTATGAGGCAAAAATCTGGACATTCAGGGAAAATCTGGACAGTTGAGAGGTATGCTGGTAGCGATGACAGAGCAAAGTGACAGAAAGTACAACTGTGTAAAATCTCACCATAAAAGTTGATGTCATCCTCTTCTCTGATGCAATATTCGGTACATAAGTGATGTATCGTCGTGGACAGCCCATCACTTAGCCAGTATAAATAAGCTTAAAAGAGATCTTGGTTGTGCTGTATGTCACATTTATGTTCCCCACACAGAACATGGGGTAAAAAGGGGCTTATGTACGCAACTACCTAGAACTGTATTGCTTCAGAAGAGAACAGTCATCATAGGACAAAGGAGTCCATATGCATCCAGAAGGAAAAAATGCAGAATAAACAAGAGGGGGTTGGAGGGAGGGAGTACATACTGCAGCAAGGAAGATTAGGTCATCTACTGTTATGGTAAGATTTTACACAACTGTACTATGTCATTCTGTATCACTGTTGCAGGGAGAGTGAAAAAGCTCAAGAACAGAATGGGAGATGGAAGGCTGAGAAGAACCCTCAACAAACCCACATAAAATGGTTTCAGCAAAACCTGCTCTGGCCCTAGAAACCATATCCAGCTTATAATGTTTAGTAAATGTATGCACTGAAGACCAAGTAGCAACTTCAAGGATCAAATGGTATCCAACCCCTTGAAGAAGGCACCAGAAGAGGCAACAGTTCAAGCGGAATGAGCTCTAACAAAAGCAGACAGAGATTTGCCATGAAAAGAATAATAAAAATAAATTGTCTCAGATCTCTTGGAGGGGATGGTTTGTTTATAAATAGCCAAACCCAATGACCTGGAATGAAAGGAAACAAAAAGCTGATCAGACTTACGAATAGTTCTAGTTTTATCCAAGTAGTACCTGAACTGTCTGCAAATCCAGAATATGCAGGATCGTATCACTACCAGACTGAGGAGAAGAGAAAAAGGAAGGGAGATGTACTGACTGATTTAAGGACAACTCATTGACTACCTTGAGCATAACAGAAGGATTAGTAGAAAGGGATTCCCTGTCCCTGTGAAAAAACAATAAAGAAGGAATGGTCATAAGGGCCTGGAGCTGAGAAACCTTCCGAACAGAAGTAAGAGCCAGCAACAAAACAGTCTTCCAGGTGCAATGTTGCAAAGAAGCAGAATCTACAGGCTCAAAATGAGTCTGAGTCAATTTTCCAAACCAAAGTTAAGGTCCCAAGGAGGAGGAATAGGCTTTCTTGGAGGGCATAATATGTAGGACACCTTTAAGAAATTGTTTGATCTCAAATGACAGGTCAAATGAGGATTCAAGGGCAGACAAGCAGAAATGGCTGACAAATGGGCCTTCACAGAAGAATAGGACAGGCATGACTAGAGCAACTCATACAAATGTCAGGACCAGAGGGACACTGAAAGAGGACCCTGGTTACGACCATGGCACTAGACTGAAGATCTTTTCCATTTGGACATTTTCTGGTTGAGGGTTTTCTTGCTTCATGTAAAACCCTGAACACATCCTCAGAAAACAGGTTCCTGAAAGGGATCACCCACAATGTCAGTTGCAGAGTAGACAGGTTTGGATGAATGACAGACCTCTTGTATCACAAGGAGCTCCAACCAGTGAGGTAACTTGTGATGACTGCCCATGGCCAGATGCATTATTTCTGACAGAGTAGTCTGCAATGAATATTTAAAGTCTGCCAACTCACTATATTCCAAAAAATATGTTCCCCATTAGCTCTTTCTTCGTCATCAAACCTTCAATATTTGCTAACCTTGAGTTATCTTCTGCTTCTCCTCTCTCCCTTTCCTTTACAAAAAAAAAACTTTGCTAGAATCTCCCTGTGTTCTGCTTAACTGTAAAAAAAATTATGCTTGTTTCCTGCCTTTCCTGTAACTAGTCTAGTCCAGATACAGATGTGCTATATCCAGGACTATTTGTAAGCTTTTGAGCCCCCCCCCCCAAGCCTGTCTGTGTTGGAGGGAAGCCTGCTAGCTTATCAGTGGGAGTGGTAAGCACTAGGTAACCTACCTACCACATAAGGAGTGTTTTCTAGGCCCAAAAATTGTAGTTATTGCCCGTTTGGACAGTTTTTCCATCTTTCTCTCAACTTCCTGATTTAAATTAAAAGCCCACATTTGCACTTGTTCCCCCCCTTCCTGTAACTAGTCTAGTCCAGATACAGATTTGCTGTATCCAGGACTGTTTGTAAGCTCCTGAGCCCTCCCAAGCCTTTCTGTGTTGGAGGGAAGCCTTCTAGCTTATCAGTGGGAGTGATAAGCACTAGGTAACCTATCTACCACATAAGGAGTGGTTCTGGCCCAGAAATTGTAGTTATTGGCCATTTGGGCAGTTTTTCCATCTCTCTCAACTTTCTGATTTAAATGCCCGCATTTGCACTTGTTTCCCCCCTTTCCTGTAACTAGTCTAGTCCTGATACAGATTTGCTGTATCCAGGACTGTTTATAAGCTCCTGAGGCCCCAAAGCCTTTTTGTGTTGGAGAGAAGCCTGCTAGCTTATCAGTGGGAGTGGTAAGCACAAGGTAACCTATCTACCACATAAGGAGTGTTTTCTGGCCCAGAAATTGTAGGTATTGGCCGTTTGGGCAATTTTTCCATCTCTTTCAACTTTCTGATTTAAAAGCCCGCATTTGCACTTGTTTCTTTCCTGTAACTAGTCTAGTTCAGATACAGACTCTTAGTTTTAGCACTTGAATTTGCTTATTCATGCTCAGCATATGTTCAGAACTTGTTGTAAGCACTAAATAAGCTACAAATTACTACAGCACTCAACCTTCCTCATTAACTAGAGAAAAACAGCTCTTGTATTCACTTTCCTCACGTCTAGAGGAAAATCGTTTTTTATTCAGGCATGTCCAAGGGTCAGTTCCCAGTGTTCTGTCCTGTCTATCTGATGAATCTGGGCATCTTGGGGCAATGTAGCAATTGCCTCATGTACACAGACAACACTCTCCTCCTAAAACCCAACACTACAGCCTGTGAGAGATGCACTTATCTAGTCAAACTGGAGGTAAAGCTCTCTCCAACCAAAGACTGAACTTGACAGTCAAGAGGAGAAGGTAAACCTGTGCACCACACCACAATCATCACATAGTCCCACTAAACCTACACCACCAAAATCCACACATCGAAACACAAAAACATTCATGGAGGCTCTCAATAATAATCTGCTCAAGCAACAGAGACCTCCAAAGCAGAAATGCAAGCAACCTCCACCCCCCCCAACAGAACCCAAATGACACATAGCCCACAGACTCAGTGTGCCACTCAATCATAGCCCATAAGGCAAAACAACATACCCAACACAGTGGTCATAGGAGACTCTATAGTCAGGCACACTGATGTCCCACTCACCAGGCTAAACAAGGAGAAGGTTACTGTCAGCTGCCTGTCGGGTGCCAGGATCTGCCACATAACCCACGCACTCAGGCCACTCCACATCAAGTACAAATATGACTCTTTCATTGTCCATGTTGGTGTGAATGACCTGAGATGTACCTCCCTGGACTACATGAAAAGAGACAAGGAAGAGGTCTCCGATCTTGTAGCCCAGGCAGGTATGACCCTAGCCCTGAGTAGCATCCTGCCATCACCCAGAATTATACCGCAGTACAAGGACAAAATGATTGACTTCAACAATTGGCTAAGCTTCTGGTGTCATTCTAAGGGGATTCAGTATCTGCCTGCCTGGGACACTAAGGCTCTTGCCGCCCCTTTAGTGCCTTTTTTAGGCAAGGTTCAAATGACAAAGTCACCACCGTAACAGGAACAGGCAGGCAAAAACTGAAGGCAATGCTACTCAATGCTGGAAGTCTAAATCTCAAAATGCACTCCCTTGAGGCACTCCTTAAAATGGAGAACATCAATATGTGTGCAGTGACTGAGAACTGGTTCAAGGCTCCAGAGAGCACCCCTGCATTACCAGGCTATAACTCATGCCACACTTTTTGGCCACCTAACCTGGACCGGAACACCAAAGGCGGAGGTGTGTCTATATTCATTAAGGAAATACACACCTCCAGGCTAGTTGCTCAGCATAATGCAGCCGAGATTATCCAAGTGCAACCAATTCTGGGCAAAGCTGCAATCCAAATTGTAGCTTGCTACATATCCCCCACCATGCTCCAGGATTGACACTCCTCTTTTCTTGATATACTGGAAAATATTAGGGTTCAACCAAACAGCCCAATAATGGGCGATTTCAAGTACCTCACCTTTAACTGGGAAAACTACTCATGTACCAACTCCTTCACTCAACACTTTCAGGAATTCATAAATTCCAATGCCCTGGATCAACTTATCCACACACCATCAGGGGCAACAATATCCTAGACCTAGTCATTACCAACATGAGTGCCCGGTGTTCCACATCTGAAGTCAACTCCTCATTGGTCAGATCCGACCATAAGCTAATCACCCTAGATATCCACATTCCGCCCCCACCCCATTAAGGAAACCACGGTAAAAAAATTCTCCAAAGCCAACGTTATGCTTCTTAAGACAGAAGTGGCGAACTTCATGACACCCATGCAGATGGCCAATACAGTTACGACTGCTGAGTCCTGCATAAATGCACTCTATAAGCACACAAGTGCATGGATCGTGCTATCCCAAACAGAACCAAGATGCTATTCTCCAAAAAAAGGAAGCCAATCTGGTGTTTACCTGCCATAAACAAACTGTACAACAGAAGGAAGAAACTGTTGCAAAAGAGAGTAAAATCCCATGAGTGGAGGAGCTCCCTGGTCAGCCTCAGTAAGAAGCTGAGATCCCTTATAAGATCATCCAAAGCTAGCTATGAAAACAAAATTGCCACTGATTCTAGGGACAACCACAAAGCATTCAATAGCTATGTCAAGAATCTCAGTGGCAACACCCAGATCTGCTCTGAGTTTCAGCACAACGACACAAAAATGACAGAACCAACAGATATTGCCAACATCCTGGCAGATAGGTTCAGTGCTAACTTTACTCCCTTCTCACCTCCTAAAGGGCCCATATATATAAATATATATATATATATATATATATATATATATATATATATATTTATACAGGTAGAATGCGGAGTCCCTGTAATCACAACTACGCAGGTAAAAGCTGCACTCTCTAAAGCCAAAAACACAGCATCCATGAGACCGGACAACATCCCAAGCTGCGTTTTACACAAACTTCAGAACGAACTGGCTCCCCACCTAAGCACCATGTTCAATCATAGCCTCGCGTCAGGCTTTGTGCCCACTGAATGGCACACAGCAACAGTTATCCCACTCCACGAAGGGGGAGCCACCACTGATCCCAGGAACTATCGCCCTATTAGCCTGACGAGCCTGGTATGTAAGGGCATGGAACATATCATCATGCAACTCATAAACAAAGACATTGGTAATCTCCAAAGTCTGGACCCCACCCAGTTCGGATTTGTGAAAGGCAGATCATGCCTCCTGTGCATGATCGACTTCTTTGTGGTAGTCACCAAAGCTGTAGACGAGGGTAAGGTGGTTCACACAGCCTATCTTGACCTCGCCAAGGCTTTCAACACCATCCCCCATTCTGGAATTATAGCTAAACTCACTAAACTAGGTGTAAATCCCTATGTCACAAGATGGGTTGCCAACTGGCTCACTGACAGAACCCACACTGTAAAAGTTGCAGACTCCAAATCTGACTTCAAACCAGTGACAAGTGGAGTACCACAGGGTTCAGTCCTGGGACCTCTCCTGTTTGATATCTACTTCTCTGAAGTACAGGCTAACACAGAAGGCCTTTGACTAATGAAATTCACAGATGACTACAAACTAAGAGCCATAGTAGAGTCCCAAAATGATGTGGACATCCTACAGAAGGGCCTCACTGAGACACATGCCTGGTGTCAGAGCCATGGCGTCAAGCTCAGTGCCAAAAAGTACATTGTCATCCCCTTTGGTAAAAACTCTGTAGCCATGAGCTACCACAAAGGTGGCAGTCTACTTAATGCCGAATGTGTGATAAGAGACCTTGGGACCCAGGTGGACAGTAGTCTCTCCTTTGAGAATCACATCACCAAAGTAGTCAGGAAATCCTTCTACATGGCACACCTCATCACAAAAGGGTTCTCATCCAGGAAAAAAGAGGTCATTGCTCCCCTCATCTCGACACTCATTAGATCCGGTATAGAGTACAATGCCCCCTTTGGAATGTACCTCACAAGACATCTACAGCAGCTGGAAAGGCCATAGACGTACCTCACAAAGAGGATTACTGGCCTCAAACAGATGTCCTACACTGACTGTCTCAAAAAACTCCAGCTTTACTTCATAGCATATCGCCTACTTCGAGATGATCTCAGCCTAACATATAAAGCTATGTCAAACCCAGAGCTGTTGGACATGCTACACCTAATGAAATCCCAATTCCTCCGAGTTACATGCTCTAGGGACCTAAACCTTGTCACCACAATAAACAGGACATGCTGGAGGGATAGATTCCTGTCCCAGAGACTTCCCATACTTTGGAACAAGCTACCCATCTTTGTCAAGCAAAGTTCCTCATTAGCAAGAAAAATCTTAATGAGTGGATGGGAAATAGGAAATACACCCTGGGGATCACTTCTGTGGCTCTGCTCGACAGGGGCACAGAAAAATAACTTTCTTGGGTGGCATAAGACAGGGAACCTTGTTGGCTAGGCTTACTTAGGCCCTTGGGCCGATAGCCCAGTACCAACCTATAAACCTATGAAAAAAATAAAAAAGGTGGGAGCTTCAAACCCTGTACCTTTACCATAGGAAACATCAGTATTAACCCACTGTTTAACTGATAAGTTAGTACAAAAATGTTTTTTTAACATATGTAGAGAATCTCTGGCATTATTCATTGCCTGCAACAGTTTGTGAGTTATGAAGGAGTGGGCAGGGAACACAAAGCATACCTCTCAACCTTGTAGAGCAAGAAATCCAGACAAAGCCAGAATTCATAGTGAGAAAAAGACCCATATTCAGGGACAGGTTTAAATCGTTCCTCCTAAAACTTAGCCAGTTTAACAGCTTTTGGCCTACCTTGCAGTTATTGAATAATATGAAGGGTGAAAGTGTAATGTCTGGCATTAATGATGGACTGTACTCATTCATAATTTACCAGGGTAGGAAAAAAAAGACATTGGGATGTTCTGACAGCACAGGGGCAGGTATGGGGTAGAGGCAGATGGGGTCAGGCTCCATGTGGGGATGAATAAGATACATAAACTAGGAAAGGGGATATGTTACAGGTACAAGGCCACAAAAGACAAAGTCTGGGATATTGTGGGGTTGATTAGAAAGATTTAAGGCATGTAACTGAACAGAGAAGCTCGATTTTTGTGCCATACGGTTATGACCCCATTATCTAGCTACCAATTTAGGAAAATATTAAATGAGGACCTATGGAGACTGATTTTAGGTAATACCTTGACAGCACATTCATTTAGAATAGGAATTGCATTGTTCACAGATGCAAAAGGGGTACCAGAAGCCGAAATTATGCATTTACATCAAGAGAGATTGCAAGCATATAAAAGATATGCCAAATCACAGTGTGCTAACCCCATACCACTCAACCTCTTAGTGCAAAAAATCTGGACAAAGCCTTACAATGTAGTGAGACAAAGGCCCAAAAATAAGGACGGATTTTAAATATTGATATTATAAACTTAGAAAGGTGCTAGAATTCCAGGATTTGTCTTAGTGTGTATTTTTCTGAAGGATATGAAGTCTGAAACACAAATGTATATAATTAATTAGTGACTTCAGTTGTCAGATTATCCCAGTGATTTGCCAGAAAAATCACAAATTTCATGAGGAACAGACCAAAAATATGAGGCGGAAATCTGGACATTCTGTAAAAATCTGGACAGTTGAGAGGTGTGGGTAACCCATGTTGTCATTTGTAGATGACAAGAAACAGTCCTTGCGATTTGGATACTTGGTCTTTCCTACATGTATTAAGCAGCCATATAACTGGGCAAGGTGGGGGGACTGGAATTTTGGAGGAAGAAGTTCAGTTTCAATTTCAGGAAAGAGAGAAATGCAGTGTCAACACCTGCTGGGAGGTCAATGAGCATATGTTGAGAAGTTTCCAGAAATAAATGTTACTGTGTTTCACATAGGAGTGAATAATGTCATTAGTAGCTGACTGTTACCATTTAAAGATAGAATACAACACTGGTTAGAGCAAATAGGACAGAAGTGGACAAAAATTAAGAAAGTGTGGTCAGATCTCATCTAATGGCAGAGCTTATTGGGGACAAAAAAAAAACCCAGAGAGGTCAAGAGGGTTAGAAAGCATGCAAACAGATTTGTTTGGAAACAGGTGACAGTATTAGGTGATGAGATGGTACAGCACCTCAGCTTTACAAGAATGATGGGGTTCACTTGTTAGAATAAGAATCAAGCTATTTGCAAATAACCTAAGTAAAGGAATTGAGGAAGTGCACAAGAGATGCTCTTGATTGAGGAAAAGTGTGACTTGTCAGTCCAGTCATCCTCCTGTGACTTGAAAGGCTAAACTGCAAGGGAGTAGGCATGGTAGGGCAGCACAGACTCGAACAGCTTGGCCCTGGCCTGGTGAGTCACCCTATTGTGTCAGTGCATAGGCTGGATGGCCAAAGTCTAGAGTCCACATGTTGCAGAGTCCCTTCAGCCATTGGTGTTGACTGAATGAGACCAGGTGACTATTGTGGATGAGACCAGGTGACTATTGATGGCTAGTTTGCAGATCTCTTCAGTCACTGGTGTTGGTTGAATGTTTTGCATGTAACACTTTGTGCTTGATGGTCTGGTTGGTTTTGTTTACCTTTCAAGTTTTGTCCCTTGTGGATATCTGAATATCATGACTATCAAGTGATTGGGGTTGACTGATATTGATTTTCAAAGAACTGGCCCTAGTTGATCCTTGATTCAGTTGCATTATTTCTTGAATTTTCACAAAAAATGTCATTGGTCCTGAAATTACAGAAAGCAGAAAAACAGGCTGCCTCATCAATATTAAGACTGCCTCTTTTTATTATTCCTCCCATCATTAGTATAAAACCACTAAGACACTGAAGGCAGTATGAGCAAAATCTGTATTGTCCTAATAGATTAGCAGCAAATCTGATGTAGACTAACAACAATCCTAGAAAACACACGCTAAATAAATGTACAGGGATATTCTGAAACATTCCAACCAGTTAGAGCTTACATCCTAGATTGATGGTAGAAATATGCAGCTATTATTCAGAGACTGTTGGTTAGCATACAAACAAGTTGTACCATCATGGAACAGAGAATAGAACAAGGCCATTCCTTTGTTTCAGAACAAAGCAGCACTATGAACCTTATCTAGCTTGCAACATACAATTACTCTATTTCTTGTCTGAAATCCAGAAATCCAGTTTGTAGGCTGTAATATTTGAAATAGTTCTTCTGGAGAAAATCCATTTTGGCACTTATTTTCTTTTGATATTTTAACAAGTCTAACAATTTTTACAATAAACACATGGCTGTGACAACTTCTTCCAAACAACAGTGTGGTGTCATTACTGGTTAATCTGTCAGCATTTTTATTTTCAGTCCTGAGATAATGGGAGAAGGCTAAGAAATTATGGACACAGCGGTTTTGTGAGAGAGAAAATTGTAGGCAAGCTGGGGGGGTATGGAGAGGAGGAAGCAGAAATATAGCTACATCATCTGGAAATCCACACATTTCCTCTGAAAGGTTGCTCCCTTAACTCAAAGTTGAGGAGCCAGAGAAAGAAAGAAGGAAGAAAGAAATACTTAACCTTAGTTGATGTTGACAATTGTGCAGTCACAGAAACCTGGTTCAAACCAGCCTTACCTGGTTACTCATCCTGTCATACATTCAGACCCCAAATTGTGGGCAGCAAAGCCAAAGGAGGTGAAGTTTCAATATATATTAAAGACACACACCTCCAGGCTGGTCAAACAGTATGATACGCAGAACACACTCCAGGTGCAGTTAACTGTTGACAAGACCCCTATTCAAATTGCAGCTAGCTACAGGCCCCCAAATTTGACTCAAGATGCTCACTCCACCTATCTAGACCTCTTCAAATCCATCAAGATTCAACCCTTTACCCTGATCCTGTGTGACTTTAATTACCCAACCATAGACTGGAAAAACTATGTATGCCAGAACACAAATGCCCAGAGATTCCTCGATTTTATCAATGCAAATGCCTTTGGAACAGGTAGTCAATACCCCCACAAGAGGTTCATAGGCTCATAGGTGTGTACTAAGCTAATGATCCTGGAGCCTTTACACGCCTAGCCCATAGGATAACCCTGGCATCGTGCCGTCTTGGACTTGGTTATTAACCAACATGAGTAACCACTGTAGCACTCCTACAGTATCATCCTCCCTGGTAAGATCCTACCATAAAGCGGCCACGTTCTAAGTGTCCATGCCCCCTGATCCCCCTCTAGCTAGGGTCAAACAAAAAAAACTTCTCCAAAGCTGATTACAACCTCCTGAGGGATGGTATAAACAGCTTCACAGCCCCCTCTGTAGGAACTGGCACCCATGTCCAGATCTACATCAAAATACTATACAAGCATTTATATAGATGCATGGAATCAGGAATACCTGACAGGACAAAAATCTTTCTCTGCAAGGAAGCATAAACCTGTCTGGTGGACATCTGCACTAAATAAAATATACAATAAAAGGAAAAAATTGCTATCCAGGACCAAGAAGGAGCAGGTGCCCAATTGGAAGCAATCTCTCCTTAGCCTGAACAAGCAAATAAAAGCAGTAGTGAAATCCTGTAAAGCCAACTTCGAGTCCAAAATGGCCACATCTACTAGAGACAATCATAAGGCCTTCTTCACATATGTCCGCAAACTCAAAAAAAAGCACCCAGATCTGTTCAGAACAGGTGGTCAAGGACACCACATCCACAAATTCTGTAGATATAGCCAATCTGCTGACTGACGTATTCAGCAAAAACTTCTCCCCTCTGTCCCCCGTAAGTAAATCAGGACATACTCAGTACCTGACCCCCATCCATGATCTCTAGGGAACAGGTCATCACTGCCCTCTCAAAGGCAAAAAATACAGCCTCCATGGAACCCTCCATGGGACCCGATAACATCCCAGGCTGCATCCTACATGAACTTACAGCACCATTAGGCACCCTATTCAACCAAAGCCTGAGTACCGACTTTGTCCCAGCCGAGTGGAGGACAGCCACTGTCATCCCTTTACACAAAGGTGGAGCATCCACTGATCCAGGAAATTATAGACCCATCACCCTAGCTCCAAACACTCGACCCCACAAAGTTTGGCTTTGTCAAGGGGAGGTCATGTCTGTTAAATCTGGTTGACTTCTTTGAGACAGTCACCAAAGCCATGGATGAGGGAAAGATGGTACACACTGCTTACCTTGACCTGGCCAAAGCCCTTGACACTATTCCCCACTCGAGCATAATAGATAAACTCTCTCAACTAGGCATCAATCCATATGTTACCCGATGGGTAGCAAATTGGTTCACTGATAGAACCACCTAATCAAAATAGCCAGGAAGCCACCTCAAGCAGTAGACCCGTAATGAGTGGCATACCCGAGGGATTGGTCTTGGAGGCTGTGTTATTCGGGATATACTTCTCTGAGGTGCAGACCAAAACCAGTGTGCTATTGGCTGACCAAGTTTGCAGATGACTGCAAGCTGGGTGCAGTCATCAATTCACCAAGTGATGTGGACATCCTCCAAGAGGGTCTCACCCAGACAAATGACTGTTGCCAGAAACATGGCCTCAAGCTGAATGCCAAAAAATGCATCATCATCCCCTTTGGGGAGAGTGACGTCCCCACATATTATCACATTAATAACAATGTACTAAGTACACAATCAGTAGTGAGGGATTTGAGCACCCAGGTTGATAGCAACCTAACTTTTGACCACCATGTTGCTTCCGTTGTATGGAAAGCTTTCTACATGGCCCACCTCATAAGTAAGGGTATCTCATCCAGGGAAAA
The DNA here is from genome assembly GCF_019279795.1 of Protopterus annectens. Taxonomy (NCBI): domain Eukaryota; kingdom Metazoa; phylum Chordata; order Ceratodontiformes; family Protopteridae; genus Protopterus; species Protopterus annectens. The sequence continues at coordinate 1,282,294,129 of NC_056743.1, forward strand.
AAAGTCTTATCATCCCTGTGTTCTTCCCTTATAAGGCCAATTATTGAGTACAATGCCCCCTTCAGCATGTACCTTGCAAAGCACATGCACCAGCTGGAGAATCCACAGAGCTTCCTCACCAGGAGAATTCAGAGTCTCAAGCATCTACCCTACACAGATAGGCTAAAAGTGCTGTCCCACTACTCAGTTTCATACAGACTCCACAGTGGTGACCTCTGTCTGCCATACAAAGCAATCTTAGACCCCGCCTTGATGGGACTGTTGCATATCTGCAAGTCAAGCTCAACTAGAGTAACCCGTATGTTTGACCTCAACCTGGTCTGTGATATCAACAGGATTTGTTGGCGAGACAGATTTGTGTCCCAGAGACTCCCCCATCTGTGGAATAGACTCCCTCTCCATGTCTAGAAGTGTACCTCATTACCCGTTTTTAAGTTCAACCTGGATAACTGGATGGGAAACAGAAAATACACCCCTGGGATTCCACCTGTGTCCCTGCTGAACAGGGGTTTTGGGTGCTGACTTGTCTAAATATGGGCTAAACTCTTGGCTAGGCTTATAAGGGCCTCAGGGCCAATAGCCTAGTAACCTGCTATTATCCTATGAAAGAAAGAAAGTAATTGGCACGGACTGGTGTTGATTTCATGAGATTTGGCCCTGATTGATCCATTATTTGTTTCACTGTATGACACAATCTGTGCATGGCTGTGACACCCGGCCATCTCTCCCAACCGCGTGTGTTGAGTGCTTATTGATTACATTGTGAGCATGCTTATTTTCATTCCGATCCATTGATGGAGAGAATAGGAATGTTACCTGATGTGTGTGCAGTAACCAATTTCTCTGACATTTTTTTTCAGTTAATTAACTAGTAGATTTTCTCATTTTCTGAGTCATTTTCTCTAGCCACATTTTTGCAGATCCCACTTTTTAGTCAGTCGGCCAGATAAGTTTTCTTAGGGTGAAATGCGCCAGTTTCCTTCCATGTCTGAGTGACTACAAGTTATCATAAGTGCCCATAAGTGAGAATGCCATGTGTGAGTTTGTATTGTTGTGTGTGCTTGCAAATGGGTGTGTATCTCTAACAACAGACAGGTGTCCTTTGAAGAATTAGTTATTTTACTTGCATCCACTGAATGCTAGTGTAAGTGCAAGTCTCTCACTACCCGAATACGCGGGTAATAGGAGAATGGATGAATGTCTCCCAACAGTGTTTAGTCACAGTGACAGCCTAAAACAAGCCACTGAAATTCGTCAACAAGAACATTATGTTATTACTGTCCATCTTTACACAAGACTGTCCGTATTTGGGCAGTTGCATCTTAAGAAAAATGTGTAAAATGATAAAGGTTCTGACGTTTTTAAACAAAAATATTTCCCAAGATTACTCTGACATTTACACATAACATTATTCTGTATCTCAAATGCCTTTAATGATAGTACAGAAGCAGTGCAACTTCTGCAAGACAGAGTTTTTATTTTGAGCTGAATGGCCTAGTAGAGTAATGCCTTAATTACAGTCTTTTGCATTGCATTTGGATAAGGCTTGTACTGCAAAATCTCACATTTCCATTAAAAATTATCCACTATGTCCATTTAAAAAGGTGGCACCTATGCAAAAATAGTCATCCCATCTTTTTTTTTTTTGCTGCCCTGTGGGGTGGTATCAGGTAGGCAGAGCAAAAAGGACAAGGACATAAAAATAAACAAATAACGCACTAGTGCAGGATACTCAGACTGTTTTAGGCAAGTAAAAAGTCTGTTTTTTGGGGGGGGATCAATCTAGCACCCAAGCAGAAAAGTGATATTCACTTGGCTTTTAGTTGTTACTACAAACGCAGTTGAGAAGAATACCCCTTCCTAAAATTGATTTTATTGTGATTTATTTAATTGGAAACCTGTTATGCATCAGACTACAACAGTCTAGATCTGTGATGGAGAACATGACACCCATCTGTTCAGCAACTACATCAAAATAAATTCAGGCTGTCCCTTGTTTGTAGCCATACCTCTCAACTGTCCACATTTTCGCAGTTTATCCAGATTTTTACCTCATATTATTGGTCTGTTCCTCATATAATTTGTGAATTTTGTGATTTTCTTGCAAATCACTTTGACATTCTGGTGACTGAAGTGATTAGATAATTACATACCATGCACACGTTAGAGTTTCGGACGTCATATCTTTCTGAAAAATGCATGCTAACCCTGTTATTCTAGCCAATTTCTAAGTAAAAGCAATATTTATGGTCTGTCGCTTTTTTAGGGCACTTTGTCCCCCACATTTTGTCAGGCTTTTTCCAAACTTCTAGCACTAAGTGGTTACGAGGTAACGTCCAGCTTAACAACCAATTGAAAGTCAGCACCAAGAAGGAACTCTTATAAAATATGAGGTGCTGGTACCATGAGATCGATCTGGTTGGAAAGTTGAATGAAAGCAGAAGCGAAAGCAGGAAAATGGAGATGATATTGCTGCAACTAATGTTTGTAGGATTTGTTCTTGTGGGCAAGGTAAAACCGCATTTTGTATTTAGTATTAAGAAGTGGTAGGCATATCTCTTAAACGTACCTTGTCACGAGGAACATGCCGCATTTTTTCTTTTAATTTTACACTCGCTAAACAGCGTTGCTTAGTCGAGTCCATGTGATTGAGTTTTTGAAAACTTGAAGCTTTTGAAGGGAGATTGGCGTGCAGCGTGGATCAGGAAATTTACCCTTTTCTTCACTGTAAAACGATTTTGGAGTTGGTATAGATAAAAAAATGTAGACTTTTGTGTTTTTTTTTTTATGTTTGAGTTTTCAGGAACTCTATCATCTTGTGGACTCATCCTTATGAATTTCAAGTTTCTGAAAACTTGATCATATATATATATATATATATATATATATATATATATATATATATGATTTATAAATAAATATATATATATATATATATATATATATATATATATATATGTGATTTATAAATAAATAAATAAATATATATATATATATATATATATATATATATATATATATATATAAAAGATATCTCAGCTTTTTGTTGAGACTGATAACGTCTCAGTATATGTATATATATGCTGCTATTTAAGAAACACTGCCTATAGGACCATAAGAAGTGAAAGGCAACTGAGTCTTGCAACCATTTACACCTTACCAGTATACAATCTTAGACCTTACCCTCTTTTTCGAGGAGGACTTAGTCGGGCAAGTAAGAGGTGAATTTGTGAATACTTATCCAGTCATGTAGATGTTCATGCATAGATTACTGTTGCAGTAGCCTAAGCTAAATGGGTCCTCCCCTGTCTGACTGTCCAGCTTAGAAAGCCAACATGTACATTCCATAAGCTCCAATTGTCAGGAGCTCAGGCAGAGCTCCATATAAAGACAGTTGGGAGTGCAAAAAGCTTTAGATCTTTTTTGCCACCAAAAAGCATTCCTTCTGTGAGCCTTGTGGAACGGTTAGTAGGCTAGAGATCCTTCAAAGCTGGGCAGGTAAGTCCTCAGTGGTATCTCCATATTCTTAAAGGATACGCACACCTCTAGACTGGTAGCCCAGCATAATGCATCCGAGATACTTCAGGTACAACTAACACTGGGTAAGACAGTGGTACAAGTCATAGCCTGCTATATAACCTGAAACATGTCCCCAGACTCTCACTCCAACTTCCTAAGCACCCTGGAATCTATCAAGGTCCTACCTAATACTCTGATACTGGGTGACGTCAACTACCCTTCCATTAACTGGGAAAACTATTCAAGTATCATAGCACAGGCCCAGCACTTTCTAGAATTTATCAGTTCCAATGCCCTGGACCAGCTCATTCTGACCTCCAGTAGAGGAAGCAACAACCTCGACCTGGTTATCACCAACATGGGAGACCATTGCTCCATTACTATAGTCAGTTCCTCCCTGGTTAAATCTGACCACAAACTGATAACCATGGAAATCTCCATCTCACCTACACCCCCCGCTAAGGTAACCACCCTGAAAAACTTCTCTAAAGCCAACTTCGGGATCCTAAAAACAGAGATGGCTAACTTCTTGGCTCCCATGCCAATGGAAAATAGCTGCATGACTGCTGAAGCATACACCAATGCACTGTACGAGCATGCACAAATGCATGGACCTTGCCATACCAAATAGAACTAAGACGCTGTCCTCCAAAAAAAAGAAGCCATCCCCAGCCATCAATAAACTCTACAACAGCAGGAAGAAACTGTTGCAGATAAAAATGAAGTCACAAGACTGGAAAACCTCCGTTATCAGTCTCAACAAAAAGCTGAGATCCTTTATCAAATCCTGTAAAGCCAGCTATGAAGGCAGAATTGTGGCTGACACCAAAAACAACCACAAAGCCTTCTATAGCTATAGCAAAAACCTCAAAGGCAATACCCAGATTTGCTCTGAGTTATTGCACAATGACACTTCCTATACTGTGCCAATAGATATAGCCAACATACTGGCCGACAGATTCAGTGCCAGTTTTACCCCTCTCCCCCCGCAGGGCCCTATCACAATACCAGAAGAAAGCCTGGTACCCACCATTTCTGCAGTACAAGTAAAAGCTGCATTGTCCAAAGCTAAGAATACAGCATCCATGGAACCTGATATCATCCCTGGCTTCGTCTTACATGAGCGACAAAACGAACTGGCCCACATCTGTGTGCCCTGTTCAATCACAGCCTTACCTCAGGCTATGTCCCTAATGAATGGTGCACTACTACAGTCATCCTGCTCCATAAAGGGGGAGCAACTACAGACCCTGGGAACTATTGCCCTATTAGCCTGATGAGTCTGGTATGCAAAGTTATGGAGAGCATCATCATGGACCTGCTTAACAAAGATATAGGCAATCTCCAGACTCTTGACCTCACACAGTTTGGCTTTGTCCACGGGGGAGATCCTGCCTGCTGAACCTGGTTGACTTCTTCAAGACAGTCACCAAGGCTGTGGATGAGGGTAAGGCAGTGCATACAGCCTACCTCGACCTGGCCAAAGCCTTTGATACTCACTCCACCCCACTCATATATTGTCTTCCCAAAAATCTGCATCATTTGACTTTCACTGGTGATTGAAATTACTACCATGCACACGTTAGAGTTTGGACCAAGTCAACCCCTGTTATCTAGCCAACTAAGTGGTTTTTTTTTACGTCCCACAGGGTTTTCCTCGTTTTCCCAGCTTAACCAATTGAAAGTCAGCACCAAGAAGGAACTCTTATAAAATATGAGGTGCTGGTACCATGAAATCGATCTGGTTGGAAAGTTGAATGAAAGCAGAAGCGAAAGCAGGAAAATGGAGATGATATTGCTGCAACTAATGTTTGTAGGATTTGTTCTTGTGGGCAAGGTAAAACCGCATTTTGTATTTAGTATTAAGAAGTGGTAGGCATATCTCTTAAATGTACCTTGTCACGAGGAACATGCCGCATTTTTTCTTTTAATTTTACACTCGCTAAACAGCGTTGCTTAGCGAGTGTAAAATAATAATGGCTGTTAGCTTTCTCGGAGTCCAAGCTCCACAGCTCTATGTAATTTCCTGAAATGTCACAAGGAGTGTTGCCATGGCAGCAGCAAATAAGACTTGCGTTGCTGGTGATAGGAACGCAAATTATGGGTTTCTTTCACAATGGGAACTGAAAAGAGACTGGAGAAGAGGATGTATTAATGTAAAACAACTCTATGGTTAGGAACTATGTGACTTTTTAAAGTGGGTGTTACTTTGGGCGGACTAAATTCATCCCAGATTTTAAACACTGCGATTGTCCCTTTAAATGGAGATATTTTCACCTCATTTCACACTTACTAAGGAATTCTCTGTGCCACTTAAAAGTTTTGATTTATGCAAATATTCAAGTGATTAATGAATTCTAACAGGCAGCTAAGACTAACGAAACCAAGATTACACCAAATCACTGAAATAAAAAAATGCACACCATGACTTTACTGAAATAGTCTAACTTTTTTAGCATGCTGATACTTTATTTAATCTAAAAGTAATTATAAATTGTTAGTTAAAATGTAGCTATTGGCATTCTTACAAGTATTACAAAGTTTGTGTGAAGACTGAGATGAAAACTATCAACAACATATGGAAATGGCTCTGGATATGAGTGATGAATGCAAAGGATGACTGCTAGCTTCAACAATAACATGTTAGCAAGCACATTTTCCTAGGATCCATGCAAGTGACTGCATGCTAACTGTCCTTTAGGACATGAGAATAAAATTGTCATCTTTAATAACGGTGATGATTCTAAACTACATGTATGAGTAATGCAGTTGTCGCCTCAGAACTTGAGTCAAAGCAAGCTTTCTGATTAAGTAGTCACTACTTGTCTGCATTCTGGAGACGCCAAACTTTGGTGGGGGGGTCCACAAAATGAAAAGTTTAGTCGGGAGAAATTATACAGTGCCTGCAAACTATTGCAAAATAACATATTAAATACCAAAAACTGGACATTTTCATGCCAACAGTGTAACCAGGGTTACTTTCAGGTGAAATGGCACCTTAGGCAAAAAGCTGTATGAGTCCTCCAGTTGTTGCTCATTGCTTCCTACCCACAAAAATCAATCAGTACTCCCAAGTGAGTTAGCCCCATTATCTCCTTTTATACCATCAACATTACTATTTTCTTTTGTGGTGGGTATAGAGATGTGGGTCATCTGCTGACAGGGCAACCACACTCCCTGAAACCTCAGGGAGCCAAACGTTGCTCCCCATCCCACATCTGAAGCTTCTGTGAACAGATCCTGAGAGGGAAGAGGAGGTTGAAAAGGGAGCCCTGGATTCAGAGACAACTGCTGAATCCACCACAGGAGTTCTTTCTTGAGACACTGGAGAAGAGGAACAGGAAAGTCTAGAGGATATGCATGCTAAAGCCACACCAACTTCAGAAACCCACTGGAACTTCCTCATGTGGAGTTTGGGCAGAGGGAGCATCAGAATGGTGAAAGCCATGAACCCCAGAGCTCTCAAAAACTCCCTGGCTGAAATGTAGGCTAGGGGAAAAAGAGCTTGAAAGAAGGAAATGAGAGTTCATGCCTTTGGAGGAGGCAGGGATGCCAGCATTGGCACAGTTTGAATCCTGCAACCCAAAAAGGCATGGTCCTGAGAAGGCGTCAGGGAAGACTTTTTGAAGTTTATTGGGAACCCCAGCTTCTGAAGAACAGAAATGGTAAAATGAAGATTTTGGAAAAGGACCTCTGAAGATGCTTGAATCAGCAGGTCATCCAAATAAGAAAATATTTGGATCCCTTGAAGCCTGCAGAAGGCAATCACAAGAGCGAGGTATTTGGTGAATACCCTTGGGGCAGTAGAAAGACCAAAGGGCAAAGCACAGAACTAAAAATGCCAGGAAGCAACAGAGAAACGCAAAAATCTCCTGAAAAGAGGATGGATTGGAATATAAAGATAAGCATCCTTGAGGTCCAGAGACACCAGAAAGGCCCAGGGGATCAAGAAAGGAAAAGGGGACTGAAGGGACAGCATCCGAAAGGAAGGCACCTTCAGAAAAGTGTTGAGATGAGAGAGGTCTGGAATAGGCAGCCAAGTACCATCTTTTCTGGGCACTAGAAACATTCTGGAATAAAACCCTTTCCCCTTTGGGACACAGGCACCTCTTGAATAGTACCCTGAGATAAGAGGTCTCGAACCTCTGGGGGAAAAAAAAGTTTCTGAGGAGGTTGAGGAATGCCCAGAAAAGTAGGGCAGGAAATCCACACCATGAAGTACCCCTGATGAATTATAAACAGAACCCAAGAATCCTGGGTGATTCAGAGCCAAACAGGAAGAGAAAGAGAAAGGCAAAGAGAAAGAGGAATGTGGCTGGGAACAGGTGGATAGTCAGACAGCACCTGGTTTGTCAGGAAAGGAAGGCTTAAAAATCCATGCAAGTCTGAGTGGCCTTAGCAAGGAGTCCATTTACTACTCTTTTTATCTTTAGGAGGAGGGCAAGATTGCCTGCAAACAAAGGCTGGCTTAGAAGGGTAGTTTCCATGCAATCTAGGCACAGGAGAAACAAAGAGAAGCTTAAGCTCATGTAAAGCCTTCCCCTTGTCCTGAAGAGACTTAAATAAACCAGTAGCTGCTTCACCAAACAAAAGAACATTATACAGAGGAGCATCCAGCAACTTAGCCTTAATATCTTCAGGTAAATGTTAAAGCCTAAGCCAAGAATATCTCCTCAGAACCGAACCTAGAAGAGTCATCTGCTGCATCATAACTGCATTTTGATAGAATAATGAACTACCTGATAGGAAGTCCCAAGCAAGAAATGAGCAGAAAATTTACTCTCAGAGTTGGGGAAGATCAGAAAGAAGCTGACAAGCCTGAGAAAGAAGAGCCAAAACATACCTAGAGATATGGGTCTGATAATTAATAGCCCTAAAAGCTAGGGTAGCCGAAGTATAGAACTTCTTACCCAGTATATCCATGGTTCTACTGTCCTTGTCAGAAGGCAGTAACTTGGACAAAGGAATCAGTTGAGACAGCTTATCAGAGGATACAGACACCACAGAGGGCTCAGCAGCAGGACATTTAAAAAAAAGGAACAATCCTCAGGCACCCTATATCAGACTTCTTGGGAGCAGGGGGCAGAGAAACCAGCACTTTAGAAACATTGGAGACAACATCCAATAAAGCAGGCAAGACAGGAGGAATGAACACAGGTTTAGTAGATTCCATCTGCAGTAACTCATACTACCTCTTATGGATATCCAAAACCTGGGTACAATCCCAATTAAAAAATGCCATATTCCTAGAGGTTGTGTCCGCAAAGGAAATTTCCTCAGGAGTGTCTAGAGTATGAAAACCATCCTCTTCAGACCCATAGTCTAAAGGAGAAGAAATCTGGGTAGAATAAGCAAGGGAGTCATCATCAGAATCCACCTTAGAAATAATTCAGTTCCCTGGGCCTTTTAGGAGAAGAAGAGAACCAAGGAGGAGCAGGAACCAAAACCCCTTGAGGAGGCCTCAATGCCAGTAAAGCATCAACTATCTCCTTAGTAAAGGCCTGCCACTCACTCTGTGGATCCCTAGGAGTAGCAGAAACATGATTACTTTTCTGTCTCTTTTTTAAGGGGACATCCGTACAGGAAACCCAAGAAGGGCCAGAGTCAGGACGGCATTCCACAACAGTAGTAGGAACCTCTTCCCTAAAGAGAGACTGGAACCTTCTTTCTAGACCCCTTGGAAAGAGTCAACCATGGTTCACTCTGAACTCCCGAAACAGATGCCTGCAAAGCCTTGTTGGACGTGCTGCCCACCAGATCCTTATTGGCCTCCAACCCAGACGTGGTAGAAGAATCTGACAAAACAACCATGCGAGCCTCCAGGTTTGTAGCAACCTCAGGAGAAACTCCCGGCAGAGGCTGGACAGCAGAAGATTCTGGCCGTACTTTATGCACCTAATTCTTCCCTGATGGCTGACTCTCAGGACAGGAAGTTCCATCCATAGTATCTCCAGAAAGAAGCTTAAGATGCTGGTTCTCAAGATACAATTTAAGGGAAGAAAGCCTACTACGAAGAGTTTTGCGGACAAACTCCTGACAAATCGAGCAGGACGTATAGTCGTGAGCAGCACCTAGACAAAAAAGCACTTATTGTGGCGGTCTTTATGGGGAATCAGTTTCCAACACTGGCATTTACCCTTCCTGGATGACATTAACCTCGAACAGCACAAAACAAACTGAAAAGTAACCAAAACCCCAACTGGGTACTTATCTGCAACTGTGAAGACTCCAGCAAACAGGAGAAAGCACAGGAATACCAACAAACAGAAAAATGGTAAAAAAAAATGAACAAAGGTAACAGACCAATGGTTAAAATGGCATTTGGACTGGTGGCAAAGAAGTTCTGAGGATGGTACTCCTGAACGTCACCTTTATGCCCTTCCCCAAGCAAGGAGTATGTAGGTGATGCTCAGCGTACCTTAAAGGAATGGTAGACTTTGGTAAACTGGCTGGTCGGAGGGCTTCATGGCAGGGAATCCCATTTGTAAGGAATACTGCAGCGGTAAATGTAAGGACATCAATCATTATAAAGGAGGATTTGAAACTCCATGCCATACTTCACAGCATCTTAGAGCAAAAGAATGGGGAGCATGATATATGAAAATTATGATACAAAATATGTGATGATGAATACTGCATTACTTTTTATGATTAGTAGCTGAAAGGGCAGGAAGAGTGATCTAGACATGGCACAGTGATAGACACATGCACAACTGGTTGTGGTAGACATTTTGACTTTACTTCCATTCCAAAATTGAGGCTGCATGCAATATATCTACATTTTTGTAGCTGTAATACCAGCATGTCCCAAAGGTTAAACTCCCACTTCATTGCATGTTCAAATAGTGCTCTCAGAAGATAAATGCAGTTACAGCCATCAGCTTAGGAATTTTATGATCCTGCAGATGAGCCCATTTTGAAATACCAAAAACTTTCTAATTTAGTCAAGGTTTATCCAAATAGCTGGGAAAAGAATAACTTTAGAAAATTGCACTCCTTGAAGCAGATCCAACAGAAGGGTTCTGCTAGAGAAGCAGTTAGTGGGAGCTCATATGGCAGAATGTAGCTGTTAATGGGTTAGGAAAAAGAAAAAAAAGAGGCTGCAGTAATGATGTAGAGAAGGAGAAGCAGAAGAAAAACAAATATCAGTGCTCATTTGAAGTGCCATTGTCACTGTCTAGTAGCTGTAGTTGCTAATTCTGTTTTACAATAAATTTAACACCTGAAATAATGGGAGGTCAGCCACCTAAAATTGGGACAAAAGTTTACCTAATAAGTGCTTACCAACTGCTCCTGATAGTAAAAGTTTGCTTTTTAGAATAATCGTTCATAGTGGTTGCTATAGAAATGAACCACAATGAACAATCGGTCTAAAAAGCAGGCTTTTATGGTCAGGAATAGTTAGTAACCACTTATAGCAGGAGGACCTCTGTGCCATACCTTTCTGATGCTTATGTCAAAAAATCACGTTCATTTCTCTTCCTGTGGCTGGTGTACTGATTCTTCTAAACTGGATGTAACACCTACAATGGGGGGGGGGGGGTGGCAAAACACCTAAAATAGGAATATATGTTTTACCTGTAAGTGGTTCCCAACTGCTCTTGACAGTAAAAGTTTGCTTTTTAGAATGATCGTTCATTGCGGTTACTATAGAAATGAACCACAATGAACGATCGGTCTAAAAAGCAAACCTTTACTCTCAGGAGCAGTTGGGAATCACTTATAACAAGAAGAACTCAGTGCTATACCTCTCTGGAGCTTATAGCAAGAAATCACATCTGTATTTCTGTGGCCGGTATACTGATTTTACAGCCCTTCCGGTAATTTTGTCTGTTAAAATAAATGTAGCCTCTACAATAAGGGTGTGTGTTGGGGGGGGGGTGAAACACCTAAAATAGGAACATATGTTTTAAGAAAAGGTTCCCAACTGCTCCTGACAATAAAAGTTTGCTTTTTAGAGCAATTGTTCATTGTGTTGAACGATTGGTCTAAAAAGCAAACTTTTACTGTCAGGAGCAGTTGCGAACCACTTATAAGAAGAAGAACACCGTGCCATACCTCTCTGCTGCTTATAGCAAGAAATCATCATCAGTTGCATTCCTTTGGCTGGTGTACTGATTCAGCAGCCGTTTGGCTCATTTGGTCTTTTAAAATAAATGTTGCATTTAAATGGAGGGGGCAGACATAAAATAGGGAATGATGTTGAAGAACTCTTTTGAATGGCAAAAGTACAGTACATCCTTTTCACTCTGCAGCACACCAAGTGTGCTCTGTATACACCTGGAAGTCATACCTGTATATCATAATTGACAAAGAGTGCAGGAGGGTATTTTGTTTTTGGATATGGTTCACTTATTTTAAGTCCCTTATAAGTGCCATTCGCATTGCCATAGCTCCAATGTTATTCACCAAAATAACTGTGTGTAGTGGCAGGAAATGTCAAGCTGCAGGGCTCCTGGAGTGTTTCTTTACCTAGGCATTTGGCTTTCTGCTTACCAACTGTTCCTGATAGTAGAAATATGTTTTTAGAATGATTATTCTTGATGGTTACTACAGAAACGAACCACAAGGAACGATCATTCTACAAAGCAAAGTATCTGTGCATACCTGTCAGGCTCTTAGAAATCAGGACAAAGCCCAAACTATTGGGGGTCACAAAAGAGGAAATAAAGGGACATATGTTAAGTATTGATCTTATAAATTTAGAAGAAAATTTTCTCCCTTTCCTTTGAGAATCAGTGCATTTCTAACTAAAAGGTCAGTACCATGAATCAAAAGATTAGGACAAATGTAAACACTAGGTGTCCAAACAAACAAATTACCTGCCAGGGAGCAAAAGAACACAATTGCATTTATTGACAGTAAAAAGCCAATTACTTATTCTCTACTCAGAAATGCCCTTGGACAGAGCTGTCTATTTTTGTGTCTGAAAATGTAGGATCATTGATGTATGACTGGATCATCAATTACAATACTTAATACACATTGACCAGGTGCTAACCAAAGCAAATACTCTCATTAGGACCTATTATAAAGCAAGCCATCTACTGACCAAAAAAGCAAAGTAACCTTTGGTAAAGCTGTGTTATTACCTATGTTCAGGTATGCCCTATCCATCATTACTGCCAAATCCATCATCAGCTGTCAACAAGTACAAGTAGGGATAAACAAAATCTAGCAGTGTAGGCTCTTTGAGCCTAGAAGGGAGCACAGCTATTCTCTCCAGAGTCAATCTGACTCCTTGTGTTCCAAATAGATTGCTTTCTGACATGTCTTATATATGTATATATGTATTTGTATAGATATAGACATAGATATAGACTGCTATTAAGAATTTTTTGAAATGTAAGATTTTCTTAATTTAACCCTACTAGTAATTAAAAAAACTGAAACATTGTTAAAGTCCTCTAGAAGATGAGTTTCTCAGTCAAAAAAGAGACAACAAAATATGAAATTAAGTATTTTGGAAGGGCAAGACTCTCTGAACCCTCAGTATGAAAGTTCATAGGTTCATAGATGTGTACACGACTAACAGCCACACAGGCCTTTTTAAGTTGAGCCATGCATCCCAAATCCCTGACAAGTTCTGGTACTCTTGATAAGTGTAAGCAGGGGCTTGGGAGATGCAACATTTACAAGCAGGGGCTTGGGAGATGCAACATTTACAAGCAGGGGCTTGGGAGATAAACCGTGTACAGGCTGACAATAGAGACATAAGTGCCAAACCAGGGATGAATTTCCTTTTCCCCATCCATTTATCCAAGTTACACTTGAATTGGGTTGGGGGAACTCTGCCTTCACATGGATGGGATCCTGTTCCAGAGAAGGGGTAGTCTCTGAGACTATAGTGCTCACATTTGTATACATACAAACATATATAATATGCATATACGTGATATGTGTTTAAATATATATATCTATATATAGCTCTCTTTCTCTCTCTCTTTCTATATGTATATATATATATATATATATATATATATATATATATAAAATCTGTATGTATATGTACACACACACACACACATATATTTTATATATATATATATATATATATATATATATATATATATATATATATATATGGGTCTACTTCATTAGACTGGCTTAAAATAACACTGAACCACATATAATCGAGACAACAACACCTAACGTTCACTTTAATGAACGTTCAGAACGTTGTAATTTTAACACTGGAAAAGAGTCAGTTGGCCAACATGGTGAACTTTGCCCTTTTCCACATTGTAATACTACCTCAGAGTTGTCATATTTAGTTAGGAGGGTGTGGGGGGCAAGGGCCCCCACTTGGATGGTGACCATTTGTTCCTGGTTTAAAATTAAGATGTTCTGAACGTTAATTAAAATTAACTTTTGGTGTTGTCATCTCGATTATATGGGGTTCGGTGCTGTTGGTCTACTGAAGTAGATCCATATACAAACATACATACACATATATGAAGGTCAGCAGGCTTAAGACAGAATATATGTGTATGAATAAGAGGAAGGATAGAGGAATGATGAGGATGCAGGGAGTAGAGGTGGTGAAGGTGGATGAGTTTAAATACTTGGGATCAACAATTCAGAGTAATGGTGAGTGTGGAAGAGAGGTGAAGAAGAGAGTACAGGCAGGATGTAGTGGGTGGAGAAGAGTGTCAGGAGTGATTTGTGACAGACGAGTACCAGTAAGAGTGAAAGGAAAGGTCTACAAGTGGGTAGTGAGACCAGCTATGTTATATGGGTTGGAGACTGTGGCATTGACAAAAAGGCAGGAGTCAGAGCTTGACGTGGCAGAGTTGAAGATGTTAAGATTTGCACTGGGTGTGACAAGGATGGACAGGATTAGGAATAAGTATATTAGAGGGTCAGCCCAGGTTAGAAGGTTTGGAGACAAAGCCAGAGAGGTAAGATTACGTTGGTTTGGACATGTGCTGAGGAGGGATGCAGAGTATATTGGAAAAAAGATGCTAAGGATGAAGCTGCCAGGTAACATGAAAAGAGGAAGGCCTAAGATAAGGTTTATGGATGTGGTGAGAGAGGACATGCAGGTGGTTGGTGTGACAGGGCAAGATGCTGAGGACAGGAAGACATGGAAACAGTTGATCTGCTGTGGCGACCCCTGATGGGAGCAGCCGAAAGAAGAAGAAGATATATATATATATATATATATATATATATATATATATATATATATATATATATATATATATATATGTATATATATATATATATATATATATATATATATATATATATATATATATATATATATATATATATATCTATATGGATCCCTATCAGTTGATAGAGTTTTCAGAAACTCAAAATTCATATAGTTGAGGCCATGTGATTGCGTTTTTGAAAACTTGAAGCTTTTGAAGGGAGATTGGCGTGCAGCGTGGATCAGGAAATGTACCTTTTTCTTCACTGTAAAACGATTTTAGAGTTGGTATAGATAAAAAAATGTAGACTTTTGTGGTTTTTTTTATGTTTGAGTTTTCAGGAACTCTATCATCTTGTGGACTCATCCTTATGAATTTCAAGTTTCTGAAAACTTGATCATATATATATATATATGATTTATAAATAAATATATATATATATATATATATATATATATATATATATATATATATATATACATATATATATATATATATATATATATATATATATATATATATATATATATATATATATATATATATAAAAGATATATTTTTTGTTGAGACTGATAACGTCTTAGTATATGTATATATATGCTGCTATTTAAGAAACACTGCCTATAGGACCATAAGAAGTACAAGGCAACTGAGTCTTGCAACCATTTACACCTTACCAGTATACAATCTTAGACCTTACCCTCTTTTTCGAGGAGGACTTAGTCGGGCAAGTAAGAGGTGAATTTGTGAATACTTATCCAGTCATGTAGATGTTCATGCATAGATTACTGTTGCAGTAGCCTAAGCTAAATGGGTCCTCCCCTGTGTGACTGTCCAGCTTAGAAAGCCAACATGTATATTCCATAATCTCCAATTGTCAGGAGCTCAGGCAGAGCTCCATATAAAGACAGTTGGGAGTGCAAAAAGCTTTAGATCTTTTTTGCCACCAAAAAGCATTCCTTTTGTGGGCCTTGTGGAACTGTTAGTAGGCTAGAGATCCTTCAAAGCTGGGCAGGTAAGTCCTCAGTGGTATCCCCATATTCTTAAAGGATACGCACACCTCTAGACTGGTAGCCCAGCATAATGCATCCGAGATACTTCAGGTACAACTAACACTGGGTAAGTGGTACAAGTCATAGCCTGCTATATAACCTCAAACATGTCCCCAGACTCTCACTCCAACTTCCTAAGCACCCTGGAATCTATCAAGGTCCTACCTAATACTCTGATACTGGGTGACTTCAACTACCCTTCCATCAATTGGGAAAACTATTCAAGTATCATAGCACAGGCCCAACACTTTCTAGTATTTATCAGTTCCAATGCCCTGGACCAGCTCATTCTGACCTCCACTAGAGGAAGCAACTTCCTCGACCTGGTTATCACCAACATGGGAGAACATTGCTCCATGCCTATAGTCAGTTCCTCCCTGGTTAAATCTGACCACAAACTGATAACCATGGAAATCTCCATCTCACCTACACCCCCCGCTAAGGTAACCACTCTGAAAAACTTCTCTAAAGCCAACTTCGGGATCCTAAAAACAGAGATGGCTAACTTCTTGGCTCCCATGCCAATGGAAAATAGCTGCATGACTGCTGAAGCATACACCAATGCACTGTGCGCGCATGCACAAATGCATGGACCTTGCCATACCAAATAGAACTATGACGCTGTCCTCCAAAAAAAAGAAGCCATCCCCAGCCATCAATAAACTCTACAACAGCAGGAAGAAACTGTTGCAGAAAGAAATGAAGGCACAAGACTGGAAAACCTCCATTATCAGTCTCAACAAAAAGCTGAGATCCTTTATCAAATCCTGTAAAGCCAGCTATGAAGGCAGAATTGTGGCTGACACCAAAAACAACCACAAAGCCTTCTATAGCTATATCAAAAACCTCAAAGGCAATACCCAGATTTGCTCTGAGTTATTGCACAATGACACTTCCTATACTGTGCCAATAGATATAGCCAACATACTGGCCGACAGATTCAGTGCCAGTTTTACCCCTCTCCCCCGCAGGGCCCTATCACAATACCAGAAGAAAGCCTGGTACCCACCATTTCTGCAGCACAAGTAAAAGCTGCATTGTCCAAAGCTGAGAATACAGCATCCATGGAACCTGATATCATCCCTGGCTTCGTCTTACATGAGCGACAAAACAAACTGGCCCACATCTGTGTGCCCTGTTCAATCAAAGCCTTACCTCAGGCTATGTCCCTAATGAATGGTGCACTGCTACAGTCATCCTGCTCCATAAAGGGGGAGCAACTACAGACCCTGGGAACTATTGCCCTATTAGCCTGATGAGTCTGGTATGCAAAGCTATGGAGCGCATCATCATGGACCTGCTTAACAAAGATATAGGCAATCTCCAGACTCTTGACCTCACACAGTTTGGCTTTGTCCAGGGGAGATCCTGCCTGCTGAACCTGGTTGACTTCTTCAAGACAGTCACCAAGGCTGTGGATGAGGGTAAGGCAGTGCATACAGCCTACCTCGACCTGGCCAAGGCCTTTGATACTCACTCCACCCCACTCAGGTATCATTGATAAACTCACCAAACCAGGCATCAATCCTTACATCACTAGGTGGGTTGCAAATTGGCTCACAGACAGGACCCACAGAGTGAAAGTTGTGGATTCCAAGTCAGACTGTTGATCAGTCACGAGTGGAG
This sequence comes from Protopterus annectens, assembly GCF_019279795.1. Lineage (NCBI taxonomy): Eukaryota > Metazoa > Chordata > Ceratodontiformes > Protopteridae > Protopterus > Protopterus annectens. The sequence goes on from NC_056743.1 coordinate 1,282,311,485, forward strand.
TCCCACAGGGCTCGGTCCTAGGCCCTCTCCTGTTTGGCATCTACTTCTCAGAAGTCCAGGCCAACACAGAAGGATGCTGGCTGGCCAAGTTCACTGATGACTGCAATCTAGGAGTCATTATCAACTCCCCAAGTGATGCAGACATCCTACAAAAGGGCCTGTCTGAGACCAATGACTGGTGTGAGACCAATGACTGGTGTCAGAACCATGGTCTGAAGCTTAATGCCAAACAATACGTTATCATCCCCTTTGGGAAAAAACTCAGTTCCCATGAATTACCACATTGATGGGAGCCCACTGAACACCAAAGGGACCATAAGAGATCTAGGCACCCAGGTCGACAGCCACCTCACCTTTGACCACCACATTGCCACTGTGGTCAGAAAGTCCTTCTATGTGGCACATCTTATAACCAAAGGTTTCGCATCCAGGAAGAAAGAGGTTATCGTCCCCTCTCTACTCATCCCTCATTAGACCAGTCATCGAATATAACACCCCATTTGGCACGTACCTGACCAGACACCTTACAACAGCTGGAGAGGTCACAAAATTACCTCACAAAAAGGATCCTAGGCCTTAAACACATGTCCTACATGGGCAGACTCAAGAAACTTCAGCTGTTCTCATTCTCTTATCATCTACTTAGAGGTGATCTCTGCTTGACTTACAAAGCCATGTCCAACCCAGCCCTACTTGAAATGTTACACTTAAAGAAATCCCAATCCCCTGCACCACATGCTCCAGAGATCACAACCTCATTACCACAATTAACAGAACATGCTAGAGGGACAGGTTCATCTTCCAAAGACTGCCCATACTCTGGAATAACCTATCCATTCATGTGAAACAGAGCACCTCGCTGGCCCTCTTCAAGAGAAATCTTGATGAGTGGATGGGTAACAGAAAGTTCAGTCCAGGGTTCATTCTAGTTACCCTACTGGATATGGGCACTGTGAACTAACATCGGGTGGAATGGTGCCTGGGCAATTTTTTGGGGGGCTAGGCTTGTAAAGGCTCTGGGGCCATTAGCCTATTACACACCTATGAACCTATGAACTAATTTTACTTTTGTGAGGAACACTTGTGTTTTTCTGACTAAAATATATAGTTCAGCTAGGAAACCTTTTTTGGATTGTCATTGCATTTCTAAGCAGTGTATGTGTAAATGCTTATGCAAACATTTTATGTGAAAAAATGTATTTTTTGACAAGATTTTTATTCAAATGTTGTGTATTGGAGACTAGATAATGTGCTTGTGGTGGACTGTCAGTGGTTTATATACCTCTGAACTGTTTTCTACTGTATACTTTACTGGCTCATGCAGGCTCACCTATACACTTTTGAGGTCTCTTTCCTGGTTTACCGATGGAGAAATCCATTGTCTCTGTGGTTTTATCTTCCCCTGTCAGAAGAAGAAGAAAGTTGTCAGGGAGCCTTTGCATGTCCAGCCAATTCCTGTTGTGCATCATTCACTGGTGACCAACTCTGCTGTAACTGTATGTTGTTCTAACAGACCATTCACCCCCCCCCCCACACTCTCTTGGTTTAGTGTAAGCAGCCACCAAAGACCAGGGGATGACCACACCCTCTGTGGCTGTAGGGATGCCCTTGGAAGACAATGAAGAACAGCTCTTATTGGTTTCTAGGGAGCGGGATGCTGAAGTTTCTTCACTTAGCCTGGATAGGGAACCTGTTGCTGACACTATATCCCTGCAGAAAGTACTTTCTTTTCAAGGGAGATGCCTAAGAAAGGGGAACTTAGTGAGAATAAGTACAGTTGTGTAAAATCTTACCATAACGGTAGATGTCCTTGCCTTCACTGCTGCAGTATTCATAATATATGAGATTCCCTGCCATGGAAGCCCGACTTCTAGCCAGTCTACCAAAGACTCCTGTTGCTTTAAAAGTACGCCGAACATCACCCAAACACTTTTTGAGTAGCGTAGGGTATAAAGGTGAAATCCAGGCCTACCATAGTCAGAACTGATTGCCCCAGTAGGAACACTAGTTCAAGAAACCCAAGAGGTAATCTGTACATCCAGGAAGGCATATAAGTAGGGGGAAGGAGGGAGGGAGTGAATACTGTATCAGTGAAGGCAAGGACATCTACCGTTACGGTAAGATTTTACACAACTGTACTATGTCCTTACATTCACTGCTGCAGTATTCATAACATATGGGAGAGTGCCAAAGCTGAAGAGGAAACTAGGGGAAGGAGAAGGAGCAGAAAAGTCCCCTAAAAAGCCATAAAGAATGACACTAGCAAAACCAGCCCTACCTCTAGAGATACCATCTAACTTGTAGTGCTTGGTAAAGGTATGCACAGAAGTCCAGGTAGCTGCATCAAGAATAAAATTAGTATCTAAGCCCTTGAATAAAGCACCAGAAGAAGCCACAGCTCTAGTAGAATGAGCCTTGACTGAAGATGGAAGGCTCTTGCCATGAAAAGTATAATAAAGAGAAATAGCCGTATATATCCAAGAAGAAATAATTTGCTTAGATACAGCAAATCCCAAAGATCTAGGATGAAAAGAAACAAATAACTGATCAGATTTTCTAAAAGCCTTAGTCTTATCCAAATAAAACCTGAGTTGCCTATACACGTCCAAAGTATGCACCACCCTCTCACTGTCAGTTTGTGCAGGAGAGGGGGAAAAAGTAGACAAATTAATAGACTGATGAAGTGATAGTTCATTAACCACCTTAGGTGTAAAAGAAGGGTTAGTAAGCAAGGACACTCTGTCCTCATGAAAGATCAAAAAAGAGGTCAAGCCATAAGTGCCTGTAAGGTAAACCAGGGAAAGGAAGCCAACAAACTACTGAAACACAAAAACCAAGTCAGCATCACCGTCCAAGACGCACCACACCAAGTATCAGGAATCCAAAATATGTAAAATAAAACAATTTATTGAAGCGCTTTTCATTGCTTGTAATGTGGCAACTTCTTCAGAAAAGATACACAGTTTCAAACAGTAGTTTATAAGTAATTGAGACATGTCATGTGATAACCTCACCTCCAGTAAGTCAAGTTCTTAAAGAAATATTTGCTAAAAAAACACATATGTTCATAAAACCTAAATACAAAAGCTGCAAGTTTGTTAGATTAAAAGTGTCATCAAAACTGTTATAAATAGTTATACAGAAGGCATTAAACTGTTAGACTCAAACAATAAACAAAGTTAGACTAAACTTCAAAATTACGGAATAATCAACCGGGTATATCTCTCTCAAATATTGTAGAGCTAAAATGAATGGGATTATATTCAAGCACAATACCAGTTACTGTCTCAAACTTCTTAGTTTCAGAAGACAGGCAATGTTACAAGCATCATTTAAACCTGGTACAACAAATGCATTCAAACAGATTTGCCATTCAAGCTCATGTTCCTCTAAAGGTAAGTTCAGTGGGCCACCTCTCAAATTAGCTTGAACTTGATCTATAGCTTTAAAGGTACATTTGTGGCCCACATTATTTGCTATATGTCTTGCTAGTGGGTTGTCAATTTTATTGACTGAAATAGCATAGGTGTGTTCATAAACCCTGTCCCGCAGTCTACGTTCAGTCTTCCCCACGTAGAATGCGGGACAGCAGACACATCTTGCTATGTAGACTACTAGTCTAAAATTACAGTTGAGTTTAAATTTAATCTCATACCTGTTTCACCTATACAAAATGTATTGCCCCCTTCCATGAATCTACACATCCTACAAGATGCACACAAATTCATTCCAGCATACCTATGTGTTTTAAGTTGTTGCCCCCCACATTCAAGTAAGTTTTTAAGGTTGTGGCCTCTACGAAATACAATATTTGGAACTGGACCTAGTTTACTGAATAGTGAAATATCACTCAAGATAAACTGCCAGTTTTTACATAAAATACATTTGACTTGGCCACTATCATTACTGAAGGTAGTGATAAATCTACCTTTGAAGTTAGGGGCTAAAGTTTGTAATGGAATTTGTGTTGGGACAAATACACTGTTTTGACAATCTACCGTGTGAGGAACAAGACTGTCCTGTTCTAAACTATTTAGCCCAAGGATGGGAGAGAAGATTCCAAGTCTTCTTTTGTCAGAAACTTAAGTTCCAATAAGGACACTAGGATACCCACGCTTTTCAAACATCATCCTAAGTAAATCACACTCTTAATGGAAATCAAGCTCAAGTGTGGTCATTCTAGCTGCCCTTATCAATTGGCCTTTTATAATGGACCGCTTCTGGTGGAACGGATGGCAGCTAGAAAAGTGTAGGAATGAGTTACAGTACGTGGGTTTTCTAAAAATCTGTGATACATACCCCCTATTGACTTTTTATCTTTTGAAAGTTTCACATCTAAATATTCAATCGTGGCTGTATGAAATGTTGATGTAAATACAAGGAAATCAGTTGTAGAATTCAAAAATGATATAAAAAGCTCAGCCTGAATGCCATCTCCATTAAAAAACATGAAGATGTCATCCAAGAAGCAGGTGTAGTAAACGAGGTTTGCCCTGAAGTGCTCAGCTTTGAAAACAAAAGTTCTTTCCCAATACTCCATCACCAAGTTGGCAAAGCTGGCACCACAGGGCGACCCCATAGCGACCCCTCGTTTCTGTAAATAAAAATCCTTGTTGAATAAAAAAGTAATTATTAGTAAGAATGATGTCCCATTCTATGCCCTCTAAATGTGGAATAGATGTATACAAGTCCTTAACATCGATAGTTAAGAAATTGTGATTGGGGTTAAATTCCAAGTTGTTAATATTCTCTAGGAAGGTCCATGAGTCTTTGCATACTTGGGGTTCTGACACCAAGTGTTTTTTCAAAATGTTGTCCACTACCTTTGCACAAGGGTAAGTTAATGAACCCCTCCCATCTATTAATGGTTTCATGGGGGGGGGGGTTCCACATTCTTGTGGATTTTTGGTATCCCAAACATAATTGGGATTTTTGGCCAAGGAAGGGAGATGAAATTAAACGTACCAATATGAATGATGGCATCAATGAAGCAGTCATTGAAATAGCCTCTTATCCGTTTATATGCAGTGTTGACCTCACTCAAGGATGCTTTAGAGTAAGCCTCTGTGTCTAACAGGTGCCTCATTCTCACTATGTAGTCATGTTGATCAGACTACTAATCCCCCACCTTTATCTGGTTTAACCACCCTGACATTAGCGTTCCTCATGGATTGCAGTAGTACACTTTCCTTTCGACTCACATTACTTAGTCTTTTTGATGGACAAGAATGAGGATTTGAAAGGAATCGAAAATCCAGTTTGCATACTTGTTCAAACATCTTCAGGGTAGGATGTAGTGGGGGATTGTAAGTACTAGCCACCCTTAACTCATGGTCACCAGAGTTACTGTCACCAAATAATAAATTAAAGTTTAACTTTCTCACACATAGTTTAAGATCTGTGACAGTTTTGACTAAGTTAAATGGTTTGCCAGGTACAAATGTACTACCTTTAGCTAATAAATTCACCAACGGCAAGTCGATAGAAAATGATGAAAAATTATAAATGTTAAAGTGTGATTTACTTAGGATGATGTTTGAAAAGCGTGTGTATTTGTCCCAACACAAATTCCATTACAAACTTCAGCCCCTAACTTCAAAGGTAGATTTATCAAACGGATAGGTATGCTGGAATGAATTTGTGTGAATCGTGTAGGATGTGTAGATTCATGGAAGGGGGCAATACATTTTGTATAGGTGACAACAAGTATGAGATTAAATTTAAACTCAACTGTAATTCTAGACTAGTAGTCTACATAGCAAGATGTGTCTGCTGTCCCGCATTCTACGTGGGGAAGTCTGAACGTAGACTGTGGGACAGGGTGTATGAACACACCTATGGTATTTCAGTCAATAAAATTGACAACCCACTAGCAAGACATATAGCAAATAATGTGAGCCACAAATTTACCTTTAAAGCTATAGATCAAGTTCAAGCTAATTTGAGAGGTGGCCCACTGAACTTACTTTTAGAGGATCATGAGCTTGAATGGCAAATGAGGAGTCAGAGAAGACGTTTTGAAATTTATTGTGAAACCCAGACTCTGAAGAAGGTAAATGGCAAAATTAATATTTTGCAAAAGGGTCTCTGGAGAGGATGTCTAAATCAACAGGTCATACAAGTAAGGAAGTATTTGGATCCCTTGAAGCCTGCAAAAAGCAATCACAGGAGCAAGGCATTTGGTGAGCACCCTTTAGACAGTAGAAAGGCCAAAGGACAAAGCAGAGAACTGAAAATGCCAGGAAGCAACAAAGAAATGTAAAATCTTCCTGAAAAGAGGCTGGATCAGAATGTGAAGATAAGCATCCTTGAGATCCAAACACACCATATAGGCCTGTGGGAGAAAGAGAGGAAACAGAATCTGAAGGGAAACATCCAAAAGGAAGACACTTTTAGAAAAGTGTTTAGATGAGAGATGTCTTGACTAGGTCTCCAAGTGCCCTCTTTCCTGGGCACTAGAAACAGTATGGAGTAGAACCCTTTTCCCGCTTGGGACTCAGTTACCTCATGAATAGTACCCTGAGTCAAAAGATTTTGAAGAACCTCTCAGAAAAAGGGAAGTTCCCGAGGAGGCTGAAGAACACCCATAAAAGGAGGATGGGATTTTCACACCACGAAGTACCACTGATGAATGACTGACAGCATTCAAGAATCCTGAGTGATCTGAAGCCAAACAGGAAGAGAAGGAGAAAGATGAAGAGAAACAGGAATATGGCTGGAAATGGACAGATCGTTATATAGCACCTGGTTTGTCTGGAAAGAGAGGCTTTGGAGTCCCTGAAAACTGAGGAGCCTTAGCAGGAGGAGCCCATTTGCCACTCTTCTTACCTTTACGAGAAGGATGGGATTGCCTACAAACAAAGGCAGGCTTAATGGGGTAGTTTCTCCAAAATTTAGGCACAGGAGCAACAAATACATGCTTAAGCTCATGTAAGGCCTTACCTGTATCCTGAAGGGACCAACCAACAGCAGCTTCCCCAAACAAAAGCTTAGAATCCAGAGGAGCATCCATCAAATTAGCTTTAATATAATCAGGTAGAGGTTGAAGCCTAAGCCAAGAACACCTCCTCATCACTGAACCAAAAAACACAGCCCTAGAAGAGGTATCTTCTGCATCATAACTACATATAATGGAATGGTGAATGACTCAAGAAGGAGTCCCTAGCAAGGAAAGAACAGAAGTTTTACCCTCACAGTCTGGAAAATCAGAAATAAGTTGACAGGCCTGAGAAGGAAGAGCCAACACATACCTAGACATATGGATTTGATAACTAAAAGCCCTAAAAGCTAGGGCAGCAGAAGTGTAACTTCTTACCCAGCCTTTCCATAGCGCTGCTGTCCTTGTCAAAAGGCAATAACTTGGGTGATAGAAACTATTGAGATGGCTTATCAGAGGCTAAAGACACTACATAGGGATTATCAGCAGGACATTTATATATGTTAAAAACAATCCTCAGGCACCCTATAAAACTTGTCAGGTTCTTGGGAGCAGAGGGCAGAGAATCAGGAGCAAGAGAGGCATTGGAAAAAAGTATCCGACAAAGCAACCAAAACAGGAGGAATAGCCGCAGGCTTAGGAGATTCCAACTGCAGTAACTTATAGTACCTGTTATGGATATCAGAGACCTGAGCACAATCCCACTTAAAAAAATCCAGCATCCTAGAGAGTGTGTCCCTAAAGGAAATTTCCTCAAAAGCAACATCAGAACTAATAGATTCCTCCTCCTCTGGCCCATAGTCCAAAGGAGAATGAATCTGAGTAGAATAAGTCAGGGATTCATCATCAGAATCTGATTCACCCTCAGAATCTTGTTTTCTAGGCCTTTTAAGGGGAGTAGTTGACCAAGGAGGAGCAGGAACCAAAACTGCTTGAGGAGGCTTTAAGGACATTAGAGCAGTAAATAGGCCCTGAGTCAAGCCCTGCCCCTCACTTTATGGATCCCTAGGAGCAGAAAAAACACATAAGTTTTTGTTTCTTTTTTAAGGGAATGTCCCCTCCAAAAAACTGAGAAGTCTCAGACCCAGGACGACAGTCAAGAACCATAGTAGGTACTTCTTCCCCAACTAAAAACAGAGGAACTCCCCTAGGCCCCTCGGAAAAAATCAACCATGATTCCCCCTGAACGTCCGAGATGGACATTTGCAAAAACCTCTTCAGACGTGCTGTCAGCTGGATCCTCACTGGCCTCCAACACAGTAGCAGCAGAAAAATCTGACAACACAACCAGGTGAGTCTCCGAGTTTGTGACGACCATGGGAGAAACACCTGGCAGAGTCTGGACAGTGGAAGATTCTGGCCGTACCTTTTTCACATTCTTCTTCCCTAATGGCTGACCCTTGGGGTGGGAGGTTCCTTCCATTGTATCTTTAGTAAAAAGCTTGATATCCTGGTTCTCAAGATACAAGGAAAGGGAAGAACGTCTACTGCAAAGGGTTTTCAGGATGAACGCCTGACAAACTGAACAGGATATATGGTCATGAGAGGCTCCTAGACAAAAAAAGACACATCGTTTGGGTCTTTATGGGGAATCTGTGTCTCACACTGGCATTTACTCTTCCTGGATGACATTAACTCCAAAGAGCACAAAACAAGAAAAAAATAAATAAAAAAATGGGCAATTATATACAACTGCAAAGACGTCAGCAAACAGGTGTAGGTAGTCACTGGAAAATTAAAATTCATTCAACTGGCAAAAAATTGATACAGGTAAATAGACTGATGGTGAAAAGAAACGTTCGGACTGGCAGCAAAGACGTCCTGACTATGGTAGACCTGAACATCAAATTTATACCCTACATGCAAGGAGTGTTTGGGTGATGTTTGGCATACCTTTAAAGCAGCAGACATCTTTGGTAGACTGGCCGGACATTGGGATTCCACTGCAGGAAATCCCAGATGTTATGAATACTGCAGCAGTGAATGTAAGGACATCCTTCCAGTGTCCTGTTACTGTTTCTAAGGACAAAGAGGATTTACAGGGAGTTGCTAAGGAACTTATTGGTGCCTTTTTCTTGCCTTGTATTTCCTGAGGAAAGAAAAGGGGAAGACTTTCTGACATAGATTTTCAGTGAGAAGAGCAGACATTACATGAGAAAGATTATACCTCAGGAATTTCTTCACAATCTGAACATGCTGATTCTGATGAAATATGGTTTCAGATTAACCTCCTGAAGATCTATCCTTTTCAAAAATTATCTAAGATGAAAGAGGTTTTTCAGTGGGAACAGAATGAAACTGCTACAGCACAGAAAACATATTATGATTTGTATTGTTAGAAATGCCAAATTATATAGCTATTCTTCCATTGTTTTTCCTCACAGCTTTTAGTGTTCCTGATAATCAACCTCCTGCTCCTAGAAAGTCTTGATAGGTTATATAGGTCTCCTCAGTCTCATAACCATTTGTTTTCAAATCCTAGAGTTTGTCAGTGTGAGTGGGAACATAATGCTAACACCATTCACACTGACAAGGATCAGAAGGCAGTGGATAAGATGGAGGTAGAAAATGCATTCCAATAGTAGTTGAACTTTTAGAATTTTGAACTGTAAAGTTCATATGCTAAAGGTTTACTTTTATCTTTTGAGAACATGCAGAAGTCAATAGTTAGTCCACAAATGACTGTATTACATCTGCTTCTCAAGTTACTAAACATGGTTTAAATTCTGCTTATGAGTCTACTGATTCCTCCTCTAGAGCGACTGTTTCTGGGTCAGTATTAATAAGAGTAGCTTAGCTTCATTCTCAGAATCTTCCTGAAGATGTCAAAACATAAATTTTAAATTCTCCCTTAAGTAAAGAGTTTCAGTTTGACCTATCTTCAGTTGAGGTATTAAAAAAGTGTAGTGAAAGGGAAAGTTGATACAAGGAGTGATTGTGATTTTTTAGCCCTCTTGTTTCAAAGGAAATAAAAAAAAATCTTGTCTACATCAGATCCCAATTTTCAATAAGCAATTTAAACAGCAAAGTGCAGGCAAACATGATTTTAAAAGCAACGACATGGAGGCTCCAGAAAGAAAGGAAAACCCTCTAAAATTCAGGTGTTTTTAAGAGTTTGCTATCATTTCATTAAAAGACACACTATTTCTGAGTCGTTTCATCATATAGCTGAAAATGTGAATGCCATTTTTACCATATGTCAAAAATGGTAAGAATGACGTTCAGCATTCGAACCAGTTGGAATTTTGCTTTAAAATCACTGTTAAAGTGAACAGTGATTTGGCAAGAACCACTCACTTCCATGCTTTCACTTTTATGCATTTGAAAGGTTGTGATTCGTTGTTTTTACCAGTCACCCATGTGATTACATGATTTTGAAATCCATGTTGTTGTTGAGCAGAATAATAGTAAACCTTTTTTGAGATTTGTTGTGTCTAGGTTACATTATTAGTTCTATGTCTTACCCTTTGAACTTTCCACAGCACAAAGGGTATTTGCAAAGTGTCTTGCTCCAGTCATTGCTTATTGTGGGTGTCAAGGCATTCAGATCTTTCCATTTATGGACTTCATCTTTGCAGACTTTTTTCTAGTTGTCAAGAGTCTTTACAAACTGTCTAGAGTCTTCTAGTCACCTTCAGAAAACTTCTGTCATCTCTTTCCACAGAATTGTATTCCTAGGATGTCTATTGGATTCTGCACTAGGAAGAGCCTTTCTTTCTCCAGACAAAGTAGAGATGTTCCAGCAGTTCTTCATGAGTTTGTTCAATCAGAGCCATGCATTCACAAGGGAATTTCTCAGGATTTTGGGATAAATGGCATCTATGATTGTCATGCGTCAACTGGCCAGATTCCACCTGAGGAAAATACAGTCGTACCTTAGAACAGTTTGGATTCAGCATCTACACCCCTTGTCCTTTCAGATCACAGTTCTAGGATTTTATAAAAGGGAAATTCTTTGCTGGATAGACCAGATCTCTTGCAATCATGGTCTTCCACTCTCCCTTCCAATCCCCATACAGTCTATAATGACAGATGCATCAGACTTGTAGGGGGTGTGTTTTCCAAAGAGATAAATAAAAGTCCATGCTCACTGAAATCCTTCAGACAGACAAACACATGTATGTCAGATAGATGTTGGCAGTGATCAGTACTTTGAAAGCCATAGATCATATCTTGTCCCCAGGACCTTTGAAAGTATATGCAGGCAATACCACAGTGATATGGTGCATAAATAAACAAGGGGTTACCAGATCCTACCCTCTTTGCTGACTGGCTATGACAGGCAGAGAGATAGCACCTCAGCTCAGTTTGACTCTGCAGGATTCATGCATTCCATCAAAGCAAAACCTGATTGCAGATGATGATGGCACTCCTCTCCTTACCAACCTTTAATCCTCCCTAAAGTCCAAACTAGCTTTCTGCTACAACAAAATCACCAAATTTGCTACCAGATCCAACTACTCTTCCCACCATTGCAAAGCTCTCCACTCCTTGAACTGGTTAGAACTCCTAAACTATCTTTCATACATCCAACTCTCCACTGCCCATAAACTCATCTTCAGACCATCATATTGTCCATCACTCTCCTCCACCCTCCATATACACCAGCCTAGCAGACCACTCAGGTCCAGCAACCAGAACCTCCTAGAAGTACATAAGCCTATACACACTCCAGGGACACATCTGCTATCGTTCTCACTGGCACGACTATGGAATTCCCTTCCTCCACATATTCGTACTACCCATAACCTCTCTTCCTTTAAGAACCTCCTTCACTCCCACCTCTCCTCACGATGGGATTGTTCCTGTTCTCATCCCACCTGACACCATCCACTGCACCCCACCCTGCTCTATCCTACTTGTTATCCAATCACTATTTCTCCACTATTTCTATCCACCTTTCTGTTTGTAATTAAAACCAACTAGCATCCTTCCCTGCTTAAGGCCTCATTCTCAATTATTTTCCTATTCCTGCCTTATGAAAATATATATCCCACTTCTTTCTATCTCCTACTATTGTCATTTTATATGTCCTAAGAATACTCCATAAAACATTCCTTCAATAAGTTTCTCCTCTTCCACTTTGTGGTTGTCTTGTTTTATTCCCATAAATGTATACATTTTAAACTTTTTTCACTCATCAATTTAAAATCTAAGTATAATTGCCTTACTATCAATTTTTATTGTAAAATATCGTATCATGGTATTCTGTTGAGTTCTGTTATGTAACTTCATTTGAACATTCTGTTATTTTTATTGTAAAACTGTTTTGGAGCTTTTCTCCCTGGGCCTCCATTGAAAATGGGCTCATTTTTTTGGCCCAATGGACTTTCTTGGTAAACAAACTGCAAACAAACAAATAAATAAATAAATAAATCTCAGCAGGATCAGGACAGACCCCTATGGATGGAAACTTCATCCTGGAGTCTTCCAAGAACAGATCCAACTGTGAGGCATAATTCAAGTAGATCTGTTCACCTTCTTTCAGAATAGACAGCTAGAGAAATTCTGCTCCAGGACTCTTTGCAAAAAAGCCTAGAAGACTGATACTTTCTCATTCCCATGGATAGAAGCATTCAAGTATGCTTTTCTATGCTTTCTACTGATTTCCAGGACTATTCTAAAAGTCCAGAAGGATTCTCCAAAAATTGTGCTTGTAACTTCGTTTTGACCCATGCAACAGTGGATGTTCATCATTAGATCACTGCTGCAGTAACTTTAGTTATATGGGATATATTCCACTGAGGATATAAGAACTGGCTAGCTTCCAAAGTTTAAGGGCATCTTCTATGTGCACAGACTATTGATAGCTTGAGCAGGGCTGGAGAAAATTAGAGGTCTGGGCACCAGGCCCCTCAAAGCTTTCCTGCTGCCAAACTGCATTCCTCGGCAGGCTTTAGAGGATTGATGGTTGGCTTATGTTTGTCCATTGCTGAGCAGATTAAGTTCCCTTTGGGGGAAAACCCTTCCACAGTTAATTGTATGATGAAAATAGCATTTTGTCTTTCATGAACTGTGTATTTTTTTTTTTTTTGCTTGGAGTTATAATTTCTTGGACTGCCACATGACTTTTCAGTCTGTTAAAAAGTGTGGTTCTTTCTTTCTTTTCATGTAAATGCGTACTTTTCTAAGATTTGCTAAAAAATTGTTCATAAAAACTTTATAAATTGTTTTAGAGGTCTTTCTGGACTTAACAATGGAACGACTTACTGGTTCCTTGGTTCTTCCTTACTTCAGCCACAAAAAGAAGAACATTTTCAGACAGCCTGTGCCTCTTCAGCAGGCTACTACTTTGCCTCATTTGCAGATGAGTGATCCTGCAGTGGTTATTTCTGATTCTTCAGACCACTAATCTTCTTCCTTTGTTTCCTGTGGTGTAGTTCCTAAAGCCATCATGGAACAGTGGTTACCCATGTCTGCTGTAACTGTTGGAGTGTCGTTGTTGGATATGGGAGGACTACTGTTGTCAGTCTCAGAAGAAAGAGCAGAGAAACTTTTCTACCTAGCCAGACAAGGATGCCTATTCCCAAGGGTGATGTCCCTGACATGAGTTGGTCTGCTTCTGTGGTGATCCTTGTCCAAAAAAGCAGAAAGTTAAACATTTATCTTCTACTGTCTCTGTTACTTTAGGCAGGGAAGATTTACTGGGCTTATTTCAGGCTCTTACCCCTTCTCATTCTGGACTTACTGGTAAGAAAAAAAAAAGGAATTCCTCACTCAGAAGATTCCCAGTATGATTAACAGTGGATTGATTGTGAGAGAACAAATTCTGTTCTTTCTGCTCAGGCAACCAATTCTGATTCTAAGGAGGTCATTTCTTCTGATTTTCCCTTGGAAGAATTTTATTTTTCTGAAACCATATCAAGGACGAACTAATTGTTTCAGTGGAAACATAATGACTGTCTACTTTCTTTGAAAAATTATGATTTATTACAGCTGGAACTTCCTCAATGTACTTGTGTTCCTCCTTTTCTTCCAACCTTGGTGAATGTTTTTATTATAGTCTATAACATGCCTGAGATTGTATGAAGTTCATCAGCCTTACAAATTCTTATTAACTAACCTTGATATCCTTGATATGAGGTTCTTTTGATCTGCTGTATACTTCAGGATTTTTTTTCTCTTATTATACCATTTATTTATGTAGGTGGCCTGCCAAGGTGTTTTTTTTTTATTTCCCATTATATTTAGATCTGGTTGGGATTGACAACATTATACATTTATGTAAGTGGGTGCAGAACTCCTTTGTGAAACTGAATTTTAACAGTTGTTTGGCAAATTGGTTGCTTTGGTGTTTAGACTTCGTGCACTGGAACTTCTTCAACTTCTATGAGTTGTATAATAATTCTGAACACATTTCAAACTGTTTTTTATTCTGATAATATGACAATTTGGCAGAGTTTAGTTGCATGGGGACATACTTATTACTAGAAACTGTATGTGCTTATTGTAATACATTATCCAGCACTGTCAGTTTATCATTCTGGGTGGTGTTCTCTCCACTGACATGATGGATCCTAACTCTGCTACCTCTCTCCATCAAACCCAGTTACACCTAAAATAAAAAACAAAATAAAAATATGCCTCAGTTAAAGTTTGTGATTCTGTCAGGGTCACTGCTCACCCCGCAGACCACTTACCTTTTGCCCTGTTTCCCTCTAGTGTATCTTTGTCAGCCACTATGGAAAGGGGTTTAGACACATCTTTTGTAGTTGTTCCAGTACCTGGTGAAGGTATGGAAAAACCAAACCCTTTAGGTGCAGGAGTAATCTGGGGTACGAAAATCCTTGCCAGAAATAATACTCTGTTCCCAGGTATTTTATTTTGTAGTAAAGTGCACAAAAAAAAGAAACAGAAGCAACTATAATAGTGTATAGCTATCTCATATTATTTTAAAAAGCCTAGAATCTAGTGTTTGAGGAGTGTGCTGCATTATAATTTGATAGTGCCTTGGAGAGTGCTGGCTAACTGTTGTAACCTGTTTACACAAGGGCGTAATTGGAAACGCCTTTCTACTGACGTGCTTTGTTAAGACTCAGGTGCTTTAAGCTAAAATATATTGTTCCAAGTCTAGTAACAAGGGATCAAGAGCCTATTGCTTACTACATTGTGTTAATGCTGTGGAGTGTACTGGCTAACTGTATTTGAGTAAACGCTAACTGTATTTGAGTAAACGCTAACCTATACACGTGCTTTTAAGTAAATTACCTTCCTCTCTTGTACTTATTAGATACCGCTTCAGCCTAATAGAATGACTACACTACATAGCTTATGTGGTAGTGCTTATTTTTAAAGAGTGGAGTGCATATTTTTATAGGGTCGAGTGATTTTAATTATTCACCATTTATTAAGTCATAGTCTCTCAATTGGTTATATAGTCTGGGAACGCCGTGGAGTGTTCCGGTTACGTGTTTGCTGTAAACGCCAGTTCACACAAGCGTATCACATAGCAAAGGCACTAAAGGCTCAACTAGTGGCTGTTCCAATCTAACTATCTTTGTAATATTACCTCCCTATGTTGTTTCATGTCACACTGCATTGCAATATTATCAAGCTTATATGGTAGTGCCTAATTTCGCCAAGTGCGTGCAATTACCTCCCTTACCAGTGTATGTTTAGATTTATATGCAATTTCATACATTAATACTGCTTCAATCATATTTAGCTGTATTGTTAACTGAGTGTAATTTATCTCTTCCTTGCTCGTGTCTCTTAGATATTTGTATAAAAGCTTACAGAAGTATTTGTTTAACCTCTTTTAGTTGCATTTTTACCTAATACAAACTTCTAGCTAAATTGTTACACTTTTTACTCACGTGCTGCTCTCAACATCATTGGAATCAAGTTACAGCTGTTGAACTATTGTGTCTCCCTATTACTAAAGTACTATCTCTCTCCTACCTTTCTCCCCTGTCTCCAGCTTTCAGGCCCTGTGTTACCCACTGTGGATACGCCCGTGTGGATGCCTAGACCTACACTATAATTATTACAAGCTCAACCTATCCTTCAAGCAATATTTATAAACTCTGCTGCCTCATCCCTTTTACTGGACTAGAACCAAGCATCTCCTTGAAGGAACCAAGGAAGTATGTGCACCAGTTGCTAAACCTACACTACTACAGTTATTTAAGCCCTGCTAGGTGTTGAGAACGCTTCCTTGCCAAGAAAGCCAGCAGCCAACCTTTCCTCCAATTTCTGTATAACCATACTTCCTCCTCTCCCAGCTCCCTGACCTATATTGTCCCCCTTCTCCCCCTATTTAATCTACCCCAGGAATAGCCTTGGTGGAGCCACAGGTGCATCTCACCATCTGTCCACTAGATGGCACCCTCTCCCCACTAGTTTAATTTCAGCTCAATATTTCTCTTGTATTTAGCCCAATCTCTAACTTTACTTTTTCCCTTTAAAAGCACCAAGTTCTAACTTTACTTTACTCTCTTAAATCACCATAGCCCTCTCTATCCGACTATACCCCTGTCCCCTGTACTTACCTGTCTGCATTCCATACTCCACTGATAGGTTCTTGGTCTTCTCTTGCCTTCCTTGGCTCAACCCGCTCCGTTCACCCTGCGGGCTCACTCCGCTCCCCTACCCTGCCCTCAAATCTCACCCTCCCCCAGCACCTCTACCTTTATCCTTCCATAAACCACACCCACCACTACAATTACCCAATCAATCTTGCACACCATCTCCCTTACCCCGCCCACTCTAAACTCTAATCACTTCACCAGCAAACACCCAAAATCACCACTACATTAAACAATACCCAACATCCCACTACCCTCTTTATTATAAAAACCTTACCAGCTCTTTTATACATATAATCAATCTAGTAATTACTTAATTCTTGACAACCTCATCCCATTATGCTTAAAAAAACTTTACACATCTCCTTTCTACTACTGCTACTTCTACAGTGTTCCTTTATTCTCTACCTCACCCAACCCATTAATATCTACCATTCCCAATCCTTCCATACAACCAACCACATTACCTTACCTCTCCACCCCAATTTCTCCACACCTATATCCTATAAAAAACAATCTACTTTTTCCATATAAACTGCTTACCTCACAAAGATATTCCACTCCCATAATAACTAGCAATTCTTCCAGTATCACAATTGAGCCCAATGTACACTCCAAACCTTCAAACCACCTCTCTTACTCCATCCTATACCTAATCACCACCCTATTATCAGGAGATATCCACCCTAACCCAGGTCCCCCCACCTCAGCAACTATTAACAAGTCCATATTACTTACTTCTTTAAATTCCCAAAGCATAGTCAACAAAATCCCAAACCTGCATGCCTGGCTTACACACAACAAACCTGACATCCTATCCATCTCTGAAACATGGTTAAAACCCCATATAAAAGACTCTGAAATAATCCCACCAAACTATTCTATCATTAGAAAAGACAGGTCTCACAAAAAAGGGGGTGGTGTAGCTCTCCTATACTCATCCTCACTATCAGTTACTCCCTATAATAAACCCACTCCCCACTTTAATAATGCAGAGTTACTACTAACATTACTTCAAATCAACAAACACAAGCATATATGTATAGCCTCCCTTTATATTCCCCCAGGTGATAACATTTCTACACTTGAAGACATCCTCTCCTGGCTCTCCAATAACATCGGTAATGAAACTATAATCCTAGGAGACATGAATATCAATTGGGCCTCCATTCAGTCTACCTCAAATCCACTTAACATTAACCTCTACAACTTCTCTCAGCTCATTAACTCTATAACACGCCCCTCAAAAAATCCCTCCAGTGGCAGTATCCTAGACTGGATCTTAGTTTCTCACCCCCATTACTTCTCCAACATTGGTACTCTTCCTGATCCTCTTAGTGACCACTTACCCACATTTACACACCGCCTCCCTTCACCTCTTCATCATACCCATAATGTTATTACTACTCGTAACCTAAAAAACTTTAACCCTACAGCTTTTTCTAACTCTCTGAAAGCAATAAATTGGAATACTCTAAAAACACTTCCTCTAGATAATGCAGTTGCCCATTTCAACACTACCTTCTTAAACCTCCTAGACCATCATGCTCCACTAAGAACAAAAAGAATAAAAACCAAAACTGCCCCCTGGCTTACCAAAGCTACACTTACTACAATGCAACACAGAGACAAACTCTGGACACACTACCAGAAAAATAAGACCCCCCCTCCTCTACAGTGAATACAAAACACTCCGTAATAAAGTAAAAAAGATGATCACCACTGATCGACAAAATTACTTCTCCTTACTCCAAAACAACAATAAAACTAACCCTCAGAAATTCTGGAAAGGCATCTCCACTCTCCTAAATCCCAGTAAACCAGTCACCCCCACCCCAAACCCAAATGCTCTTGACATAGACCTGGCTACTCAATTTAACTCTTTCTTCATTGATTCTATTTCCAAACTAACCTCATCTTTCTCTAACATCTCCACTCCCTCTAAATTACCCCCATCCTCATCCACTCACCTTCCACCACCATCCAAATTACCCCCACCCTCATCCCTTCACCTTCCACCACCATCCAAATTACGCACACCCTCATCCACTCACAATCCACCGCCATCCACTAGTTAACCCCCTCTCCCATCTTCTCATTCTGCACCCTCCAGCTCCTATCCCGCTCTCCCTCCCTCCTCATCACTCCCACCTCCAAATACCCCCTCTTCCCACTCCTCACCTTTCTCTTTAAAACCCATACCCACCTCTACCATAAAAAAACTTCTTCTAAAACTGAAACCAGGTTCAAATGCTCCTGACAATATCCCTTCACAATTCCTCAGCATAGCTGCCAAAACAATTGCCTACCCCATTAGTATTTTAATAAACCATTCTATCCAAGAAGGCACAGTCCCCCAAATTTGGAAAAAGGCCTTTATCATACCCTTACACAAAGGAGGCAATAATAACAATGTCAATAATTTTCGTCCCATAGCTATCCTGTCTCCCATCTCTAAACTCCTTGAAAAGTGTATCCAACTACAACTCCTACCTTACCTCACTGATAAGGACCTATTAACTCCCACACAACATGGTTTCAGACCAGGCCACAGTACTATGGCTGCCCTCCTCTCCTTCCTGGAAACTGTAAACAAAGCCCGAGACTCTGGTCATATTGTTTCTACCCTTCTACTGGATCTCTCTAAGGCCTTTGATACTATCTCCCACAGTCTTCTTATAGCTAAACTCTCTAAGCTTAACCTATCTCTCTCTTCTCTGAACTGGTTCTCCAGCTACTTATCCAACAGATATCAAGCAGTAAAATGGAAAAAGGCCACCTCCTCATTCCTTAATACACCAACTGGTGTTCCACAAGGTTCCATATTAGGTCCCCTCCTCTTTAACATATTTATTAATGACTTTCGTAACTCTATCCCATTCTCTAACATCATCCAATATGCAGACGACTCAACTATTATTTGCTCTGCCACTTCTGTCCCTTTACTTCTAAAGCTAACTCAAGATGCTTTTTCAACCACTGAACAATGGATGAAAAATAATCATTTAGCACTCAACGCTTCTAAAACCAAATTAATGGTATTTACTCCCTCTAAAGTCACCCCTTTCAACAAAAACACATTTTGTATCACTAGTCATAATAACACAACTCTGGAACTGGTATCAGAGACAAAGCTACTTGGCGTGCTAATTGACAATCAGCTTAAATTTAATTCCCACATACAACTAAATATCAAAAAACCCCATCAAAAACTAGGTATGCTCTATCGACAAAACCGTTATCTTACACCCACCACTAAACTCACCCTCTCTTCATCCTTTCTCATACCTTCCCTTCTCTATGGAGCTCCACTACTAACTAATCTACAATCCTCTCTGAAAACTCAACTCTCATGTTGTTACAACAAAATTGCCAAGTTTGCTACTAGCCATAAGTCCTCCACCCACCATTGTTCCTCTCTCCATAAACTAAACTGGCTAGAACACCTAATCACCTTATCTATACCCAACTCACTTTAGCACACAAGCTCATTCTCAACCCCTCACTCTGTCCCTCCCTCTCCTCTGCCTTTAAAATGCATCTACCTGACAGAGTACTATGATCCAACAACCAAAATCTTCTAGAAATATACAAACCAGCTCACCCCCCAGGCAAACACCTTCTATCCTTTAGTCTAGCACGACTCTGGAACTCCCTACCACCACACATTCATGCTACCCCTACTTACTCTATCTTCAAAAAAAATCTTCACTCATACCTAGTATCCCAGTGGGAATGCTCCAGCTGCCACCCCACATAACTCACACTGCAAAATTTCTTTTTCTCCCCTTTTTATCAACAGTGCTCCTTCTAACTTCTCCTCAAACTCATAAACTGTTGTTATTTACTTGCAAACTAGATATTATTCTAGTCTACACCTCTTACTTAAACTTTCTATATATTAATATTCCTGTATATATCTTGTAATCATTCCTTAAAATTCTGCACTACTTGTTCATTTATCTAAAACCTTACTGTTTGCAATGTCTGTTCTTGTCTAATCTAATTGTATATTTTCAATCTATGTCATATTGCTATATTAATTGGTCTGCGCTATATTATAACACATGTAAACTTATTATCTACAAAATTTTGTAACCTTGATTGTTTATGGAGCTTTTCTCCCCAGGACTGCATTGAAAACGGGTTCACTTTGGCCCAATGGACTATCCTGGTAAACCAACTGCAAATAAATAAATAAATAAATAAATTCATCATACAGTTGATAATCCAGTTATAGCTGTATAAGTTTCCTTGGCTAAGAGTGTTATGCAGACAGCTAATTCTGGTGGGTGTGTTCCCATAAATGTCTCTTGTGCTAGTTTGGCTGGAGACCATTCTCTTTCAAAGAATGATGAGGAATCTGCTGAGGACAATGGTGATTTCCTATTTGGCAATGAGGCCAGTCACTCAGATTCTTCAGAAGGTGAACCAGCTGAAGTACAAACAAGGTGTTCTCTTTTCCTCAGATGATTGCTAGATTTCGTGATGCCTTTGCTTGGTAGCAGTCTGGAACTACCCCAGAGCTAGACAGAGCATATGACATTATAGAGGACAAGATGCCCAATTCTGTGGCTATCCTTCCTCTCTTACCAGCCTTAGAAGATGATTATAAAGCTGCCTGCAGGATACTGTATCTATTCCAGCAGTCTCAAAAAAGGCTCAGAGAAAATATAAGATCTCCTTGTATATGACACATCTCTTTTCTCATTTGACTGCTGACCCAGCTGTGGTCTTGCCACCTGCCTTCTCAAATAATAAGTCTTTGGCGTCATCTTATCAAACTCCCCCTGATAAAGTGGGAAAAATGGTTAGATCTGCAGTGCAAAAGGATGGTTTGTTCTAGTAAGACAACCATAAGAATGTTAAATTATCAAGGCTATATTTGAAAATTTATTTTACAGTGTGGTTACAGTTTGGATGATTTTGTTACATCTTTATCCACAGAGCAAAAGTCTTATAGGAATGAAATTGTTTCTAATCTGACTCAGGTTTCAGAACATGCTTTGAGTAGTATGCTTGAAGATGCAGATGCAGTCTTGAGAAATGCTCTTTCTTCTGTTGTACTAAGATAGTATGCTTGGTTACATAATCAGAAATTCTCTGAATTAAAAGCCGAAATTTTGAATACACCTTAAATTTTTATTTGGTGTTTGGGATCTGTTACACAGATTCTGAAACAGTGGGATGATAGAGGCAACTTAATGCATGGGGTATCTAAGATGTGTCATGCATCCAAGTTCTACCCAAAGTGTCTTCCTTCAAGGGGCAAAACAAACAAAAATCCCAGCCACCCAAAAATCAGGGATCGAAAAGGAAATGGCAGGAGCATAATTCTTTGAAACCAAACAAGAGGAGTTCCTTTCTGAAAAAGGATCAGCCCTCTGTAATGGAAAGATTTTGCCGAGCCACAGAGCACCACAACCCCCCCCCCCTTCCTTCTCTTCTTATTTCCCACAGGCTCTTTCTCAAGCCTGCAGCCTGGATGCATATAGACTCAAACAAATGGGTTTTGAGAATAATTTAGAGAGGATACTCTTGACAGTGGATAGAAAATCCTCTCCTGTTCAGAGGGACTCCCACACACTCACCAGACCAAACAGAGCTTTTTCCTGTAGTGCTCCATCACATGGTAGAAGCAGGGGTCATAGAACTACTGCCTGTGATAAACAAAGGCAAAAGATTTTACACAAGAATCTTTTTTGTCTCCTGGAGGCCTGTCCTAGATTTATCCTTTCTAAACACCTTTTTAAAAGTTCCAAAATTCAGAATGCTCACGTTCCAGTCAGTCCTAGCATTGCTTCCTGATCACTGTTTCATGGTGACTCTAGATCTTAAAGACACTTGCCATCATATTTGTATTGCTCCCAGTTTCAGGAATATTTTTTAGATTTACTGTATCTGGCTTACTTTATCATTTTTTGAATTACCCTTTGGGCTAGCGACCATACCTGGAGTACTTACAGAGGTGTCTGGTTCCAATAGTTACCTGTTGCAGAACCTGAGGCATCCACATTTTTCCTTATTTAGAGGACTTGCTGATTTGTGCAGATTCTGTATCCAGGTGCTTAGAGTCCTTAGGAAAGGTCACATCCTGATTTCCCACCTGTGCTTCAAATTTAACAGTCTAAAGTCCTTCCTCACACCCTCTCAATGAATTGTTTCCTGGGGTGTTGGATAGACACATTAAAATGGAAGGCCTTCCTGTTTGAAGACAAAGTTCTGACATATCAGGGCATTTTCTTGGATTTTTCTCTTTTAGACATGGCCTCAGTAAGATAGTTCCTCAAAATTCTAGGCATCATGGCATCAATAATCCTCATCCTCATGATACCAGTAGCCAGATTACAAATGACAGCGAAGAATTGTTGGATGCAGTAAATTCCTCCCTTGGATTTCCAGGTACTGGTGCTGGTACTGAGACTTGTGAAACAGGAACTGCAGTGGTGGAGAGATCAGCTGTCTGTGAATTTAGGATTTTCTTTCTCTCTTTTTGTCTTCAGAACCCAGTCCAGTCTCTCCAGATGGACTCTTCAACGTTTGTGTGGGGAGTAATTTCCATGGAAGTTCAAGTGCAAGGTTTTTGGGGTCCTCAGGACACGCTAAGCAACATAAACTTAAAAGCAATGCTGGCAGCGATTCATGCCTTAAAAGTTTTCCACTACTTATGGACTACAGCTCCTCTTCTAGTAGTCACAGAACAAGCAAGGTGGTACATGGTCATACCCTGTTTGCCTTTTGGCAGAAATGGCTAGGGAGCTGACTGTACAGGATTCTGACTGTTCAGACCTTACACATTCCATCAGAGCAAAACAAAGTGGCAGACAGACTAAGCAGATCATGGACAGACCCTCACAAGTGGAAGCTCCATGTAGAGGTCTTCCAAGACTTGATCCAGATGTGGGGGACAACTGAAGTAGATTTGTTTGCCTCCTTTTAAAATAGACAAGTGACAAAAATCTGTTCAAGACATCCATACAGCAATTCTTGGAAGATAGACGATTTATCATTTCCATGGCCAGGAATACTCCTTTCCATTGATTCCCATGGGTCTTCTAAAGATTAAAAAAGAACTACATGAGATCATTGTAGTAACCCCATTTTGGCCAAGGTAAAGTTGGTTCTCCCTTTTAATGGAAATGACCAAGGTCAATTACCACACGTTTTCTCACAGACTGGATCTACTCACACAACATCAGGGGCTTAGAGCAAATGCAACTGACAGACTGGATGATTCTATTTTTGATACCCTTTAGGCACTTGTTCCATGAGGATGTGCAACAGGTACATAAGAAGGCAAGGAAACTTGCAACTAGAAAATCTTACATTTACAAGTGGAAGAGATTTTCTAGGTGGTGCCTATCCACAACCTGGAGGGTTTCAACCCCTCTGGTTTTAAAATATTTGTGTGAACGTCTTAGAGATGGTTTGTTATATGCAGAAGTGCAGCTGGCTCAACTAGTGCCCTGTGCTAGTGCCCCACACCCTCAACCTTTCAAGAGAAGAAGAAACTCCTGGATGCTAACTGGCTGGCTCCATGCAGACAGAACCCAGTCCCTCTGCCCCATCCAATCAGGTCCTGTTTCTGCACTGTGCCCTCAACCCTCCTTACTCTCATTTTAGTTAAAAGACAAAAAAAAAGGAAAAAAAAAAACTTTTTTTCTCTTCATCTGTATTAAGCTTTTTGCTACAAATGGAGCAATATGTATAGTTTTTAATAAACTTAGTGTCAAACATACTGAAGTCGACTTCATGAACTGTCACTCTAAATAGAAAACAAACATAATTCTATGCAGGTGTAAACCTCCACAGAGGGTGTTATATCCCCTGCTGCAAACTGTAAATTGTATATTATGACAGTCATCATCGTCATACCTTGTGATAAAGGGAATTCAATTGTAGATTCCCAGAGTTGATGCTAAAATCTTTGAAGACCTGATCTTCATCCAATCATATAATACTCATATTAGAAGTAATGAGAATGATTTATTTGACTCAAGACATTTTTATTTCATTTATTTTTTTTTATCTCATTTGACTAGCTTCAGTCATCCTTTACTATGCATTCACAAACTCTGTCTGGCCATGGTATTATCCTTCCTCATCTTTTCCTTTTTGTTTTTGCTAACCAGTAATTTTCCCTCAAAGTATTCAGTATTTTTAGGCCCGTATCACACCTCAGTGCTATCTTTGCCAGTTATATCCAGACTTTTGATGGTGAAAGTCTCTCAGCCATTTTTTTGTCTATCTGCGTGGCACCTATGGCTACACAGCCCTGTTTCTAGCCACATGACCTGCTTTGATGATGGGTCAGTGAATGTCATCTGTCATCTTATTCATATTATTCACTTGGACTGCCTTCCTGTCTTTCTGCCTTTTCTTTGCCATCCATGACACAAGCAGATGTTGATATCAGTTGCAAAATCCAACACACAGAAAAGAAACTATATTCAGTAGTACCCATAATCCAGGATGAAAACGCAGCACTTATTTATCATAGACCATAAAGACCCTATTACCTTGGTTACCCCCTCCCAGTGGAGTATCTGACAATGAAAATCTGTAGCTGAACCCAGGCCACCAGCACATTCATTTTATCTGTGCTTCATCAGGTTGATTTCATTTGCAATCATCTTGCAAAGTCAGATCAATTAAACAAAATATTTTATTTGAGTAAGTTTTAAAAGAACTCTTTAAGTTATATTTCTGAACATTAACTTTCACTTAATGAGATTTTGGAAACTTTTTAACCTGCAAGGGAATCAGCTTTGTTTTGTAAACATTGTATATTTGAGGTGGTGGGCAGTACAGCAAGGGTATGTAAAGTGAATTGCTTTATACATGATGTGTAGTGCAGCTTTCCAATGTCAGTCTGAATTCAGTTGTTGACCACAGCTGTCAAGTTCATTTTTTTCTTCAGTGAAAATGTTAAGTCATTGGTGCTTCCTTTCATAGAAACATGCTACAGTATACAGACATTACATCACACTGTCTGAAGATGAGTAATTTATCTGCATTTATTTGGGACATAATATGCATGTTTGAACAAGGTGTCAGACAAAAAAGGCACATTTCTGACATAGAATGCTATTATGTTTTCTAAAAGAATGATTTCTGATGAAACCTGAAAGTGTAACTTTTAAATGTATGACAGCCAACACAAGCTAATGTTGCAAAAATGAATCAGTCCAAAAGTCAGAAGCTTGCCCATTCCCTATTCCTGCTGCAAGATGCACTTCCTACTTACTGCTTCCCCATGTCTTCTTTAGGAAAGTCCCTTGCCATACTTACCTCTGACTACCCTCCTTCCTGGGTGTACAGCCTGTAGTATTAATACTTTCCTGTTAAGCTTGCAATTTGGTACTGCAGTTTATAGCACTTGTAAACCTGCTGAGGTTGAGGGCATTTCTATTTTCTCCCCATGTCTTCCATGACTCCCACAAAATGTTTACTGTGCATGGGCATGTATGTGAACTCAGATAACCTGATGTCCATCAATCTGTCTGAAGTCTTAGCTTCTGCAGGTCCACCTGTGATCACTAAGACAACAATAGTGTGGCCAATATCATATAGCTGGACATACTGCTGGTTGCTCTCCCAGCCTGATTATCTGCTGGCTCAAGGCTTTTCTTGTATTGAATGCACTAGCATCGCTGTAGCAGTATGCAGAAACAAGACAACTGATAGTTGCTTAGTAAACATGCAGCATATGTTATTGTTATTTCTGAGTAGCAATGTGCAGAAGGCAAAGCAACCTAAAATTAATTTATATGTATATATGTATTTTTTTTTTAATTAAAGGTGGCAGTGGAGACAAGGGCTATTATTTCCTGGATGGAAAAAATCCCTTTTGTCCTAGGAGCAAACATTCAGGGTGGTGAACAGGCTGTGACTTACCCCTATGACAAACCAAGACCGATGTACAATAACAGGAATAGAGGAGAAGATGATGAGCAAGACGAATTCATTACAGGCAACAGTGAGACTCCGGATAAGGCTATTTTCCGATGGCTGGCTGTCTCTTATGCATCTACTCATCTCACCATGACAGAAACGTACCGTGGGTCCTGTCATACTGATGATTTCACTACTGGAGATGGAATTGTCAATGGTGCAAAATGGCGTCCTATACTGGGAAGTGAGTACAGTCACTAAGTCACTCTTAAAAGGTGTAAGTAGCATGTAATGCTTGAGGGTGGATAGATTCACTCTGTACTGTACAAGGTGAAAAGCGTATAGCAATAAAAAATTCTAGCTTCAGAAAATATTGAATGAGCAGTTTCTGCAGAAACAATGTATTACTGGTCTGGGTTTAAGTCCATAAGTATGATGATTTTTTTTAAAAGAAGACTGACCAGAATTACAGGGGAAGAATTAACAACACTTATGGAAGGAGAACAGAGCAATGTTGAAGTTGTTGGTGGACAGAATTAGCAAATTTCTGTCAGCATTCAAAATGAACAGAAAAATGTAGGCAGTCACTGTTAGTGGTACAGAATAATTACTTTGTTTATCTCTGCACCCAGACCCTTAGTAATGATTTTTTTAGATGTTCATCATTTGATCAATGCTGCAGTAGCTGTAACTATATGAGTTATATCCTGCACAGAATATAATAGCCGTCCATCTCTCACACCATTGACATGTCGAGTAGAGCTGGAGAATATTAGTGGACTGGGCACCAAGCTCTTCAGAGCTTTCCTGCCACCAAAGAGCACATCTCTTGTGGGCTTTGGAGGATCAATGGCTGGCTAGTGTTTCTTCATTGCTGAGCAGATAAATTCCCTTTGGAGAAAATTCCTCTACATTTTGTTTTATGACAGAAACATTACTTTTTTCTGTGAAACTGTTACTAGGAATTTTATGTTTATTTGGTGGCCACATGACTTACCAGTCAGTTGAAGTCTGTGGTTGTGCTTTTTACTTTGATGTAAAAACTTGTTAAAAGTAAAGTTTAATTTTGCTGTGTTTTTGTGATAAAATTTTTATGAAACTGTGTTTAGGGGGTAGGGTAAGTGTATGTTGTGCTTTTCACAGAGTTTTTGGTGGAAAAATACTTTATTACCTACCTGTTTTACCAACTGTAGCCACCATTGTTTCCCATACTTCAGCCTTCATTTTCAGCTTTACCATGGAATAATTTACCTTTTCATCAGTTCTTCCTTCTTCCAGACACAAAAATGAGGAAAGTTTCCAAATATTTTGCCCCATCAGCAGGCTACAAATTTGCCTGTGCTGCAGATGGGCAACTCTGCTGTGGCCATTTTTGGTCCCTCAGACCATTCATCTTTTTCCTTGGCTCCATCTGGTGAAACCCCTTCAGTTTCCATAGTCTGGGAGTTAAACACTTCCTGTGAGGCTGTTGGAGTACCCTTGGTGGGCAATGGTGAACTACTTTTGTCGGTCATTGAGGAAGGAGCAGGGAATGCCTCTCTGTTTAGCCAGACTGGAATGCCTGTCTGCAGGGATGAAATGCCTGACAGCAGTCAGTCTGCTCCAAATGAAGTTCCTCCTCCTCTGATAAAGATAGGAAAGTTTTGATAGCTTTGGGAGAAAAGTTTATACTTCTGCCACATTTAGTTTTAGAATTCTTAATTGTCAAGCAAAAGTTAAAGTTTATGCTTCCATCACTTAATAATATGCTGAACATTATAGCCATTTTTCTCTCTTCTGAGGAAAAGTCTTCTATGAATAAGCTTACTGCTTATCTATCTCAAGTAATTAAACCCTCTTTGAAGTGTGTTTATGATTCAGATGCTGCCTTTTCCATAGCAGCTGCTACTGGAACTGTTGAGAGAAGCTTTGTTTGGTTATGTGAGCAAAAATCTACCTGAGGATGTTAAAGCTGAAAAATTCTGAATTCTCCTTTAGAGAGTTTGCTTTTGGATATTCTGCTGCTGAGATCCTGAAAAGTGTTTTGAGATAGGTAAACAGATTCAAGGGTTAGTCAGATAGATTTTTCAGTTTTCTGCAGGTTTGTTAAAGGTTTTATACCTGCTTCAGCACCCATTATAAAAAGCAAAATAAGCAGACACAGCAAGCTTGTGGTAAGCATAGATTTAGAAACAATGGCAGTGGGCTCCAAAAAGAAAGGAGGAGCTCTCTAGAAACAAGAACAGTCCAATAAGTCTGAATGACTATCTGCAGAAAACCCCACTCAATCCCCCTTCCTATCCTGATAAGCCTTTAAATCTTCCCCAAAATCTGACTCTCCATTTCCCTCTTTAGCAGCAAATAATCTCATACAAATGGGTTCTGAGAGAGGTGCATCACAGATACAGATGGCATTAGGAATCCATACCCCCTTTTCAGGGGATTCCTCCTCATACACCAGATCAAACTTCTTTTTCCCCTCCTGTCATTCATCTAACTCAGTGGGGGGGTCATAGAAGTTGTCTGTCATTCTCTGATATGGATATGTTTTTAATCAAGAATATTTCTGGTACCAAAGGAAGAAAAAAGCATCCTGGAGACCAGTCTTAGATCGTTCCTTTCTAAATCAGTTTTTGAAAGTTCCAAAGTTCAAAATGTTGTCCCTTCATAATCTGTTACCTCCGATTCCCCTTTTAAGTTTAATAGTAACTCTAGCTTTAAAGGGTGCTTAATATCACATTCCTGTAACCACAGATATCAAATGCTTCTTAAACGTTTTGTGTCTGGATTATACTTTCATTTCTCTGCATTACCCTTTTGTTTATCCACTGGTCCAAGGGTATTCACAAAGTGTTTAGCCCCGGTGACAGCCTATTGTAGACCGCAAGGTAATCATGTTTTTCCATATTTAGACCATCTATATCCCAGTCTGTGAAGCAGATCTAAATGAGAGATTCTTGACACTTTGAAAAAGACTCTGCAAAGACAAGTTTGTTTGTTTCTTTCGGCTTTTCCCGGTTAGGGGTCGCCACAGTGGAACTCTGGTCCACTAATGATTGGCAGTAGATTTTGACGTGCTGGCTTGCCGGGCCTAATGCACAACCTTCAATGAAGGAACGCCCATTCACGCATGTCACCACACAGAAGACGCTCTAACTGAGAATCGAACGGGCAACATCTAACTGTGAGGCGACAACACTACCACAGCACCACCACCGCAGCCTACTCTGCAAAGACAAGTATGTCATCTAAATTGTTCTCTTGCATCTCTTAAGCTGTGCAAAGCGTTCCTTAAGGGTACTTTTCTACTCAAACTACCTGTTAAGGATCCCACTCCTCTTTGAGATATTGCAGTGCTTCTACAGACCTTGACACAATCCCCCTTCTGAACCAGCGGCTAAAGTAGACTTAAAGTTTTTTATCTTGAAAAAAACATTTTTCTTTTTGCTATTACATCAGTTGGGTGAGTATCTGAACTCTAGGCACTGTCTTGTAAGGTACCATACTTAATTTTTTCATAAAGACAAGAGTCTCTCTTCAAACCAACCCTTCCTTTTTACCAATGGTAGCATCAGAAAATGTGCTCAGTCAGTCTGTTCATTTTTCCTTTTTCCTTTCCCAAATTCTCTAATAAAAGGGAATATATGCATGTACATAGACAACTCAGATTCTACTTCCATAAAACGAAAGCTCTCAGAAAATCTGATCAGTTGTTCATCTTGTTTTCAAAGGCAAAATTGGGTCAAAAGTAACTTTAGCTAGATGGTTCAATAATTGTATTTTTCATGTCTACGAGGACCTTACCAAGACCTCCAAAGTCTCATTTCACAAGACCTGTTTCCACTTCTTCCACTTTCTTATCAAGAACTTCAACAGATAACATTTGAGTGGCTGCCCTTGGTCCAGTGCTCATACTTTTATTGCTCTTTACAATCTGGATATTTTATTCAAGAGACAGGGCAACATTAGGTTCTGCCATCCTCTGGAATATCTTTCCATAAAGACCACGTTTAGTTCAAGTAGCATCCCATTCGTTGAGGAATATATAAAAAAGATGGCATCAGATACAAAGGTTATGTACTCATCATAACAATTTATCTGTATTATCTGTTTGCATCCTTCTTCAACCTCCCTCCCTCCATTCCTCCTTTCATTAATGGAAGATTTATATATGTTTTTCTTGTATGCACTGATGGGTATTCCCTATTGGTCATTCTCCTGTTTCAACTCCTGATTTTCTACTATATTGACTCTGGTACCTTGTCATTTATCTTTCTTTCCCTTTTTGAATATTATTGTTTGTAGACTTTTGAATTCTAAGACAAAGGGAGCAAACTTAATCTGAGGTACTACAGAGTTTGGAAGGGATTATGGGTCAGGGGAGGAGCTTGAGCTATAGATCCTAAGGCAACACGTATGTATTGTTATGGTGATTACATTTTACCCTCCTCACAGGATTCTTTTTCTGGGGAGCCTCCCAAATGCCTGAGTTCAAAGAGGTTTTCTTCCACAGGGAAGAGCAGATTATATCTGGATCTGTTCCTGGGTTTTTCCACTCACTCCAAGGCTTCAGCAGGGAAATTTCTCAGGATATTAGGATTCATGACATTCAGAATTCTCATGGTTCCTTTAGCCAAGCATCACATGAAAAAGATTCACTAGTACCTAAAATATGTATGGTCCCAACATCAACATCCCCTGATAGTCAATATTTCTATTTTAGAATTTGTAAAAAGGGAACAGTTTTATCTTAATCCAAGTCTCCCGTTTTCATTTCTGGCTCCAGCATAGTCTGCAACTGCAGATGCTTCTGTCTTTGCTTGGGGAGAAGTGTTTATAGCAGTAAAAGTGCAGTGCCTGTGGAACAAAAAGGACTGATCAAAGCACATAAATGTAAAAGAGCTATTAACAGTAATAAATGCTCTCAACTCTCTGTCATTTATGGTCCCCTGGCATACTTTAAGTACAAGAAATGTGGACTAAGCAAAACAGTAATGGGGGACAGAGACCCAAATTCAGGGTCAAATTGTAAATACTGCTCTAATAAACTTCAAAGTTTGCTAGAATAACAGATTTGTGTTAGCATACATTTTTGTCAAGTTGATTTGAAGTTACTAACATGGAAAACATGGAAAACTGATTTGTTTGTTGCTTTGACTTCTGCAAGAATGATGAGTTTACCTTATCTCATTTTCCACTGAGGTAGGGTTTCCGTGACAACTAATCATTCACTAATGACTAAAGTGATGTCTGAGTTTACTTAGAGCCAAGCTATCTATCTCCCTGTCTTCTTTCCAGAAATATGAAATGAGGGAGAAAGGATTCTTCATACTCTGAATGTCCACAGAAATCTTAGATATTATCCTGACTGAACTAAAAGCTTCAGAAACTCTGATCAGTTATTCATTTCTTATGATGCTAAGAAAAAAGGACGACCTGTGTCAGAGCAGACTATTTCACTGCTGTCCCATGTTGTCCCATACTATCTCCTTTTGTTATACCCACCATAAAAAGTCAATTCCAGGCAGAGTCAAGACACATTCTACTAGGGCCTTGGCTTCATCAGTGACTTTTTGGAAAGGGGTGGATTCTAAAGGTATTCTAGAGGCAGCAACTTGGTTCTGTGTACATACTTAAACAAAGCACTACAAACTAGACTCCTTTTCCAGGCCTAGAGCAGGATTTGCTAGGAACATTATCTAAGGGCTTCTTGACCCTCCTCCTTCCTCCTCCCAGTCTGTATAAGCTATGGTGTTCTACTTGTATAGCTAAGGCTATTGCAACAGTGATCAAATGATGAACATAGTACAGTTGTGCAAGTAAACATACCGTAACAGTAGCTGTCCGAATGATAAATGTCTGCTGAGTTTACCACCAGGATGTTTGTGGAGATAGCTGTAGACTGTATCACTATAGAGTGTGCTGTATAAATTATACAGTATTTTATTTATTTATTTATTTAATTAATTATTTGCCATGTGTTAACATAGTAATTGAGCTGGCCTATTAACACTTTTTAGTCATGACCTAGGCACCTTTAGTAATACAACAAATACAAATAGACAATAATGGTGTAATCAGACAATTTAACATGTCATTCATCTAACAATGAGGAACTTAGTGAATAAACATTATATGACACATTTTTATATAAATACATTAATTTTATCTATCTATCTATATAGCTATTATATATATATATATATATATATATATATATATATATATATATAATTACCATACATCGAATATATCCAACATCGAAATGCAAAACATTGATGCAATAAAGTCCAAAATGCCTATGTCAACACACAACTACACAGGTGCTGAGATACACCCTCAGCACCTGGAAACTTTAACTTCAAAAAAAGAAAGAAAACATTGTATCTGATGTCAATTTTCATTCATTGCTCAACAATTGGATTTGGATCCGAACCTCAAATTCGACTCTGCTGTTTTTTACAGCTTGTGGCCACTAGAACTCTCGAGCATCTCCCTGACCCACAATGCTCTACCCCCAGCATACCTCAGATCTCATTTGCCACTTTCGCGTTCAGACATGGTCGCTTTGAGCTCTTGAGCGTTGGTGAAGTTAATCAGTTAAGTGAACTTTTTAGTTCCTTGTCTACAGTTTCTTTCTTTTCTTTTCTTTATATATGTATATATATATATATATATATATATATATATATATATATATATATATATATATATATATACATACCTATAAATTCCCTATCTACACTGATTGTGTATTTCTTAATACCATTGTTGGTATTTATTTCTCTCCCCTTCCTTTTCATACCATTGTTGGTAGCTTCTCCCCTTCCCTTTTATACCATTACTGGTAGCTTTTTTTTTTAAAAATATCTTTTTCTATCTTTCTTTCTTCTTTTAGATTTACAGTGTAAAATGGCAGAAAAGCTTTCAGGCTTTAAAAAAATGTAAGCAGTGTGAGCATAAACTTCCCTTGTCTGATTCACATGATCTGTGCATTTGTTGCTTAGGCCGTGATCATTTAATAGTTGACTGTGACATCTGCAAGTCATTTAATTCTCAAGCGATTGTTGAACACAAAAACAAGTTAATTCTAAAAGGTCTACTTTCTACAACCTTTTTGGAGTCACTCACTGGGGTTCAACCCCCTAAACAGGACAAGAAAGAGCACAGGAAAAGGCCATCAGATTCATCTGGATCTTCTACTCCATCCTCGGATCCGACAATGCAGCCAGCTCGAAAACTGTCTAAAAAGTCAGATCCAAAGGTTAAATCTTCAGATCAGTCGGCATCAGATGTCAGATCTGCTTCCTCAGATCCAATAGCATCAGATCTAAAGGACTTACCCCTAAGAAGGTATGCATCATTCTTGGATCCTGTACATTCCAGAGTGAATTCCCCATTCTTGGAGAGACACTGATGTTCCAGGTCCCCATCAATAGCCTCATCCTCTTGTTCTTCCAGGAGCCTGATGTGGACAGGAAGATGAGGAAATTCCTTTCAGCACAGAGTTAGATGGGAGTTCTCCAGGCTCCTATCCCGTCAGGGTCAGAGACCTTTATTAGTACTACACCGCCCATCTCAGCTCCTTCACCAATGCGACCCATGATTTTGCAGCCCTTGGAGCCAAGTCTTCTGGGACCGTCAGTGTCAGAGCCAAAAACTGCTGTAGCTTCAGCTCCAGTACTTTCTCTGAGTGCACTGGCTCCAAGCGAGTTGGAACCAGATGACAATCAGAGCCAAAGCGTCATTGTTGGATCTGAGGTGTTAGAGTTGACTTTGAAGTTGTTGCAGCTGTCTCTGCCCCTCAGAGCATCGACATTGGCTAGAACGGCTCTGACTTCTGCCTTGGGTGGACTGCTTTTAGGTCAATGGGAGCTGATGGTCTGGAAGCATGACTGCTCGGCTCCATCGGCCTCCTTCTCCCCAGATCACTCTGCCTTTGAGGTGGCAGAGAGAGTGTTCTCTGCATCTGGAGGATGAACTGTTCCACCCTCCTCGAATCTCCCTTCTGGATCCCATACAGCTCTGTGACTTGAGCCTCTTCATTCTATTCCACAGAGACAGCTGGCCCAAGGTTAACAGGCTGCCCAGCAGGAAAGAACTTGCGGAACAGAGTTCATGTGCTCATCCCCCTAAGAGAGAGTCCAGGCTATTGGATAGATTTGGGAAGCATGTATATGCTGCCTTGACCTTTGCACTCAGATTTATAAATAATCTGGCACATTTCACCAGGTTGCAGAGGGACTTGATTAAGAAACTCCCCAAAAACCTCTCTGGGACCAGTACTTCTGAGCCACAGAGCTCTGTTGCCTCACCATTGGCTACCCTACAGTTGACCACAAATTCATCCATGAGGCTCATTTCACATGCAGCTGAAGGTACCTCTAGGGCAGTTGGTTCAGTGATTTCCATTAAGAGGCATGGCTGGATACACTTGTGTTATTTTGCAGAGTTCTTCAAGTCCTCATTCTTCAGTGCACCTTTTGACTGCAGTTCATTATTTGGCCCTAAGGTGAAGGACACACTCTCCAGGTGTGAGCAAGATGGAAAGACCCTCTCTGCAGTGAATGTACATTTTTCCACCACTCAAAGAACCTTCTCTAGGAATCAACAAGGTAATTGAAAGACTTGGTTCAGAAAGCCCCAGGGTCCTTTCCAAGATCCATATGGAGATAGTTCCCCCCTGAGCCAGAGGGGGGAACTCAAATGGAATATGCCACCTGTACAGCAGAGGAGGCCAACAGAACCAGGGGTCCAGAGATTCCTTTTCTGACAGACCCTGACAGTGCCTGCAGGCTGTAAGGGTTTAGCTATCCCTGCACCAGATAGCCTGTCTAGACATTACAAAAGATATGTTGGGGCAGAGGATTTGGCTATCCCTGCACCAGATAGGCTATCTAGACATTACAAAAGATATGTTGGTGCAGAGGATTATTTCCAGAGGTTATATAATTCCCTTTTCCCTTCCCCCCTCTCTTAACAGTAAACAAAATTCCCAATGTCCCACCCCATCAGAGGAAAGCAGCAGCTGTAGAAATAAAAAAGCTGTTAAAAAAAAAAAAGTCATCCAAGAGGTCCCCCCAGACCGCATACAATCTGGATTTTACTCAAGATTCTTTTCAGTGCCAAAGAAAACAGGGAACTGGAGACCAATTTTGGATTTTGGCTCTCAGCAATCTGAACAAATTGATTCAGTATACAAAGTTCTGGATGGTTGTGGTTCAGACCATTTTGCCTTTCCTGCACAAGGACGATGGGATGTGCTCAGTAGATCTTCAGGATGTGTACTATCCCATAAAAATGAACAGGTGATCCAGAAGATACCTAACCTTCCGGCTGGGAGACAGTCATTACTAGTTCAGAGCTCTGCCATTTGGCCTCACCAAAACCCCCAAGGTGTTCACCAAATGCATGGTAGTAGTAACAGCTCACTTGAGACTACAGGGATTCTAGGTGTTTCCATAGTTGGATGACTGACTCATTACCACTATGATCAGGCATCTTCTGATACAAGCTCAAGACTATGTACTTCAAATTTGCTCTTATCTAGGGATTACCATCAATCAGAACAAATCTCAGCTAGAACCAACTCAGACTCTAGAGTTCATAGGGGCTTTGTTCAATGCAGTGTCAGGAGAAGCTTCCCTTCCTTTACCAAGAGCTCAAACTATTTGATTTCAAGTCAAAAAGATAATTCAGAATTCTTCTCTATCAGCTCGATTGATTCTGCAAGCCTTGGGATCAATGTCAACTGCAATAGTTCTGGTACCATTAGCAAGATATCATATGAGAATTCTTCAATGGCAACTCGGTGGTCTATTCTACACCAATCAGTGTCCACTCAGATCAGAATAATTCAGGAATGCAAAAAGTACCTATTGGGGTGGATGCATTAAAATCAACTATTACAAGGTCGTCCCTTTATTCTCCCCCAGCCCAAAGCCATAGTGATCATGGATGCTTCCCAGATAGGGTGGGGGGTAGGCACTTTTTGGGAAAGACAGTCCATGGCACATTGTCCTCCAAAGAGGCCAACACGCATATCAATGTCCTGGAAATAAGAGCAGTTTTTCTAGTGTTGCAGGCTTTTCAAGACCCTCTCTCTTCTGGAACTGTTGCGATTCAGACAGACAATATGTCAGTGGTGTGGTACATCAACAGACAAGGAGGGACCAGGTCATACCCCTTGTGTCAAGAAGCTGTGAGAGTGTGGCAGTGGGCGATCTCATTCAATCAATTTCTGATAGTAATGGATATTCCAGCGAAATCCAGTGTGATAGCAAACAAGTTGAGCAGGTCCATTTTGTTACCTCATGAGTGGTCTGTCAACATGAAAGTTGAGGAAAAGATATTCCACCAGTAGGGCCAACCTTGCTGCAACCTCTTTGCATCCTGAGCAATAAGTGCAGCAGGTTCTTTGCCCTGATCCCCCTGCCAGGTGAATCACTGAGAGATAAGGCTCTTCATGACTGGCCCCCTCCCCCTGGTGTCCTCTCTGTGTATCCCCCAATCCCCTTAACCCCAATATTCTCCAGAAAGCATCTCAACTGAAGAGCAAAGATATCCTCATTGCCCCTTATTGGCGTTGGCAGATTTGGTTCCCCTTTCTTTGGACTGCTGTAGTTCACCCTCCATGTATTCTGGATCCAATTCCAGACCTCCTGTCTCACCCGACAGACATAATTCACCCAGACATATCAGGCCTAAAGCTGACAGTATGGTTTCTCCACTTTCATTGATAGCCAGGCAACCTAGACTCTCCTCCACTGTCCATAATATACTTTTATCTTCCCATAAAGCTTCCACTAGAAAGATTTACAGAAGTAAATGGAAAAGATTTGTTTTTTGGGTGCAGCAAAAATATATCAACCCTTTTTCCAGCACCAGTACATAATATTCCTGAGTTCCTGAGTTCCTGACCTCAGTCTTTAATGAAGGGGCTAGTTCATCAACTGTTAAAGTACTGTGATGATGTGAGGTATTGCCAGCTATGCCAGAAGTAAGGTAGTGGATGTGACATATGTCAACACAGCTAGCAATTTTGTAAAGAATTATATGTCATCTGTTTATCTAGCTGATTTGTACAGATGCTTGTGTTGAAAAAAAATATTTGTAAAGCTGCTTGTGTTAAAAATGTACCAACAGTGTATTCTGCTGGAGAACTTGGCTTGTACACTCGTCTGAGGACTCAACTCTACAGCTGTGCCAGTGGGAAGTCTCACTGGGTCTCTGGAGGGAGAGAGACAGAAATCCAGACCCCAGACTGAGTGTGTTCCCTGTGTGCTTTTAAGGGAAATGTTTTTTGATGCAGAGATCTGCATCTGGAAATATTGGATGTATCCATTTTTGTTCCAAGTGAACGCCCCTCTACAGTGTTAGTGGTTACTAGCTGCCATTTCAAAAATTTCAAATTTTCATATAGGAATTGACAGTTCTACCCTAGCATCCTCAAAACTTTTTAAGGCCTTTATAAGGGGTACCGTTCTTCTGAGATGACCTTTTAAAGATCCAACTCCACCATCTGATTTAAATTTAGTATTACAAGCTTTGAATCAATGTCCCTTTGAACCAGCAGCAAAATGTGAACTAAAGTTTTTAACCTTGAAAACTATCTTCTTAGTAGCTTAACCTCTGTTCAAAGACTTTCCAAACTTCAAGCCTTGTTTTCTAAGCCTCCTTATTTAATATTCCATAGAGATAGAATAGCACTATGAACCAATCCTTCCTTTATTCCTTGGTGGTTTCAGAATCCAACATCAATCATTCATTCTTCTTTCTTCCTCAACTCCCCTCCCACCAACCCCCAAATTTTTTAGCTATTAACTTCTGGAAGAACGAGAAGGTTATAAAGGACCACTGTTCCTTTGGTTGACCTGCAGGTATTGGTTCCTTTTGTCAATGTACAAATTTCTCATCTAAATATGTAAGCTAGCAAACAAGATTGAGGTGCATTAGGGAATAGAGCATCATGGGTAAGGGAGGACATGAGTGGCCACAAGCTGTAAAGAATTGCTGAGTCAGATCCGAGGGTCAGATCCAAACCCAATTTTTGAGGAAGAATGAAAGTAGACAACACAGATGGAACATTATGGTGAGTACATAACTTCTTTTTTTTTTTTGTAGGGGGCAACCCCCACCCCACTAATTATATATACTAAGTCTGAGATTTCGCAAACATGTGGTAAGGGCATATTCCCCGACCCCAGAAGTTGTGCAATGTCGACCAGCTGCTTAATCTATCATAAAAGGTCGACTAAACAGCTGTTGACCAGTGTGTATATATATATATATATATATATATATATATATATATATATATAATATATATATATATAATATATATATATACACATATATATATATATATATATATATATATATATATATATATATATATATACTTTACTTTTACATGAGATTTCTTTTTCACAGAGTCACCATGGTGGCGAGACCATAGACCATCGACTTCGGAAAAGGACATATAAAAAAAAAACAAAAAACACAACAGACACTTACCTCCCACACACCCCATAACTTAAATATCTATGGTCTCGACCATGTGAAGAAACTTTGTGAATGTGTGAAGGAACCCAAGGGAATATATATATATATATATATATATATATATATATATATATATATATATATATATATATATATATATATATATATATATAGATATGTGTAGATATATATATATATATATATATATATACATATATATATATATATATATATATATATATACATATAGAGTTAGGTATAGAAATAGATGCACACATCAATAACCCCTTTTTTTTTTTTGACATAGGGGGGTTGCTGCCTTCAACAGCAGTGACAGTACTGTAGTACCAAGGGTCATATCACCTGAGTGACAATTTATGTATTTATACATGAATTTACTGTATAGGTTTACACATATTTATATATGATATAAGGCGTTGACACAGTAGTGATTAATAAGATATACCATGTACTAATGCACAGAGGAAGAATTGCACAGTACTTTAGTTGGGATCTTGAGAGCAAGTGCACTTAACTTTATCATGTTAAGTGTTCATTTAGTGCTGATCTAAAGGCCTTAAAAATGTTGGTTGTTTTTCGCTTAATTCGGGATTCCATAGTGTTGATCCTGGTCTTGACTGTGGAAGGATACTACCATTCTGTCACCTGTTTCATTCTGTACTCATTTATTTTTCTTTCTGGAGCCCTAGTGTGAACATTCTTCCTTGTAGAACCATAGGATGTTTAGCGTATCCCTGATCCCACTTGTAGTGATTTGGTACTATATTTCCATCCTACTTCAGAAATTGCCAGAGTGAGAAATAATTAGATGGATTCTAAGCCTCCTGCAGGAAAAGGAAAGTGCGTCTACTGATTTCCTGAGCTTTTTCCTAACATGATTCACATTTGTAGCATAAGCTATACCTGTACCATAAAGGACTAATTTGGTTAGAAATTAAAAATAAACATGCTTTTATATCACAATATATGCCATAATAATGCTCCTACATAGATAATTTTGTTGTACAATTTATTTTATCCCAGAGTGGATTGATGATTCTGCCATGCTGACACAAATTTGTTTATTTCATCTAAAGGTTCTTTTTCTCACAGAGCACACTGTGTCTCCTCAGTATGATTTTTTTTTTTTTTTGGGGGGTTGGTTTTTTGCTTCTAATTGTTCTCTCCATTTACATAGTTTAGAAGAAATTGAGCTAAGAGAAATGTTTCTTGATTTAGTCGACATAGATAGACATATTAAGATCAATGAAAAAAACAGACTGCAGAAGATCAATAAAACCAAAAAGTCAGAAGTTTGATAAAACAGATGAACACAATAATTAGGACTGTCCATAGAGATGCATGTGTAAACAGGACATGTTACTGTGCAGCTAAATTAATAACTAACTGATAAAGTTCTACCACAAGAACAGGAGAAATTGAATACCATCATGGAAGTATCAAATAGAGAAAACTGTAAAGCAATTAGGACAAGACGTGTCACTGTTAGAAGAATACAGAAGAGGGAACAGATCAACAAAAATACTAAGAAAGATAGACGTGATAAAAGCAATGCTCAGTATTAGAACGGAGCAGGCTCTATCATGCACTATTGCAAATAACAAACTAAAAATCATAGCACAGGCAGAAAAATTTAGAAGATACAGAGATAAATATAAAGGAAAAGTACAAAATAAGCAATTTATTGATGACCCAAAAAAAGTTTTATAGAGAACTGGGAAACAAGGTAAAAGGAATTGAAATACCACCAAAAAAAGAAGAAATGGATACAGTTTGGAAAAGTATCTGTGAAGAT
The DNA here is from genome assembly GCF_019279795.1 of Protopterus annectens. Lineage (NCBI taxonomy): Eukaryota > Metazoa > Chordata > Ceratodontiformes > Protopteridae > Protopterus > Protopterus annectens. The sequence goes on from NC_056743.1 coordinate 1,282,352,142, forward strand.
CCTGTGGAACATAACAAAGATGCTAAAGAAGTAAAAAAAAGAATAAGAAGTTTAAAGGTACAGGATATGAAATGGGATGAACAGCCAGAGAAATTGAAACAAAGTTAAGAAAAGCCTCTAATTGGAATACCCCAGGCCTAGATGCAGTACCTAACATTTGGTTAAAAGTATTAAAATCTTTGCATGAAGATTTAGCCATGAGTAAGAACTATTTATATGCACACCCTGAACAGACACCAACCTGGCTAACAACAGGAAAAATAATGCTCCTACTTAAGAGTGAACCTCCAGGCTACCCTAAAAATTATAGACTAATAATTTGCCTTCTGATTATGTATAAACTATACATGGGAAATGATGCCGACAGAGTTTATAGTCATTTAGAAGAAAACTCAATTATGCCAGTAGAACAAAAGGGCAATAAAAGAAAGTCATATGGAACAAAAGATCATTTGTTATAAAGTCATAGTGGAGAACTGCAAAAAGAATCTAAGTATGGCATGGATTGACTATAAAAATCATTTGATAGTATCCCACATTCATGGATAAGAGTGCTTAAAAATGTATAAGATACACCCTACACTGATCGACTACATTACAGTGACCATGAAACAGTGGCAGACCACTTTGCAATTAGGCTATGATAAATGAACAATTATTATCCCAGGGATAAAAAGTCAAAGGGGGATATTCCAGTGTGACTCTCTGTCACTGCTGCTATTCTGCCTTGCCCTTAAACTATTAAGCTATCTACTTTACAGCTTAGGCTATTGGCTCCTAGAAAACAACAGTGTAAAGACTTGTCATCTCTTTTTTGGATGATTTGAAACTGTATAGCTCATCAGATGAGGAACTGAAAGCACAACTGCAAGTAGTCAAAACTTTTTCAGATTATATAAGAATGTCATTTGGTCTTGATAAATGCACAAAAGCAACCTTTAAAGCAGGAAAACTGTAGCAACAGGAAAATATCTGTTTGGGACAGGAATGCGATATAAAATAACTTGAGCAAGAGGGAATGTATAAATATTTGGGAGTTGATGAAGGATCAACAATAAAACATGAGCAAATTTGAATAAAACTTAGTAAGGAATACTTTAGAAGACTTAAATTAATCTTGAAAACAGCATTGACATCTAGGAACAAAATCCAAACTATAAACCAATTTGCTCTTCCTGTCCTAACTTACAGTTTTGGAGTGATTGACTGACCCCAAGAGGTGTGTTGGATGGGTTAGACAGGAAAACAAGAAGGATGCTTCATGCTCACCAAATGATTTATAAAAAAATCAGTGCATACCAAGATTATATATTCCCCATTCTGAAGGAGGGGTGGGCCTCTTTGAAATTGATTAAATGTATAGATCTACAATTGTGGGACTGCATGCATATCTGCTGACCTCAAAAGACTCAAACATAGTAAAAGTTTTGAAACATGAGAAGAATAAATCTAAGATGACTTCTCTGCTTTTTCTAGCAGAAGCATATTAGTGTCAAGCAGGAATGGAAATCAAACCAGAAGTAGATAAAAATCAGGCAGCAACTGAATGTGACAAAAAACAAAAGAAAGAATATAAGATGAAGAACCAAATGAGAAGGCAAGAAATGTGGAAAATGCATAAGTATAGTTGCAAGTGTAGAAAACTTCTGGAAGAACCTCATGTTGATCAGGAATGAATGCAGGAATGGTTAAGGGGAGGCAAATTCAAACCAAGACATGTGTAGGCTTTGTAAAATCAAATTGAAAACAGTCACACACCTTGCTACTGGGTGTGACATACTAATGGCAGAAGGACTGTATACTGAAAGGCATAATAATGTGGCAAGACTGTTGTACTGGGGATTGTGCAAAGATTGTGGTATTGAAGTGGCTGAAAAACACTTGAAACATGAGTCACAAAGCATCATAGAAAATTATGTTTACATCACATGGGATCACCCATTACCAACAGTTCAAAAGATAGATGCTAGAAAACCTTCTATAGTGGTCCATGAGAATAAGACAAACGTAGTATTGATCAATGAAATCATCATACCCAGTGACTACAGTGTCTTGCATACAGAGGGACACAAAGTCATAAAATATCAGGCTCTGCAGGCAGAAACAAGAGCAATGTGGAAGAAAGATATTCAGACAGTTCCAATAGTAGTAGGATCAACAGTCTTACAAAAAATCTACAATCATATTTAGATATGTTATCAATACATGTAACCCCATACAAAACACAGAAGGAGTCATTACTGAGCACATTGCGGGTGCTGCGAAGAGCACTTTCGGCTGACATCAAAGATTGAAACAATACTAATTTAATGAACTTTAATCATACTTTGACTTAGGAAGGGGGTCCATTTCTGTCATGGTGTTAGTAACCCAAAAGATTTGGAGAAATTAAAAAGTTAATGAAATCCTGTAAACATGAGAAGAAAAAGGTTTAGGAAGAGGAGGAGACAATGAGATGGGCTAAAGAGAAATACATAGGCAAAGAGGGTTACTAATGTGGAGCATGACTATAAATGATGGGCCTGGGGTGAGGAAAAAGGTCTTTGAAGATGACACAAAAAGTCAATAAACCTGTTGTGTTAGGCAGTTCTAATTGGAGAGAAGGAAACTTTAATGATCTAAGGAAACTTAACAGGTTATTTTAATTGAAGGGAATGGTATGAAAGTCAAAACTGCTGCTGATCACAAAGAATGAATTGTCCACCTCTTAATTTTTATAATCATGTCAGAAGAGGTCAGCCTGGGAAGACAGGGCATGTATGGATGCTAGTAAAACTGATGACAAAAATAAAGAGAAAAGAAGCATACATGGAAAATGTATAGTCCTCAGAACTTGAAAAGGTATGCAACAAGTCAATAACAGTCCATAGTATTTCATTAGTAAGTAGGATGGTATAACTAGATCGGAGAGTGGTCAAAGTGGTTGCCCACTAAAAGGATAGAGCCCAGTGGCCTCACTTCTATTCTGGAAGAGATAATGCCAAAGACTGTACATGGCAGACTGCTGAAGTTTGTGAAGGCTAATAGGATGTCACATATAACAGAGGTCTTACCATGAAATTCAGTTCTATAACTGGGTATGTATGGAACTGGATAAGAAGAGCATCACAGATCTAGTGTATCTGGACTTTTCTAAGGTTTCCGTAACTATACCTCACAGAAGACAGACCCAGAATAGGTTGAATGCACTGAAAAGGTGAAAGGTCTGTCAAGTAAAAGTCAGTGAGAAGTTGAGTGTGGCAGGTTTCAGTGATGGAATCAATGTTGTTTAATATATTTGTATCATGCATCTCACACACACACACACACACACACACACACACACACACACACACACACACACACACACTTGTCTGGAAATCAAGTTCAGCTTATATTCAGATGATACAAAGCCTGCAGGTCAAATATGGAAGGTGGTAGTGTCTAGAACATCCATAAATGGTTTGTGTTTCAGGAAGACAGGTGACAGCAGGGAGGCAATGTGAAAAAAAATTATTTGTATAGCTATGTCTACATCTTTATGTCTATAACTGTGTATATATATGGGATCGCATGCTCACTCTCACTCTTCACTGTCAGTGGGGGGGATTACTTACTCGTCATCACTCTTCACTGTCATAGGTTCATAGGTGTTTACTAGGCTAATGAACACAAGGGCCTTTTTAAACCTAGCCATGCATCCCAAATCTCTGACGAGTTCTGATACCCTTGATGAGTGTAAGCAGGTGTTTGTGAGATGAAACATTTACATGCAGGGGCCTGGGAGATGAACCATTTATAGGTTGCCTGTGTCCATTAGAGACATAGGTGCCAACCCATGGATGAATTTCTTGTTCCCCATCCAGTTGTCAAAGTTGCACTTAAATTGGGTTTGGGTGGGGCTCTGCTTCACATGGATGGGGAGCTGGTTCCATAGATGGGGTAGTCTCTGGGATACATACCTGTCTCTCCCACAGGTCCTATTTATATCACAGGCAAGGTTTAAGTCTTTCGAATGGTTAATTCTGGTGCTGTTTGTTTTGTGGATATGCAGGAGGTCCATCAGAGTGGGGTCTGATGATGCCCTGTATGCCAGGCATAGATCTCCACTCAAAAGCCTGTAGGAGACAGAATACAGGGATAGGGCCTTGAGGCAGTCTGCATATGACATTTTACTTACGCCCTGTAATATTTTAGTGAGGAACCTCTGTGGATTTTCCAGTTGCTGGCTATACCTGGTTAGGTACATATCAAAGGGGGCATTGTACTCAATGGTAGGTCTGATGAATGCCGAGTAGAGTGGAACAATGACTTCCTTGGACTTAGATACCATACCTTTGTTTATAAGTTGTGCAGCATAGAATGATTTCCTCACTACTGTAGGCACTGGATGGTCAAAGGCTAGATTACTATCTATGTGTGTTCCTAAGTCCCTGACTACTGGGTAAACTCTAGGGGGTGTGTTGTCAATATGACAGTTAGCATGGGTGGATGACTTCCCAAATGATAGTGTTATGCATTTCTTGGCATTTAGTTTTACTCCATGGCTCTGACACCAATTGTTTGTTTGTGTCATCCCCTCCTGGAGAACATTAGGGTCAGTGTGGGATTTAATGACAGCTCCTAATTTGCAATCATCTACAAACTTAGTCAGGCAGAGACCACTGACATTAGCCTTTACTTCAGAGAAGCAAATGCCAAAAAGGAGCAGCCCAAAAACTAATCCCTGAGGGCTCCACTTGTGACTGGCCTCTTTGTAGAGGTGAACTCCCCAATTCTAACCTCCTGGGTCCTGTCTGTGAGCCAGTTGGCTATTCATCAGGTGACATACAAGTGTGTACCTAACTTCTTAAGTTTGTTAACAATGCCCAAGTGAGGTATTGTGTCAAATGATTTAGCTAGGTCAAGGTAAGCAGTGAACCATTTTTCCCTTATCCATTGCTTTGGTTGCCTTTTCAAAGAAGTCCACCAGGTTGAGTAGGCATGATCTGCCCTTCATGAAACCAAACTGGTTTGGGTCCAGTGTCTGGAGGTTTACTATATTACTGTTGATCATTTCAGTGATAATTCTTTCCATGGCTTTACTTTTAAGACTAGTGAGACTTATGGGTCTGTAGATGGCCCACATTTGTGCAGAGGGATGACTGTTGCTGTTCTCCATTCATGAGGCATGAAGTCTGTTTGGAGGCTACAGTTAAATAATAATTCTAGAGGCCCAGATAGGTCGTGTTTCATGCTATTTAGAAGGTATCCTGGGATATTGTCTGGGCCCATTGATGCAGTGTTCTTGGTCTTAGAGAGACCATTAAGGACCTGTTCTCTAGTGATAGTGGTGTGGGGGGGGTTATCCAGTTGGTTTAATCTGGGTGAACTTTAATGGATTTCTTACTTGATGTAAGATAAGTAAAGCGTTAGAACGTCATTCATTATATATCTATAAAAGATTAGCTGCACATTTTCATATGATTTTTTTTGGACTTCACATTATTAATTGATTTTTTGACATGGTCATTTCTGGAAGAGGGAGAATAAAGCAGTTGGTTTTGTACATGGAACCCTTTTTACTCCAAACATGATTGTAATAGTCCTATTTTAAAACTTTAAGTTCTGATCTTGAGTGATTCCCATAATGGGTAACTGCATAATGATAACGTATTGTAATGTACTAGTAATACCATGCTGTCTACTGTACAACAACTCACTGTATACAATGACAGAAGCTTCAGTAAATATGGAAACTGTATGTGAGCTCCAACTGAGTTTATAAGCAAGCAAACACTTAGAAATATCTCATTACAGAAATGGACTGCATGTGCAAAAGTTGCATAAATGATATTTTGAAATATAATTTTGCCACAGCAGGTATGGTTCTATGAAATTCCACACTCAACAAGACAGATAAAGAAGATTTTGCAGTGTGGTATTAATGGTATCTGTTCATGGTTAATGTTATTTATATGATTCTCCTATCTAAGTACATTAAACTTATCAAAACATACCTGAATTTTTTTATGGTATTTCCTGAGGGAAGTTTGAGTGGGGAGAGAGATGGGTAAGGTTTGAGCTAAACTTATCAGCCAGGAGGTTTGTTATATCTTCTGGCTCAGTATAGGTGGCTCCATTTACAATGAGCTCTGCACACAATTGTGTATTGCCTTTGAGGTTGCAGACATAGCTAAAAAATGCTTTGTGGCTGTCCTTGGCCTGGAAGGCCAAATCAACCTCAAATTTGGCTTTGGTAGACTTTATTTGTATTCTACGTTGTGTGTTTAGTTTGATGAGAATGTTTTTATCCAGCTGGGTGCTGCACCTCCTAATTTTTGCCATGATTTTCTTCCTTCTGTTATACAGCCTATTGATTTTGTGATTCCACCAGGGTGGCTTGTTTTTGAGTTAGTTCTGTACTTCTTCCTGGTGGGTACAGCTGCCTCTATGCAGCTATTAACATGCTTGTACAGGGTTTCTGTAAACAGTTCTGCATAGGCAGCAGTGTTCTCTGGGTTTATAGGGGCTTGAAATTTTGCCAGGTTATCACTTCATTGCAGGAAGTTAGCCTTAGAGTAGTTCCTGAATATCCCAGGTTTTGCTGGGGGTCAAGGTTTTATTTTTATTTCAAAGAAGACCATTTGTGGTCTGCCCTTACCAGGGAAGACATTACAGTAGGGAGTGTGCAGTACTATCCCATATTAGTAAGGACCACATCCAGTATGGTTGCATACTTGGTTGGTGTATTGACTATCTGGTCAAGGGACTTTGTGTTTACAAAATACAGGAATTTCTGTGCCTGTATATTTGTTATCGTGTAGTATTCCCATTTAATAGTGGGGTAATTAAAGTCACCCATGAATATGGTATTTGGGTGTGTTTGTGTGTGTGTGTGTATGATCGCTCACTCGCTGTCACTCTCCACTGTTGGTGTGTTTGTGTGTCTGTGTGTGCATGCATGTGGGATTGCTTGCTCTCTCTAACTCTTCATTGTGTGTGTGTTTGAAAAGCTTAAGTAAACGTAAGGGCAGAGTTTGACTTACATACTTGTTTCACTTTTCTGTTACACTCCAAGCCCTCACACCCTCCCTTAAGAAATTTCACTTCAAAAATCTAAAATTTAATGGGCAATAAGATTCTTAAAGGAAAGTATCATATCATCCCAACAATGTGTTCATCAAAGAGGCTAAATTGCACAGAAATGCCACTTAAAGTGCAAACAAAACTGCTTTATATGTAGCAGGTTAGGGAATCTTTTTATATGGAAGGAAGTTCACTCTAGGAATGAACAAAAGTTGTGATTTGATGTTGTTAATCTTCACCTCATCCTTGACAGTGGGCCGAACCCTCAGAACCGACTCGGCCATTTTTCCAGTTTGCTCTCTCCAAAGTCTCTACCCATAAGGCTTCTCACAGAGATTACTTCAGATCTCATTTGCTGCTTCACAGACCAGATGTGATTTTTCTTACTTCTCGAGCTTAGCAGTTATTGTAAGCGTTATTCAAATTTCTAACTCTCTTTTTCGATAGTTTATTGATAATTCTACCTGCTCCTTCTTCTACTGTATTTTCCTGTATTTTTGTCTGCAATTTCTGAAAATCTTTTACCAAATGGTAAAGCTCTACAATTACCATAGTTGGTAAGCTTTCTCTATATAATTCCTTTTCAGGTATCCTGTGTACCATTGCTGGCATTTTCCCCTTTCTCCTTTCCTAAAAATTTTTTTTTCTTTCTAGCTCCTTTATTATGATTATGGAGGACCAGAAACAATCCTCCTCTAAACCTTCAAAGGGCACTTCAGGATTTTAGAGGTGCATGAAATGTGAAAGCAAAATGCCCAATTCTGATGGGCACACTTTATGTGTTTATTGTTTGGGCAAAATTCATCTTCAAAAAATTGTGCGATTTGCCACAGTTTCTCCTCTCACACTTTAATGGAAAGGAAAAACAAGCTTGTGTTGAAAGGCCTATTGAAATCTTCCTTTGACGAGGCCATTTCTGGTTCTAAGGAGAAGACTGGGGAAGCGGGAACCTCTTCCCACAGTTCAAAGAAAAGATCTTCTTTGGTTCCAAGCTCTTCGGAACCAAGTAAGAAAATACCAAAAATTTCCTTGGTACCAAAGAGGGAGACCTGACAGAAACCTCAAAATTGACTTCAGAGCAGACAGATATTTCAGTATTGGTTCCGACTGAACACTCGGTAGCGAAGTCATCAGAAGTTCCCATGCTCCCATGAATCACTTACTCCCTGACTGTGGACCTCTTCAGAGATGCCCCTTTTGTGAAGGTTACACTATCTAGGTCTCCTTCCACTTTATTGGTGAGGTCTACTAAAAGCTTATCTGAACAGGACATTATGAGGCTAGTGGATCAGCTTCTTGTGGCAAGAGGACTGTACTCAGTTCTGAGTCAGTCCAGCGTCGAGACTATACATCCTATGGCACCTACTTACACTCCTCCTCCAACTCAACCAGAGCCTTTGGAGTCCTCAGCTCTGACAATCTGAGCTCTGACTGAATCGGTTCCAATAGCATGTCCGTCTTCGGTTCTGACAACCGCCTTGAGTATTTCTGAGTCTTCTGCACCAGAGAACTCCCGGGTCTGGGACTCACTGGTTGGTTCTGAGATACATGGTACCCTTTCAGTTCCATCTGAACCTTCCATGCTTCTCGGAGCATCAGCCCTTCTAGTTCAGACCCAGGCTCCTGGTACAGGGGGCAGTCTCCTTGGTGTGGGGTGTTACCCCAATTCCAAAGTAGTCTTTTTCAGTTATGGGCTCCCACCTCTCTGGGGACCTGCTTTCCGTATTATGGAGAAGGCTTTATCCATCAGGGATTCCCAGTCTTTGCCTTTCATGTCGGAACAGATTTCTTTCCCGTCCTCTCGACCAGAGCTAGCACTAACCTCATCCCCTGAACAGAGAGTGTAAAAGTCCCAGGTGACTCCCACCTTGGTGGTCTCCTCTTCAGAAACTTCCCCAGAACATCCCCCCTGAGGAAGTCCCTGTGAAGAAGAAGTGCAAGAGGAAGCACCTCAACTCCTCGGAAGAGTCTTACACTGAAGATACTGATTTTGATGAAGGGGAAGGCTCCCCAGGTCACCCCCTGAAGATTTATTTTCCGTAATACCTCAAGAGGAAGGATTACGATTGTTTGAGGCTAGTTTAGACTATTTTGGTAACTTTAGTACAACTAAACGTAAACTACTAGTAGAACTTATGGAAATGGTTCTCGAAAACAATTTTTTTCAGTTTGCAAACGAATACTATAAACAAAGTTCAGGTGTAGCAATGGGTGCAAGGTGTGCACCTGTCTACGCCAATCTAGTTTTGGCAATGTGGGAGAAAGAAAAAGTTTTTACTAGTAGGTTTTGGTCAAAAGTAGACATGTACCTAAGATTTTTGGATGACATTTTGTTGTTTTGGAAAGGTACACCGGAGGAGTTAAAAGAATTTGTTACATATTTAGAGAGTACTACTATGTTCTTAAAGTTCACTTATAACATTAGTAATGAAGGGTGTGAATACCTGGACATAAAACTCAGGAAAACAAAAGGAGATATAGAATCAAATATTTATCGAAAAAAGACATTTTCTAACTCCTATCTTCATTTTAAGAGCTGTCACCCTTATTTCCAAAAGTATAATTTGGTTAAGGGACAAATGGTGAGGCTTTCTAGGATCATTAGTGAGGATGAGGATTTTTTTAAACAGCTAGATATTCTATCTAATATGTTTGTGGACAGGGGTTACCCTAACAAATTATTGGATCAAATCAAAAGGGAAGTTGGAGAAAAAAGATATATTAATTTTAAGCCTATATTAAAATATGGCATTTGTAAGAACAAACTGGAAAAGGACAAAAATGGTCAAAACAATTCTTGTGCATTAGTTTTACCTTACACTAGTAATATTAAAACAATGTCAGAAGGTATAAAAGAGACTTGGAGGAATTTATTTAAGAATCAAACAGAGATAGTGAAATGTATAGGTGATGATGCTACAATTGTTTTTAGTAGAGGTAAAAATCTAAAGGATTACTTTGAAAATGAAATTGTATATAGAAACTCTCAAATGAGAAAATGTGGTTTTTGTAGATGTTGCAGATACATAAATGATGGGCCTTATGCAACCATAAAAGGTCTAAATCGGACTATTAGATGTCCGGGGAACGTAAATTGTAACACGAAATTAGTAGTATACTTAGCCAGTTGTTTGACTTGCCAGGCACATTATATAGGTAAAACAATTAGGAAGCTAAGGGAAAGAATTACTGAACACAACAGGGATATAAAAAACAAAAAAAACACTAATTCTCTATATATGCACAGCACAACTTGTACAGATTTTAAAAAATTTTTATTCTTTGTTATTGACAGAATACCTCAAAATTGTATTAAAGAAGGAGATGTTAATAGTTTGTTAGAATTGAAGGAGTGTCTCTGGCAGTTGAGGTTAAATGCATGTAACCGGCCAGGTATCAATGAACACATTTCTATTGCTTCTTATTTAAAATTAAAATCTTATAGCATTTAGTATAATAATTTTTGTATATACACACATACATATAATATATATAATCAACATATACAGTTTTTTAAGGTTAAAATTATTAATTTAGGAGTAGATAGTTATTTATTTATTTATTTATTTACGTTTATATATATTTATTAATATTTATTAATATTTATTAATATTTATCAATATTCACTAGACATCCACCATCTACACATTTAATCAATTTTTCACACACATACACTTAATACAAAGGATTTATTTTTAGAGGAGATTATATGCCTACAGATGGTATGGTTGTAGATGTGTCACATTCTGGGAGTATACCCTTACACTATGGACAAGTTGTAGATACAAAATATGTTACTTGTTTTAAATAGTTTTTACATTTTTTAAACTATTTATATTATTATTCAACATTGTTAGGAAAACTGTTTAACTAACTAATTAATTAATTAATTAATTAATTAATTAATTAATCAATCAACTGATGTGGTTGGACAATTTCATCTATTTAAAGTAGCTGCTGTTACAATTTCTTCACTCTGATGAAACCCGTGATGTGAACGGGTGAAAGCGCTAAGTGAAGTAACATTTGTTTTACTGTTTTTTGTCTAATAAATAGTTTCGAGAAAGTTTTGGTTGCGATCCGCCTTTATTGTTTACTAGTTTCCGTCTTCTTTTTGTTTCACCCCCTGAAGATGTTTCCTTTGGGGACATCCTTGAAATCCTTAAACAGAGGAGTGGCTGGTAATCCACCCAGCCTTTCTCAGAGAAGTCAGTATACCTGGAGGCTTTTCACACCCAACCCTCCACTTCTTGGATTTTTTCACCCGTTGACGATGTCGTCAAACTGATTGCTCAGTGAGTGTGAAAGATAGTTGGAAGTTTTTACCCAAATAGATAAACACAGTAACATCATTGTGGAGAGAAAAACCCCAAAATTGGAAAGAAACAGAGTGGATTATTCCAAGGGGCTGGCTTATCCGAAACCATCGCGAGGGCAATGGCGTAATGAATCTAAGGGTAATACCTCTCAATTTGAGGATGACGAAGGTGGGCAAGTGCAAGATAAAGAAAACAGTAACAACCAACAGCTCCCTTTAGAGAATGGCAGTTTGCGCAGTTCGGAGCGGCTTCGCAACAAAGACAATTACAGGATGAGGAACAACAGTTCGCGAGCATGGAGGAAGCAGAGGACAGGCTCACGGAGCAACTTCAATTAGATACAGTAAGTTTGGCTGATTACCAAAACAATTCCAATGCATATCAGCTTATTTCCAGTACGAAGGGTGATTTTCACATTTATAATTACAGTGAGGCTCTTATCACTACTGAGCAAGCGAACATACTCAGTAAAGGCCGCACTTTTGTCCCACAAAGAAGGGCAAAAATGACTGAAATTATTACAGAGCTAAAACTTTTTACTAGAAAGATTAATTTAGGGGTGTTACATCAGCAAGCTCCATGTATGGAACATAATAATTTTTTACGTATACCTAGCATCATAAATACACCTCTTCATCCAAAAATAAAATTATTTGAGGAAATATGTGAACTTGACTTTAGGCATCACATCCAATTTAACAACAAAAAAGACAAAACAATGTCCACAAACTTTACAAAGATTCAAAGCGACAAGTTAAATGAATTAAAAACTAATGGTATATCCGGGTTATGCAACCGGACAAGGGAGGTGGAGTTGTTATAATGAATTTGTTTGATTATAACCAACAACTTACAAATATATTGTATGATGCAGCATATATGAAAGTTTCAATCAATGAAATTAATATTTCTTATTCTAGAATTGATTATACTCTGGAAGACATGCTGTGGTAAGGACAGATAACTAATCAAGCATTTTTATATATGCAAGTGAAATATCCCAAGATTCCAATAATGTTCGGAGCTCCTAAATTACATAAAGATCTGCAAAGTCCACCAATGCGCCCTATAGTAGACGCAGGTGGTTCAAAAACATACTATATAGCTAAATATATTCATATAATATTAAAAGAAAAAATAAAAAGTTTAGAATATATTTGCAGAGATTCTTGGGATTTTCTCACTAAAGTAAACAGCTTAAATATTGGAAATGTTAATGATATCATGTTTATCATGGTGGATGTGAAAGATTTGTTCACTTGTATACCTCACAAGTTAGGCATCACCTGGTTTTCTGATTTTTTCTTTGAGATCATACCAGTGCCTCAAGATGAGCTCAATGCTCTGGTGGATTTATTAGAACTGGTATTAACTAATAATTACATCTTTCATGATGGGCAATATTTTAAACAAATTAAGGGGGTAGCGATGGGCTCTCCTGTGGGCACACTGTATTCAAATACCATCATGGCAGTTTGGGAAAATAGATATTTATTTCCATCAGAATTTATGCAATATGTAGAGCTATATAGTCGATACTTGGATGATTTGTTTTTCATTTGGAAGGGACCAGTTGAATTGGTTGAACTATTTATAAAATACATCAATGACACTACTGAATTTTTGTCTTTCACTTATGAAGTAGGAAATGACAGCATAACTTATTTGGATATTCACTTACAGAAGGATATAATTCACAATTCTCTAAAGGCTAATATATATCGTAAAAAACTTACTCTAACAAATTTTTGCATTTTGATAGTAATCATCCTCAACATGTAAAAAAAGTGGTTTTGAAAGGTCAATTGGTTCGAGCCGCACGCATGGTTACAAAATATGATGAATTTGTGGATGAATGCCATTTCATAGCAAATATGTTTTTAAATAGAGATTATCCACATCAGTTTGTTGATGGAATACTCAATGAAGTAATAATAAAAAGAACTAATGGCTATTATAAACCATTGTTAGAAAATACAGCAATTGATAATGTCAGTCAGCAAGAAATTACAGTTTTCAATCAATGTACGGTAATAGCACAAAATAACAATTGTAGTAAGTCCAATAGTGCTAGTAATGATAGATATGTCACAAAAGGTAACTTGGCATTCGTAACTACTTATACACAAGATTCTGAGTTTATAAAAGGCTTGGTTATGAAGAATTGGGCATTATTTAGGGGCGACACCCAACTGGAAAATATATTGGGGATGCAGCCTTCAATTATATATAAAAGGGATAAAAATTTAAAGGATTGGTGTAATACCTGCTCAACGTCATATAGTCTTAATAATGGAGGTATGCGGAAATGCAACATGTGCAATTATTGTTCAAATATTATAAAAAGTGAACAAATTTATATCAATGGAATGTTGTTAAAAGTAAAAGGAAAATACAATTGCAATACCTCTGGAGTAGTATATGCTGCAATATGCAAACAGTGCGCGGCCTATTATATAGGAAAGACTGAGCGCAAATTAAAACAACGCATATATGAACATGTTTATGACATCAGCAGGAAATCAACTAACAACGCTTTATTCAGGCATATAATGCATAATCATACGCACAAATTTGGTTTCACAATATTGGAACAAGTACGGCCATCACCTAGAAGAGGTCCGTGGAAATTAATATTAGACTCAAAAGAATACTGGTGGCAGGTTTATTTGAATGCCATACAATTCCCAGGACTAAATGATTCCATCTCGATTACTAGCATATTAAAGCTTAGAGCTTTTAATAGGTGATGGATTTCCTATCCAGTATTCATGTATATATAGGCTTAATTAAAAAATAATTAAAATTCATAAGTTAATAAAAATTCATAAGTCAATACATATGAAAATGTGCCTGAAAAAAAGAGGTAAAATAAAATAAAATAAAACAAATAAATAAATAAATAAATATGGTCAGTAGTGAAATAATTTTAGGCTACGTATCACATTTCAGATTTTAGAAGTTATATTTTATGAATGTTTTAATATATAATGTATCATATATTTAGTATATATGTTGGTTTTAAATATTTGTTCATAAACAAATTTTGTAATACTTGAAATGTAAAATAGACAGAGGGACACCTAGTGGAGAAAGGTGAAAAAGTTCATATTAATGGTGAATGTTACTGAAATTCATTATCATTGGTTAATTGATAAATTGCCCATTATCCACAAGGTTTAAAAGCAATGCAATATGTGTTTTTAAATTGTCTGATGAAGGCTGGTATTACACAGCCGAAAGCGCTCACCATCTTTTGTAATAAAACTTTGGATATTATTCGTTGGTAGTCCGACACTTGTTATTGTGCTTCTCGTTTCTTGTTCATAGTTTGTGGTCGGTTTTTGTGAGTGTGAAAGATACCCAACACTATAGAGCCGATCCCAAAGAGGCCAGATCAAGTATTGTTTGCACCTAAAGAGGAACCACGTTAGTCGAAAGGAATCCCTGCTGACGCCATGGTGGTAGCAGCAGCCACCAAGAGAGAACTTGCAGAAAAGAGTCATACTATCCATCCTCCTAACAAGGAGTCTAGGATTATTATTTATTTATTTTTTTTATTGATTTTACATTTGTTGACCAGGCTAGTCTAACTGGATACATGTCCATTTTCAGTAGAGGCCCAGGGAGATAAGCTCCAAGACAGATAAATGAAAAACTTAGTAATCAATACACAAAATAAGACTAAATAAAAATATTCATAGTAAACAAGCAGATTCCAGGTACAACAAGAGAAAAATAAAAAAAAAATGACTAAATAGCAGCATTCATTGTAAACAATGCATATTACAGGTTACAACATAAAATTCTGTGAGGACAAAAACAAAGTACTTATAGTGCAAGAATGCTTATACTATACAATATGCAGGTATAATACATAAAAAGAAAGACTAAGGTCAAAAGAGAAGACAGGTTAATTATATACAAATAAAAATAAATAAAAAAATATTCTTCAGTATGAAGTATTTAGAGAGACTGGACACAGTGTAGTTTAGGAGGAAATCTATATTTATAGGTAAAAGAATATGTACTAGTTTATGAGTAGTCTGGGATAGGCAGAGCTAAGTTTAATCAGATGGATAGATGCCTAGTCAGGTTTAGTACAGGGGCACAAGCACTGTGTTTTAAGGTGTAGTTTCAGTCTATTTTTGAAGAGTGATAGACAGGGAAGAGAGGAAAGGTCACTGGGGAGAAGATTCCAGGTTTTTCCAACAGCATTAGAGAAGAGAGATTCATCAGCCTTGTTGTTAGGTTTAGAGGTATGTAGAAGATTTTTGTGTGAGGAACATAGTGATTTCAGATTTGTATATGGAGTGATGAGGGTAGATAAAATAGGAGTACTGGAAGGTTTATAAAGAGTTTTATGGGCAATGGTTGGTTGATGGAATTTAATCACGTTTTGTAGTTCAAGCCATCCAAGCTGCTTTATATTTATGCAGTGGTCGGTTCTGTAAGGGTTTCCTGTTGCAAATTTAGCGATGTTATTGTAGGAAGTTTCCAGTTTGCTTCCTTGTATGTTGGATGTTCCTAGGATGTTGGATAGATTCGAGAACCGTGTTTATGCTTCAATGACCTTTACTCTGAGGTCCTTGAATTATATGGCACACTTTACCAGATTGCAAAGAGATTTGATTAAACAGCTTTCAAATACTCTATCAGGAGCAGTAGCTGAGGAGGTTCAAGATACCATCTCCTCCCAAGTTGCAACCCTAGAATCTGCCTCTGATTCGTCCATGAGGCTCATAGCACATGCAGCTGAAGGGACATCCTGAGTGGCGGGTTCAGGTATAGCCATCAGAAGACACTCCTGGATGTGCTTATGTGATTTTGTGGAGCCATTCAAAGTGTCATTTGTCAATGCTCCCTTTGACGGATCAACGCTTTTTGGCCCAAACATTAAGGAAACTCTAGCCAGAAGTGAGCATGATGGTAAGACCCTATCTGCCGTAGCCATACGTTTCTCCACCCATCAGTGACCTCACTCAAGGAATCAGAGGAGTGGGAGACTATGGTTTAAGAAATCCAAAGGGCCTTTCTATGACTCACGAAGCAAGGATTTCCCCCAGGGCAGAGAGGGAAAGAATGGAAGATGCCGCCCTAGAGGCAGGAATGGACAGCAGAATCTGGGGTCCAGAGAATCTTTCTCTGGTACTTCCTATCAGCATCCCTGCATGGATACCCGATTGCCCTCCTCTGGAGGCAGTTGGGGGATGATTATCCCTGCACCTACCAGCCTGGCAATTAATAACTTCAGACAAATGGGTGCACGGAATAATATCCAGAGGTTACCAGATCCCATTGTTTTCAACCCCCAAAAGACAGAAAAAACTCCCAGATGTTCCACCCAATCAAAGGGAGGCAGCAGTCATATTAATATGAAAACTGCTCAAAACAAGAATCATCCAGAAAGTCCCACCAGACCAAGCAGGATGTGGAATTTACTGAAGATTCTTTTTAGTGCCAAAGAAAAATATGGCCTGGAGACCCATTTTGGATCTCAGCTGATTCAACAAATTGGTCCACCAAACCAATTCTGGATGATTTCGGTACAAGCCATACTTCCTTTCTTGGAAAAAGGCGACTGGATGTGCTCTATAAACCTCAAGGATTACCACATAAAGATGGACAAAAGCTCCAGAAGGTTTCTATGCTTCCAGCTAGGAGCCAGTCATTATCAGTTCAGAGCACTACCCTTTGGACTCACCACAGCCCCCAGGGTGTTTACCAAATGCATGGCGATGGTTGCAGCATACCTCAGACTGCAGGGATTTCGGGTCTTTCCATACCTCGTTGACTGGCTCCTCACTGCTACCACTAGGTGTCACTTAGAACAGGCAAGAGACAACATCAAGTCTGTCTGCACATCTGTAGACATTCCTACAAATCTCGAAAAATCCAACCTGCAGCCTTCTCAACAACTAAATTTCATAGGTGCGCATCTCAACACTGTCTCAGGAATAGCTTCCCTTCCTCCAAAGAGACTACCAAGCATCAGGGCTCTAGTCAGACAGATCCTTCAAAGCAACAGAGTGCCAGCAAGATTGATACTTCAAACCTTGGGTTCAGTGGCTGCCTCAATTACCCTAGTTCCTCTACAATGATTACTAGCAACCCAATGGTCTCTAATTTACCAACCAAATCTTAATAACCAATCATTGTAAACAAAATCTCATATGATGGCTTCACTCCAATCAGATTCTTCTGGGCTGATCATTTATTCTTCCCCAACCCTAAGCCATAGTGACCACAGATAATTCCCAGATAGGGGGGCATTAACTGGGTAAGACAGTTCAAGGCACATGGTCCCAACTAGAAGCCAACTTGCACATCAGCGTTCTAGAGATGAGGGCAGTGCTGTTAGCATTGCAAGCATTCCAGGATACCCTCCCTCTAGGGACAATTACAATTTAGACAGAAAATCTGTCAGTAGTCTGGTACATCAACAAACAAAGGGGAACCAAATTGTACCCACTATGTCAAGAGGCACTCAGAGTTTGGCAATGGGTGAGTTCTTCCAACCGCTTTCTGATAGCAACGCACATTCTGGGAAGTTCCAATGTGATAGCAGACAAATTGAGCAGGACTATTCTCATGCCTCATGAGTGGTCTCTGAACCCTGTAGTGGCGGACAGGATCTTCTGCCAACTGGGCCAACCTTGCTGCAACCTATTTGCTTCTCCCCTGAACAACAAATGCAGAAGTTACGTTGCCCTAATCCCCCCACCAGGGGATTCACCCACGGACGCTCTTTTCCACAATTGGCCTCCTGGTCTAATGTATGTCTTTCCCCCTCTGATTTCACAATTCCTGAAGAAAGCCAAAAAGATGAAGAATACCATAATCCTCATTGCCACATTCTGGCCTCGACAAGTTTGGTTTCCTTTTGATTGGCCTCATCTGTTACAGAAACTATGGCATCTCGACCCGGTTCCGGATCTGCTAACTCACCCAGAGGGCATGGTTCACCCAAATTTACAGCACCTCAAGCTCACTGTATGGCTTCTCCAATTCCCATGATTGCCAGGCATCCCTCCCTTTCATCGCCCATGCAGTGCATTATTATTGTACATCACAAGCCTACGACTAGGAAAGTTTACCTGTGCAAATGGAAAAAAATTACCATATGGGCTTTAGATAAAGGACTTGATCCCTTTACTGCCCCAATCAAACACATCCTAGACTTCTTAAATACCTTCTTTGAATCTGGTTCCTCTGCTTCCACTGTAAAGGTTCACCTAACAGCAATCTCAAATTTTCATACTGGTTGCAACAACTCGTCAATAATGTCTCATAAACTTTCTAAAGCATTCTTGAAAGGTCTGTTCTTACTGAGCCCCCCCTTTAAAGAACCCATCCCTCCATGGGATTTGACTACAGTTCTTTAACACAAACCCCCTTTGATCCGGCAGCATCTTGTCATTTGAAATATTTATCTTGGAAGACTTTACTTCTGGTGGCGATCACCTCTGCAAGGAAGATTTCTGAGTTACAGGCTTTATCATGCAGATCACCCTACCTAATCTTCCATAAAGACAGAGTCCAGCTAAGAACAAATCCTTCCTTTCTTCCAAAAGTAGTTTCTGAATCCAATATCAATCAGACCTTACAGCTGCCAACCTTTTTCCCTAATGTTTCCAATAAAGGAGAATACTCACTTCATTTACTAGATGTACAGACAATTGAATTTTTATCTCCACAAAACTAAAGAGTTCCGAAAATCTGACCAGTTATTTGTAGCTTTCTCTTCTTTATAAATGGGTTGTGCAGTTACCAAAGTTACCTTAGCCAAATGGTTGAGAGACTGCGTCCCTTTCATTTATCAGTTACAAGGACTTCAACTTCCCAAAACAATTAAAGCCCACTCTACAAGGGCTATTGTCACATCAGCAGTTTTTCATGCAAAAGCTTCACTAGATGACATTTGTGCAGCAGTCACATGGTCTTCTCACCACACCTTTATTGCACATTATAAATTAGACTAGTTCTCAAGGGGTTGAGCATCCTTTGGCTCTGTGGTGCTTTGGAATATTCTTCTATGAGACCCCCCAAGGCAAATAAGTAGCTGGGAATTCAGTCCCACTGTCAAGGATGAGATGAAGATTAACAACATCAGATAAGGAAGTTATGTCTTACCATAACATCTCATCTGTGTTGTTCATCTTCACCAATCCGTGACATACCCACCCACCTTCCCCTATCCTAAGGCTCTTAGTAGACCTCTCCAGTTCTGATCCAGTTTCTCATCAAGAACTTATAGATGGCCTCGTCCTACCTGTATATATGTTTATATGTATAAATGTATGTATATAAATAGAGATCCAAATTTTCTGGATGTGTTCTGTCATCTGGCAAACTCGATCTGAGGTAATCTCTGTGAGAAGCATTATGGGTAGAACCTAGCTCGAGAGTTTGTAGAGCGCGAGCTGGAAAAATGGCCGAGTCGATTCCGAGGGTTCGGAACCGAACCCACCGTCAAGGATTGGTGAAGATGAACAACACAGATGGAATGTTATGGCAAGACATAACTTCTTTTTTAGTGTGTAGGTTTCCTTTAATCTCTAGTGCCACTGGCCATGTATTTAAAATATATGTCTGCAGTGGGAATACTAACATGCTGTAGTGCCTTCATGCAAAATGTTAACTCTCAAGGCCTGTGTGGCTATTAGTTTTAGTTTGGTGCCTGTGTGGTTGCTAGTCAAGTATGGTATTGGTCCTATGGCACCACAGTCCTTGGAAAGTATAAGCGGTGGATGTGTGGCTGTTGGGAGGACTCCTCAGTTTACTCAGGGTCGGTGGGCAATGTGCTGCAGTAACAGGCCATCCAGCAACAGCCAAAAGGTGAGTTGTTGAATAAAGGGTGGCTGAGGAATAATAGCATATACTAGCAGGAGATATGTAAGAGGAGTTATTGTTCCCTGATCCTGATGCAGTCTGAAGTGAGGGATAATTAGAGAATTTAATGTGCCTCTGCCACTGGATGGATGGATAGTATTATTCCTCAACACCCATATCTTTTACTGGATCGCTTTGTGCGCACAACCCCTCTCATTTTTACCTCCACCTTAATGTTATTGTATGAAGGGGAGTCTAGTCTTACCTAGGAATATATGCCAAAAAACTATAGACTTACAGATGTGTTGTCATTAAACAAAAGGGGCAGATTTACATACAGTGAGAAGATGTAATAAGACTAGATGAAACTGGGAGAGAGAACAAAGTCTAAATAGCAGAGTACAGAGGCAAACTGAGCTGATGAAATGTGAAGTAACTTGTGTAAGACTTTACCAAAGCTGTTAAAATGTATATGAATAACAGGTAATAAAAGAGAATGCCTGAAATTTGCATCAGATCATTTCCATGTATATTACAAAAATGGGTATTGTACCAAGGTAACAATCTGAAAAGAATTTAGATATTGAAGGAACTAAAATGCTTTAGCTTAACTTTCTTGGCAAACTTGTTAGGCATATTACAACATTATAAGATTGAAAGGAATATCAGAAGATAGCAAAGGCTTCACCAGTGATATAAAGCCCTGCCTGCAGCACAGGCAACCAGGGTTTAAATAGAAGCTCCAGCACTTAACTTTGCGCACAGGAAAATGGGTGTGCCAATCCTGGGGGGGGGGGGGGGGGTATTTTCTCGGATGCACTATCAAAAGATTGCTGGGGGTTCAACTCTGTCCATATTCAAGCACAACTTAGATCTGTGGATGAGAAACAGAAAATCTACTCCAGGACTGCCCCTGTACTACTAAGGGACACAGACAGCTCCTGAATACTTTATCCCATGCATGGGTCCTCTCAGATTATCTATTGTATGATCCCATCCCAGTTATTCTCACTGGGGTGATATACAATTGTTGACCATGGGATGAGTAATGCCAAACTATAACCAAATAGGATAGGTAATTTCAAGCACAAAAAGGAGATTAGCTAGGCTTTAAATGGCCCGCAAGGGCAGTTAGCCTAGTAGCTTCCTATGAAGATATGAATTTGTGATGTACTTTTGTACTGTAGCTGGGCTAGGTTTATGGTACATGTGGAGGCATGATCGAGATGTCTCAGAAGCCCATTGCACATCATGCTACTGGTATAGTATGTGATCTCAATGGGTGGGAATTACCAGCAGCAGAAACACTGCTGGGTAGCAGTGTGATACTACCCCAGGTTACTCAGTCACGTCACTGGCCCCAGACATGGGTTGGGATAATCTGGGGAGGCCAAGGCAGGTCCAATAGACCCAATGGATGAGGAGAGGACCTGCAAACAACTGTGGGGAGCTAAAAAAGAAGAAAACAAAGAAAGAAGAGTAAAATGCATGTCAAAGTCAAGACAAGAAGAAGAATATTATCTTAGTTTGCTTAAGGGAGAAGTGAGGCTTTCAGCTGAATTTTAAAGAATAAGTAGTCTTATCACTTCTAACTTGAGAAGCTGCATCATTTAAAATAGAATTACTTTCAATGTATCTGGAAAGGTAGAGTAAAGCATTGCTGGCTAGTTAAGTAAGTGATTGCTGACTTCAGTCCAAAATAGTCAGCTGCTATTGTCATATAGGTCATTCCAACATTTACCATAATTGTTTAATAAACCAAACCAGAAGAAATAAAGCAGCTTAAAACTGAACTAGTACCTTACCCAATTTTTTACAGACTGGTCCGGACAGGGCAAGCTGTAATAGTCACTAACTCTGAATTTCTGACACACAATTCATGAAACTGAACTAATTATTTTGTGCCAACCTACTTGTTCAGATCATACATATTTCACGTCTGCTGCAAGCATATCCTCTCCTGATGCCTAATCTTACTGTATCATTTTCTCAGTTCATATGCCCATGTACTTTATCTTGTTGAATTATCAGAGAGGCAGAAGTGTAATAGTACAGTAGTATCATGTGTAGAAAGTTTGCCTGTGAAGTCCACAGTTTAATTTGTCTATAGGGAACACATAGAGATCCAGGATTTAAAACATGGGTCACATTGAGGTCACATACATTGTGTTGCAGATATATGCAGACTTAACTCAAAAATCATGCACGTATATTTTGAATTATGTTTGAAAATGTTCCTCAGTTTGTATTTTTTCAATTGAATATAGATTTTTGTACCCCTTTACAGTAAACTCCAGTCTTCAGGTCCAGATTGAAAAGTTAGAGGATGGAACTTACTCATTTTAATCATGTCAGTTTTTCTTCTGCTTGCTACCCAGCTTAAATCAGAAATTATACTATTATCGTCTTGAGGAACTCTTCATTAATATAGGTGTGATGCTTTGTAACATATAGTTTGAATGTTACTATATAACACCCCCTCTCTGTAGACCTGGAAAAGTAGAAATGTTTGTCATATTGGATGGGAGATAGGAAATTCACCCCAGGAATAACGTTAGTCGCCCTGCTAGACAGGGGTCCAGGGAAGTAAATATTGTGGGAAGAAATATCCAGGGAATTGTTATGGCTAGGCTTGTATAGGCCCTAGGGCCGATAGCCTAGTACCAACCTATGAACCTATTAATCACTGCTGCAGCAGACTTAGCTATATGGGTTATATCCTGCCAAGGATGTAACAGCCAGACAGCTTCCAAACTTTCAGGGCATCTTCCACATGCCAAACTGTCAGGTAGCTTGAGCTGATTTGACTAAAAGACAAGTTTGGGTGACAAGCCCTCCAGTGTTTTACTGTCACCAAAGAGTACTCTCCTCCAAAGCTTTTGAGGATCTGCGGTTGACTTCTGTTGTTCCTTTCCTGGGCAGATAAGTTCCCTTTAGGGAAACAAAACTTCCATTTAATTATTTTTGTTTATTATTAATGCTTTCATGAAAGTTATTTTAAAGCTAGGAGTTTGTATTTTAGCAAACTGTCAGAAGACTGTATTGTACTTTTAAACAAGAGCACTATTTTTTTCCTGTCAGTTTGTTATATTTAAAAAAAAAATCTGTGGAGAAATTGTTTATTTTACTTTTTTCAAGCTGGCAAAGTATTTTAGAAGTCCTTTTTACTATGTTTTGTGTGAAAAGTGACTTTTAAGGACTTTTTATTGGCATTTGCTGCTAGTTTTCCCTGGAAAAGAGGTACCATATTCATCTTCACCATGGAACAAACTATCAGTCTCAGAGTCAATCCTACATCAAACCACAAAAAGAAAAAAATAAGCAAACAGCTTTTGCCACCACAGTAAGCTAGTACTTTGCCTCAGCTGCAGGTAGGTGACTCTGCTGAGGCCATTTGTTGTAACTCAAACCACTCTTTTATCCTGGATCCCTCTGGTGTAACACCTATAGCCACTATGAACTGATGGTTAACCATGTCCTCTGCAGCTGTTTGGGTCCCCTCAGCAGGAAAGGGAGAGCCATTCTTGTTGGTCTTGGAAAAAGGAACAGAGAGGCCTTCCCTGTTTTGTCAGAATGTTGTGCTCATCCCTGTGGAAGCTGCT
Organism: Protopterus annectens; assembly: GCF_019279795.1. Lineage (NCBI taxonomy): Eukaryota > Metazoa > Chordata > Ceratodontiformes > Protopteridae > Protopterus > Protopterus annectens. Next base: position 1,282,375,942 of record NC_056743.1, read on the forward strand.
GTATTTTTTTTTAAACACTGTTGGCCCTGTTTTTTCTGTCAAAAAGAAACAGAAAATTAAACATGTATCTACTCTTCAATTTCCTTAGATAGGACTAGTTTACTGAGTCTGGCTCAGGGTTTTATTCAGGATTTTGGGCCATCTTATTTATTGCTTTCTGGTAAAAGAAATGATACCTTTTTTCTTAAAAAGATTCAAAATTCTCAATCTGGACAGGAAGATGAAGGGACAAATACAGTCTTTTCCCTCAGTTTTCTGACTCAGACTTACAGGGGAAATATTCATCAGATTCTCCCTTTGGGGTTACTCTCTGAGAATTTTTCAAGAATATGAAAGTCCCAAAGTACACTGAGTTTTTTCATTCCCTCAGAAAATTTTATGAGCTGTTTACAGAAGAAATTTCCTGAACCTTTACCAATTCCTCCAGTTCTGTCAGCTTTGGAGGATTTGTGTGTCTGTGTCTGTAATTTTCCTGATAGCCAGTCTGCTGCCCCCTAAAAAGGCATATACAATGTATAAAGTTCCTCAGTCTTCACTGTTTATACAATCTTCCCAAACTTGACCCATCAGCTATAGCTTTAGTTAATCCTACTGCTGCTAAAGAGTTATCCTATCCTAATTTTTCGATAAGGATGGGAGGATTATTGATGGGTACTGAAAAATAGTGTATGTTTCAGCAACTTTGATTTTCACAATTTTGAATTGACAGGCTCACATGTTAGTTAATGTTTATTCTAATTGTGAAAGTATGTGGAATGTTTAGTTTGCAGTTTCTTCTTGTGAGGAAGAATCTGCTTTAAATCATTTAGTTTCTTCTGTTATACTAATCATTGCTCACAGTTGACAGTGAGTGTATGTGTATGACTCAGCTGATAATTCTTCTAGGACTATGGCCTCTGGTACTGGTTTGAGGAGGTTTGCTTGGCTGCATTCACAGAACCTCCCAAAAGGATGTGAATAATGATATTTTATTTTCTCTTGTGGATAGAGATTCACTTTTTGGTTCCTTTGCTGCAGAGGTGATCAAAAATGTGAAGAAAGGAGTAAGTTAAATCAGTGAATCTCTTAAGATTTTCTGCCCTTCTTTTTCAAAATTTCTAAAGGATTCTCTTAACTCCTTATCCAATTTTTTGCGTACTGGCAAAGGTGTTCCAAAAAGAATTCAGGAGCCCCCAAACCCAAGGAGAGTCCATCTAGTCAGTTTGACTGTTTAATAGACTTTCTCCCTGCCTCCATCCTGGCAGTCCCTTTTCCCTTCCAGAAAGTCTGAATCTAGACTTTCCTCTTTGGTAACAGTTTCAGGCAAATGAGTTCTGAAGATCATTCATCAAGGTTATAGATGGCAGTGAGAGGATATTCCTGCACACCAGGGGGTTATTCCTCATCCTCCAGACCAGACACTTTTGTTACAACCTGTTCTTCATTACATGCTGTTCCAGTGAGTGATAGAACCAATTCAGCTTTCCCATGGTGGGGAAGTTTTTGTTCAAGGATGTTTTCAGTGCCAAAGAAAGAAAGAAGTTGATACTTGTACACCAGTTCTGGATTTTTCTTCCTTAGACCTGTTTGTGATACTGCTTAACTTCTAAATGATGTCAATTCACAATCTGTTGACCCTTCCTGGTAACACTGCATTTAAAAGATGCTTACCATTTAGACTTCTGGCATTTCTTAAAGTTTGTATGTATGGGTCACTTTATCAGTTTTTTGCTTTACCCTTTGGACCATCCAGTGCACCAGGAGTGCTCACAAAATGTCTAGTTACAGTTACAGCCTGTTGCAGGCTACAGAGTATCCATTTTATTTTTTCTTCACTGGATAACTTGCTTGTCTTTGCAGAGTCATTTTCAAAGTGTCAGGAATCTCTCACTTGGGTGAGAGCTCTCTTTCAGTAGCTGGAATTCCAAGAGAACATTCAAAAGTCTTCTTTGACTTTTTCACATAGGATTGTGTCAACTGGACACCTCAATTGGATTTTCTTGCATAGGAAAAAATAGATCTATATCTAGATCTATTTCTAAGGTTTTCCACTCAGACTTTGGTCACTGTGAGGGAATACCGCACAATTTTGGGTCTCATGGCATCTGTGTTTCTCATGAAAACCCTGGCAAGACTCCACATGAGAAAGATACAATGGTATCTGAGGTCTCTTTAGTCCTAGTATCACCATCCTTTGTCCACTTAGTGGAGGCACCAAATATCCGTAAATTTTGGTCTCCCCTTATCCTTCCCTGTTCCAAAGGAATCAGGCATCTCACATGCCTCAGACTTTACTTCATGAGCAGTTTCAGGAGGGGTAATAGTGCAAGGTTTGTGGGACAATTAGGACATATGCAAGCATGTATGTAAAAGAGATGCTTGCCCTGATCAAGACACTCAAATCGCTGAATTATCTTTGATCCCCAGGACCCTATAAGTTGTTTCAGACAGTGCCACAGTCTTGTGGTATGTCTACAAGCATGGGGAACCAGGTCATACCCTTGTTGCAGACTAGCCATGATAGCTTGGGATATATCTTCACAGCACAATCGCACTCGGCAGTCATTCTTCATTCTGTCAGAGGAATACTGTGTGGTAGACAAGCTGAGCAGGACAGGTCAGACCTTCATGTATGCAAACTAGATTAGTGGTCTTACAAGATTTGATCCATCTGTGGGGAGTTCCTCTAGCAGACCCATTTGCCTCCTCTTTAAACTGTCAGCTGGCAAGAGTCTGCTTCAAGACTCCATTCAAGAAAGTCTGGAAGACAAGACAGATGCCTTGTTTTTCTTTTTATAGGAATGTTCCTGGATGTTTTCTCCACCCTTTCCATTGATGTCCAGTGTACTTCTGAAGATCCAAATGAATCCTCCAAGATCATTGTGGTGACTCCCTTTCTGGCCAAGGCAACAGTAGTTCTCCTTTCTTTTGGAAATGGCTAGAGACAATTACGGGTCTATATTAGAATATCGAAAGATGTAAACACCGAATGTTTAAATGTCAAACTGTATTCAGTGAAAGCTGAAAACAACGAACATACAGAACAGCAAATTTTTCCTAGGGAAAAAATTTGCTGTTCCAAAACACATACACACAACACAAGCACACCAAACAAACAGCAATCCACACACATACACCTAAAATCTTACACCTAACCCTACACTAAACTATACACACACCACTAACTATCCACTTACCTTAACCCAAACCCTAACCCTAAGGTCCGTCACTGTCGCACACTCACCTCACCCGCGCCCTAACCCTAACTCACCTACCCCACCCTAACCTTCACATCCACACAATTGTACACATACCTAACCCATGCCCTAACCCTAACTCACCTAACCCACCCTAACCCTCACATCCACACAATCGCACACATACCTAAACCGCACCCTAACCCTAATTAACCTAACCCACACTCAATCGCGCACTTACCTGAACCCAACCCGTAACTCTCCACCACAGTGCTGAAAATACCGAAGCAACAGAAAACCAAATTCTTTCCCTAGGAAAAAATTTGTTTTTCTGTTGCTTCGATATTTTTAGCTTTTGCTGAATACAGTCCGACATTTAAACATTCGGTATTTACATCTTTCAATATTGTAGTATAGACCTGACAATTACCACAAGTTTCCTCACAGAATGGATCTACTCACACAAGATAAAGGTGTTTGACACACCACCAACTCCAATCAACTTCAAATGGCTGCCTGGATTATAGGGTCTTAATTTCCTGTAGGCACCAGTTTGCTGAGGATGTGCGGCAGGTACTAATGAAAGCAAGAAAGCCTGCTACTAGAAAATCATAAATTATCAAATGGAAAAAGGTTTTCTTGTTGGTGCCAACAACAACGTAACCATCACCTTTTTAGAGGTAGCTGTTCTGTAGTTTTACAATATTTGTGTGAGTTACTTTCCTATGGCCTTTCTTAATCATCTGTCATTGTTCATTTAGTGGACATTTCAGCATGTCTGCCCATGGACACTCCTCCTTCAAGGCATCTCATTTTAAAGGGTTTTTGTAAGGGGTTTCACTTGAGGCCTCCAAGAAAACCAGTGGTCTCTTCTTGGGATCTGAATTTTATGTTACAGAAGCTAGCACTTGATCCATTTGAACCAATCAGATTGTCTAATTAAATCAACAAGTCTGGCTCACTTGAGGTTCTTAACATAGAACACAGTTTTGTTGATTGCTCTGACCTCTGCAAGAAGACTATCTGAGATGCAAGCTCTTATGGGGAGTCAACCCTATCTCATTTTCCACAGTTACAGGGTTTCTCTGAGAACTAATCTGAATGTTATGCCTAAAGTGACCTTACGTTTGACACAACATGTGTCTATAGTTGTAAGAAAGAAGGACTTTCTTACAACAATAGACACATTTTTTAAGTGTTCACTGATTTAATATAGACCCTTGTTTATATTAAATCAGTGAACACTTAAAAAAGTGAACTCTAATTTATCAACCCCATGTAAGCAAAAGCTTACAATCTCGAACACTCGGAACAGCAATTTTTTTCCCAGGGGAAAAAAAATCGCTGTTCCACAAAAAAAAAATATAAAAATAAAAACTTCAAAACATTACCTAAAGTGTGTGTGTGGGGGGGTTTACCCCCCTACTTAAATATACCAACTCCGAGATCACACTACAATGACAAAAACGGCAAAGTAATGGAGGCGGCCAAGCGATTTCTTTCCCAGGGAAATAAATTGCTTATATGCCGTTTCGCTATTTTGCTGTTTTGTGCTTTCAAGTTTGATCAAGACGCTTTTGAAGGATTGTGTTTTGATTATATAACAGGAACCCTACAAACAAATGGATTGTGTTTAGATCTAGGGACTATCCTGTTGTGTTTTCTGGGATTTTATTTTCCCCTTTTACTCAACCCTCATTAGGCCAGTCATTGAATATGATGCCCCCTTTGGTATGTATCTATCCACACACTTGCAATAAATGGAACACCCACAGAGATACCTTACTAAAAGGATACAGGGCCTAAACAACATGTTTTACATGGACAAACGCAAAGCACTGTCACTATAATTGGTATCCTACAGACTGTTAAGAGGTGACCTGTGTCTAGCATACAAGGCATCCTCCAACCCATTACTGATGGATTTACTGCACACGAGCAAGTCAAATGGTATCAGAAATACTCAGTCTTGGAAGATAAGCCTCTTCTGCAACATCAACAGAATGATTTGAAGGGACAAATATATCTTGTGAAGGATACTGCTGCTCTAGAACAGACTTCCCTTCCACATAAAACAAAGTTCATCCCTGTCCATATTCAAGCATAACTTAGATCTATTGATGAAAAATAGACAAATTGCCCCAGGACTGCCCCCTGTACTACTAATGGACAGAAGCAGCTGCTTAATGCCTTATCTCATGCATGGGTCTTCTAAAATTATCTATGGTATGATCCCAGTTATTCCATTGGAGATGATGTATAATTATTGACTATGGGGTGGGTAAGGCCAATCTATCACCATATGGGATAGGTTATTTCAAGTAGCAAGGCTTAAAATGGCTCCTTTGGACCTGTTCTTTTCTTGTGAAGGTGAGAAGAGAGGACAACCTATGTCAATACAGACTTTCCAAATGGTTGTGTAAGGCTATTACCTTACTTATACTCAACACAACAACATTTTTCCAGGCAGGGTCAAGGCCCACTGTGTCAGGACCTTGGCCTCACCTGTGGCTTTTTGGAAAGGGTTAGATTCTAGAAGTATTGTAAAAGGGGCAGCTTGGTCCTCGATACATACCTTTACAAAGCACTTTAAGCTTGATTCCTTCTCTAAGTATAGATCAGGCATTGCAAGGACCATTCTCCAGAGGTTTCTGGACTCTACTTCCTTCGACCTCCCAAATGTAGGAAGTTAGGGTTATCTACACATACAGCTAAGGGTACCGCAGCAGTGATCTATATGATGAACACAGTATAGCTGTGCAAGTAAGCTTACCATAACAGTAGATGCTCGAATGATCACTACTGCAGTAGCCACTCCCTTCCTCCATCACCCTTATTTTTTTCAGTGTTGTATTTATGCCAGAATGTGGTTATTTATTTTTTGTTCTTCCTAGCATTGTCTTTTCAAGGTTCTGCCTCCCTCTCTCAGTTAGCAGGAAATTTCTGAAGAGCTTGCTGCCCAAACTTGTCTTTTAGTCAGCTCAACTCGAGCTGCCTGACAGTTTGAGTGTGTGGAAGGTGCCCTGAAGTTTTAGAAGTTAGTTGGTTGTTATATCCTTGGCAGGATATAACCAACATAGCCAAGGCTACTGCAATGATCATTTCAAACATTTACTGTTATGGTAAGTTTACTTAAACAACTATACTTTTGTTGTGAGATATGGGTAACTTGGATCATGTAGTCTACCTAATGTCCTGAGTACAAGACAACCTACATTTCTCATGTCAAGCAGAATTCAATATGACGTATCCCATTAGAATTGCTTTGTTTGGTGAGAATCCTTGTAACAGAGAATGAAATGCTGTCTCCAGTTCTTATGCATAATAAGGGTCTATATTAAAATCTCGAAGTCTGACAATGTTGAAGACAATATTGTCTACACGAGAATACCGAAAGCGCACTACATCGAACGTTTAAACGGAAAATCTCCGTAGGGAAAGATTTATGTTTACTTCAATGTAGTGCGTTCTTGGAGTTGTATATTTAAGTAGGGGGGGGGTGTGGGGGGCTTGCCCCCCTGCCTACACGCTATTTAGTTTTTTTTTTTTTAATTTAGTATATATTTTTTTTGGTTTCGATGGTTTAAGACTTTGATCACTAAAGTTCGATCTTTAGTGATTCGAAGTTTTAAACCTTCAAGATTATAATATAGACCCCATAATAATAATAATAATAAGGAAGATGAATCCAGTAGAAAGTGTGTGCATGCGTTTGTGTGTGTGTGTGTGTGTGTATGTACGCGCATATGCATTTGTGTGCGTGCGTGTGTGTGTGTGTGTGTGTGTGTGTGTGTGTGTGTGTGTGTGCGTGCGTGTGTGTGTGTGTGTGTGTGTGTGTGTGTGTGTGTGTGTGTGTGTGTGTGTGTGTGTGTGTGTGTAATCCCCTTAAAATAATGAGTCAGGGATGGCTAGGGGACTGAGAGTTGTGGCAGGGGAGGAGTGTGTTAAGGGGAGAGGGCTCATGGACTGAAAAGAGCCCCAGGTCCAAGGTATACTTAATCCACCACCAGCAAGAATGGTACTCACTATGCTACAGTGATGCCAGTACATTATTAATTTTACTGTGATAACTGTACTGACAGTTTTAATTAACCCCAATCTTATATTTTTAGCATCTTTATATTATTCATTTTATGGTTAACATCGTTATTAGACATCATCATGATGAAATGTGATACTATATTCAGCAAAACACTTCAATGTATCATATAGCAGTCTAGATCCTGAATCCACTAGCTTATGCAGCTTACATCATAAATGCAAATGATAAATTTGTGTTTATCAATTTCTTTGTAATTACCATTACAGGAAATGCAATATAAACCATCATGTCTTTGGGACACATATCTTATTTAAAATATACTTCTAAATTTTACTTTACAAGAAATTTAAAACACACAGGTGGCATACAGTATAAATTAGTTTTGTCTAATCCACTTTTGGAATTCTTATATTGTTTTAATACAGTTTTATGTCTAAGTTCTTCCAGCAATCTGTCATTAAATGTATCAAGAACTGAAGTTCTGTCCTGAGTAAGTAGATAGTTATATACATTTCAAGTTCAGACTTCATATTCTTCAGAAAATGTATGCTATTGTGATACTTGTTATTCTAGCAACTTTTTGAGTGCAGTGTTTAAAATCTGTCTCAGAAATTGGCTTTTGTTCCGCATTATTATTATTGTTATTATTATTATTATTATTATTATTATTATTATTGTTATTATTAGCTTCATTAAAGGGCCTAGCCAGCTGTGCTAATCTACCTGCCTGAGCGATTTAATCTATGCACTTAAAAGGCCTTGCTTCCATGACACAGTATTTTGGATTTAGAGGCACGTTAGGCATGATGATGTCCCCTATCTAGTAGCTCCACCTTTCCATCCCCATTACCATACTTGTTGAAATGCCATTAGAGCACAAGAGTTTAAAGTACTCTCTGGTGTCTGGTGTTTCCCCCCCAACTCCCAATCTCCTAATAGTTTAAATGCCATTGCAGAACAAGTGTAGTATGCCTAATGGCTAGTGTTCCCCCCACCCCCCAATCCTCGTACAAGTTGAAGTGCAGTTAATGCACGGGAGTTTAGATCACTCCCTGATGTCTAATGTATGCCCCACCCCACCAATCCTGGTAGCAGTTTAAGTGCAATATGACACAAGTATAATGTGCCTGGTGGCTAATGCTTCGCTCCCATCCCACAATTCTCATAATAGTTTAAGTGCCATTATAGAAGAAGTATAGTTTGCCTGGTGACTAGTGGTTCCTCCATCAAACCCTGATTCCTGTAATAGTTTAAGGGCCATTACAGCACAAATGTTTTATGCCTGGTGGTTAGATGTTCACCCCCCCCCCCCCAATTCTCATGATAGTCTACATGCTGGTAAATAAATACGGCCTTTTGGCTAAGTTTACTCCTGCAAAGTGGTAAGGCTGGCTGTTATAATCTACCTGCCCAGGTGATTCAGTGATGATTCACTGTGTTGCACATCTTCTTCATAGAGCACTATGCAGCACTGTGTTAGGACTGTCTCTGAATGCCAAAAGGTTAGAACGATGTGTACGCGAAAGTACACACATTGTGGTACCTTTATGAATTCCCAATAAGCATTTGTAGGATGTGATTGTGCACCCAGCAGAGACAAACATACTGTTACCACTGTATTTTTGCATCAGTGAATGGATTTCTGAAACATTTTGGAATTTTCAGAGTTTCCCTCTCTTAGCCAGTAGCAAGAAAGTTGCTTTATCATGCTTTAGTAATTGATGAACAGTAAGCACATTAAAAGGTGTGTCGTAAAGCAAACACAATAGTTTCATATAATGCAAGGATTCTGCCATATGTAGTTGTTCATGTTCAGGTTTCAAATCTGTACTAAGAAATCAAACCTTTCTACAGAAAAAGATACATTAAATACACTGTTAGCCAAAATACCTCTAATGTGACAGCAAGATACAAGTTGTATCCTTACCTCATATCTAATGTATTTTCCAGGTATGAATGACTTCAGTTACCTTCACACCAACTGCTTCGAGCTGTCTGTGTTTGTGAGCTGTGACAAATTTCCCCATGAGAGTGAACTTGCCATGGAGTGGGAGAACAACAGAGAGGCATTACTTGTATTTATGGAACAGGTAAGCACCAAGGATGTATCCACTAATAGTCACAATATGGTATCTCTGCCATGTGATGGAGCACTGAAGGCCTTGGCATAACTATATTAGGCTATAAGATGATATCTCATGACCACTGTTATTCTGTTTTTCATAAATTTGTCTCATGCACAAGGTGCTTATTAGGCTGCTTGCTGACTTCACTTCACCTAGTATAAGAAATAGAAAAAAAAAAAAAATGTTTTTGCAGTTTCCCCTTGTTCATCTTCTGCTTAACTACATTCTCATCATGTCTTCCCCACCTCGTCATTTATGACAGCATCTGCTCCCACTGTTGCCATGTGCCACCCTTAGCTAAGGATTGAACCTGCTGTTTTGATTGACATTCCACCCCATGCCCTGTGTCCAACTTTGCCTAGTAGCATGAGCAGAGCTGTAGCTAGGTCGTTTGGTACCAACAATCCCCCAACTGGCTACCCCCAAGCTAGAATTGAGGAGCAAAAAAAATCTCCACAGGCAAAAAGCTATTATGATATGTACTGTATGAAATACAAAACTTTTTACAAACTGTAACAAAGTGCAGTACCATTTCATTTCTACAGGTACAGTTCCTAACACTCATATACACTGCAAGCAAATCATTTAAATAGCCATGATCTCAACCACAGCTGCTGAAATAACTACTATTAGTGCTTGAGGTTGTAGAGAAGAGTTGGCACTCATACTGAGTGATTGCACAAAAGACTTTCTGGGAGTGATCGGCGTTAAATTGAAATTACCTGCAGGTACGGCCACTTTCATTGTTTCAAAACTTTGTCCATGATGAAAACATGCTTTTCCTGTATTGAAGCCTTCTTTGTCTGCATTTTATCTCAATCCAGAGAAAAACAGTTCTCAGCAGGCCGAAATGTTCTTTCAGAAATGTTCTTTCATTGATAGGATAGTCTGTAACTTTTTCTGCTGTGTTAGCCATTTTCCTTTTCATTTGAATATTTCTGTACATTCAGCTGTTTAAGATATTTCAACAAGCTTCAGAAGTATAATACTTTTTGTTCCACACAAGCACATTTCTGTTAAGCCAATGCATATTTCTTTTCTTCACTTGCAGATGCTATGTCACATGCTATTTCTAAAAATATCTCACTGCTATTATGATTACCAAACCTCTGTTACTGTGAAGGAAAATCAGTTCTTCTAAATTATATATATATATTTTCTGTCAAGTGCATGTTATTGCTATGAGGGAAACAAGTTTTAATTTATATAATTCTATCAATTGGCACCTGTTCCGCAGTGCTGCTCAAGCCCCATAGCATTTTGCCCTTGGGGAAACTGCCCACTGTACCTCACTCTAGCTACAGCATTGGGCATGAGGATTGGGCTAATGGGTCCATAGTCACCAATTCAGCCAGCTATACAACCTGACAATTTGTTGATTTTCTTCAGTAATGAAGTAGGAATATATCTGCGCTGCAATGTATTCATCTGATGCTGTTAATCTTCTTTCCATTCATCACTGATGGGTTCAGTTCCGAGCCCTCGGAACCAAGTCGGCCTATTACCAAGCTCACGGCAGCCAAAAACTTTCAAGCTAAGCTTCTGTCCACAATGCCCTTCTCCCACATCTCGTTTGCCATGTAGCCATAAAGCCACATTTCAGCCGAGCTCTCAGCTAAGTGGAAAATTATTTGATATTTTTGTCTGAACTAGTTTGTTTCAAAAATTTTGTGAGCTATAGTTTCTTTTTTTGTTGAAATACAGTAGTGTTAGATATATTTCTCTCTGTTTCTACCCCTTGGTAACCTTTTTCAGTACCATTGTTGGTATGGCCCTTTTTCTCTCTACCCTTGTGGTATTCCTTGAATACCACAGTTGGTATTCCTTCTCTGTTCTTTCTATTGGTGTGTTTATGATATTGGATTTGTTTATGTTTTCTGTGTGTGTTTAAATCTTTCCTAGCCCAGGAAATTAGAGTTTCTTTCTTCTGAAGTTTGAATTGTTGTGGTTACTTTTCAAGATATCATATAAGAATGGTACATCTGGTTTCAGACACTGTCCCTTGTGTAATCGTAAACTACCCATAGCGATGCTCATGATGATTGTGTTTATTGTTTGGAGTGTCCCACCTTTCGGTGCAGCCTCCCTGTGGGATTTGCCAGAGTTTCAGCCAATGCACTCTAAACGAGCACAAGAATAAACTAATCTTGAAGGGACTACTTACATCTCCCTTTTCAGAGCCCTTTCTGCGATGGAGGTCTCAACCCCTCCTATGGAAGTTAAGAAAAGGCCCCATTTGGTTCTCTCTTCACCCTCAGGTGACCAGGGTAAGTCTGTGAAACCAAAAATTCAGAAGTTATCCTCGGAGCATAAGCCTGCCTCCTCGGCACCATTCTCATCTGCTCCGAGCACTTCGACTATTACTACATCGGTGCTGGCTTCATCGCCGGCTCCGATGCTTCCGCTGGCACCGACTATAGACCTCACCACACCTGCTATGAATTTGGCAGTGGTAGTCATTTCAGCACAGTGCATGCCTTCGTTGCCAATCTCTGCAGTGATGATTGAACCTCCTGTTTCAGCTCCAAGTGTCCCTTTGGTACCTAGTGCTTTTACAGCAACACTGGATTCGACCCCCCCTACTTCCTGTCTCTAAACTTGCGACATCAGTGCTGGCAGATCATGCACCATGGACCCGATACTCCCCGTCCATAGACCCGTTCTTAGGCTAAGTGTGTAGCCTGTTCTTAGACTGACCTAACTCCCAGTCCAGAGTATCCACTAGATCCACCAGGCGCCTTTCTGAACTTGATGTGGTGCATCTTGTGGAGCAGCTGTTGGCAGCCAGGGAGATGCCCATGCTTTCCAAGACCCATCCTCTGGCAGGACTTGGGTTGACCTCTCTATGGACTCCATCCTATTCTTTTCCTTTGGCCATCCCAGTTCCAAAGCCTTCTGCTCTGACGTCCTCCTCGGAACCCCCTGTCTCGGCACCTGTAGTGGACCTCACTGAGGCTCTGGGTCTGTCCCTTTGGTCCTCAGTTCCTGCTGAACCAGTCCTTCCTCAATCTCGTGATTGGGCGGCAGGCTCCTCGGTTCGGGGCACGGTTCCGTGTAGTCCTTCGGTTCCATCCTCGGTGCCGGTAGCCTCATCTATACTGATCCAGCTTGAGGCTCCATCCTCTGGAGTGGGTTCAATGGAGCAGGGTGTGACCCTGGTTCCGAGGTTGTCCTTCTCAGTTCTGGGCTCCCATCCCTCTTCAGATGGGCCTGCTTTCCATGTGATGGAGAGGGCTGTCACTTCCAGAAGCATTCCACCGATGTCTGAACCCCAGTTTTCTCCCCCTAAGCTACTGCTGCCACAGACCACCTCCCTGGGACACCAGGCAGGGAAACTGCAGGAAACCCCAGTTCAGGGTACCCACTCTTCAGAGTCCTCCTCGGACGTCCCCACTGAGGACCCCCCACGAAAGAGATTGTGCAAGAGGAAGCACGTTCACTCACAGGAGTCTTTAACAGAAGACATGGATTATGATGATGTTGAAAGTTCCCCACAGTCACCCCCTGATGATGTCTCCTTCAGAGAACTCCTTGAAATGTTAAAACAGAGGGGTGACTGGAAGCCCTCCAAGCCTTCCTCTGAGGAGTCTGTGTTCCTGCAGGCTTTTTATGCCCAACCAGCTACCTCCTGGGTGACCCAACCTGCTGACAAGCTAGTCCAGCTCATTGTGCAATGCGCATTGAAAAACCCTGACTCTGTTGAGGTGATCCCTCGGAGACCTGACAGAATTCTTTACCCTCCCGAGGAGAACCCAGAGGGTTACCAGTTGACGCTATGGTAGTGGCGGTGGCCACGAAAAAGGATCTGGCTGAAGAGAGTCCTGCTGTTCATCCAGCCAACAGGGAGTCCCAGGCCGTGGACAGATTGGGGAAGCGACTATTTGCATCAGCAACCTTTGCCTTTCAGTCCCTGAATTATTTGGCACATTTTACAATGCTCCAAAGAGACTTTATCTCAGAACTCTCTGGAACACTCATATGACAGGTGTCTGACGAGGTATGGAACAAAGTTGCTTCACAGCTTGCTACCCTGGAATCGATCTGCAACTCATCCATGAGATTGCTGTTACATGCAACCGAAGGGGTGGCTATTGCTGCGGGTTCAGGCATTGTTATGAGGTGTCATGCCTGGATGCACATTTGGACCTTGTGGATCCCTTCATGTCTTCCTTTCTGAATGCTCCCATCAAAGCATCTTCCCCTTTTGGCTCCAAAGTGAAGGACATGCTAGCCAGGTGCAATCAGGATTGTAAGACCCTATCTGCTGTAGGCCTTCATTTTTCCAATCCTCAGTGCTCCTTTCCCAGGAACCAGAGGAGTGGGAAGATGTGGCATAAAAAAATCTCAGGGTCCTTTCCATGCCACATGTGGTAATGATATCCCCAGAGGCAGAGGGGGTAACAACTCTGGAAGACACCCCTATAGGTGCAGAGGAGGTCCAGGTAACCAAGGCTGCAAAGACTCCTTCTCTGGACAGTCTTACCAGCGCTCCTGAAGAACTGCTCAATTGCTTGCCTCTGGAAGCAGTCAGGGGTTGTTTTCTCTGCACCAAGCTGCCTGGCACTCTATTATCACTGATCCTTGGGTGCAGAGTATAATTACCAGAGGTTACACCATTCCCCTTATTTCTTATCTGAAACTTCCAATAAAACTTCCTGACATTCCACCCAGTCAGAGGGAAGAGGCAGTTTCAGAAATAGAAAAGCTATGCCAAAAAAAGAGTCATCCAACCAGTCCCACCAGACCAATGCAGATCCGGATTTTTACCCAAGATTCTTTTTGGTACCAAAAAAGACAGGGGACTGGAGACCCATTCTGGATCTCAGCAGCTTGAACAAGTCTGTCACCCAAACCAAATTCTGGATGGTCACGGTTCAGTCCATCTTCTCTTTTCTGAGGGAGGGAGATTGGATTTGCTCTGTAGATCTCCGGGATGTGTATTACCATATTAAAATGGACAAGCACTCCAGGAGTCTGCTTCACTTCCGGCTAGGAGTCCAATCATTACCAGTTTTGTGCCCTGTCGTTCTGTCTCTCTACAGCCCCCAGAGTGTTCACAAAGTGCATGGCAGTGGTCACAGCTCACTTGAGACTGCAAGGATTCTGGGTGTTTCCATATTTGGAAGACTGGCTCCTCACTGCCCTCACCAAGCATCTTCTGGTAACAGCCCTACAATACACACTTTCTCTGGCTGAGATTTTGGGGATAACTGTGTACTGTGAGAATTCAAACCTGGTCCCTACCCAGCAGATAGAATTTATTGGAGCAGTCTTCAACACCCGATCCTGTCTGGTGTTGCTCCCAGCTCACAGACTCCAGAGACTGAGGCTTCAACTCTGGGTGATACTCTGTCTAAACAAAGTCTCAGCAAGAGAAGTTCTTCAGGCCGTAGGATCCATGGGAGCTTCAATCCTGATAGTACCTTTTGCCAAGCTGCACATGCGAATTTACCAATGGCTTCTTCTTTCTCAGTGGTTCTCAAATCACCACCCTGTACATTTCCAAATTCAGATAACCAACGCCTGCAAACAGGACCTTTTCTTTGTTGGATGAGGCAGGACACAGAACTTTGGAATCGCCCTTTCCAGTCTCCTCTGCCCAAGGCCATTGTGACCATGGATGCTTCCCTGATTGGGGGGGGGGGGCATTTCCAGGGTCCACTTTGGAGGCCAACCTGCATATCAACGTTCTGGAACTGAGAACGGTGCTGCAGCATTGCAGGCATTTCATCCATTTCTTCCTTTTGGGACAATTGCAATTCAGACAGACAACATGTCAGTAGTCTGGTATATCAGTAAGCAAGGAGGAACCAAGTCCTTGTGTCGAGAGGCCATGAGGATTTGTCAGTGGGTGATAAGCTTCCAACCGCTTTCTGATAGCAATACACATCCCCTGGAGTTCCAACATGATTGCGGACAAGTTGAACAGATGCATTCTCCTGCCCCAAGAGTGGTCCCTCAATCCCGCTGTGGTAGCAGAAATTTTCAGCCATTGGGGCCAGCCATTCTGTGACCTTTTTGCCTCTACATCGAACAACAAGTGCAGCAGCTGTTGTGCCCTATTCCCCCCAAAGGTGGAGGGACTCCCCGAGGGATGCTCTGATTCACGATTGGCCCTTTATGCTTATCCCCCCATTCCTCTGATTCCACAGTTCCTAAAGAAAGCTCATCGGTTGAAATGCAAAGTGATCCTCATAGCCCCTTTTTGGTCTTGACAAGTTTGGTTCCTCTTCCTTTGGCCTCATCTGGTATGCCTGCCATGGATTCTGGACCCTCCTCCAGACCTGATTGCTCACCCCCAAGGGTTGAGCCACCCGAATCTGTCCAGTCTCAAGCTGACAGCTTGGTTTCTCCACTTCTGTTAATTGCCAGGCAGGCTTATCTCACCTCACCTGTTCGGGATATTATGCTGGCCTCTCATAAACCATCCACCAGATGACTGTGTCAAGACAACTGGAGAAGGTTCTCTCTCTCTCTGGTCAAAGGATAACATGCTAGATCTATGTTCGGCTCTGGTCACAGCGGTTTTGCAATACTTGTCTAAGTTTTTTGAGGAGGGTGCCGCAGCTTCTACCATACGAGTACATCTGGCTGCAATTTTGAATTACCATAATGGGCTGAATGGTACACCTCTCATCTCACTACATTTATGTAAAACCTTTCTCAAAGGAGTTTCACACATCAGGCCCCCTGTCAGACAACCTAGAGCCATGGAACCTCATGTTAGTTCTACAGTCTTTGACTCAACCCCCACTTTGAACCCGCAGCAAAGTGTGACCTGAAATTCTTGTCTTGGAAATCCTTGTTTTTGGTAGCCATTACGTCAGCCAGGTGGGTTTCAGAGATACAGGCACTGTGCATCAGAAGACCCTATTTGGCCTTCCACAAGGACAGAGTATCACTCTGGATGAATCCATCTTTCCTCCCCAAGGTTGTTTCTGACTTCTCCATCAATCAGTCCATTGACCTACCTGTGTTCTCCCTGAATTTTTCTCATAAAGGAGAGTACTGCCTACATTCCTTGGATGTGCACAGACAACTGAGATTCTATTTAAACAGGACCAAAATTATGCATAGGTCTGACCAGCTTTTCATTTACTTTTCTGGATCTAGAATGTGAAATTCTGTATCCAAGGTTACTTTATTGAAATGGCTAAGGGACTGTATACTCTTCTCTTACTCTTCCACAAAAGAAACTATGCCACTGGTTAAATCCCATTCCACTAGAACTATGGCAACATCTGTAGCTTTCCACTCCAGGGCTTCTATGGATGACATTTGCACAACAGCCACTTGGGCTAAAGCCCACAATTTCATCAGTCATTACAAATTGGATGTGGTCTCCAGAGGGAGAGCTGCCTTCAGCACAATGGTAATTAGGAACGTTCTTCCATAAGGGCCACACATGTGTCTCAAGCTAGTTTGGGATTCTGTCCCATCAGTGATGAATGGAAAGAAGATTAACAACATCAGATAAAGAAGTTATGTCTTACCATAATGTTCCATCTATGTTCATCTTCTTTCATTCATCACTTCCCACCCTCCTTCCCCCTCCAAAGGCTCCTGGGCGCTACTTTGGGTCCAGGTGTCTCAGGGCATTTACGCAGAAGGGGCCTCTGCTTTTCTGGTCTATCATGGGCAAACTCGATCTGAGGTAACAGGGATAAGGGCATTGTGGGTGGAAGCTTAGCTCGATAGTTTTTGGCTGGTGCGAGCTTGGTAATAAGCCGACTCGATTCCAAGGGTTTGGAACTGAACCCATCAGGGATGAATGAAAGAAGATAAACAACTCAGATGGAACGTTATGGTAAGAAATGACTTCTTTTTTATTGTCATATTTTTTCCAAGGCTTCTATGAACTGACAGAACACAGACAACAGATTCTGTTATCTGTCTGTTCACATTGGCTAGATATTCTTTGTGTTTCACTGTTGCAGTCCTGACTATTGGGATTTCCTGCCATAAAAGCCCTCGGCCAGCTCGACTACCAGAGAAAATTCTTTCTGGCTCCCATGCTGGCGGACGCCATGATCAGTGTCAATATGTTCGGGTAAAGAGGTAGCCAGCCTGTGTCATTTCTTGCCACAGAGCCCAAAGCTGTATTCAGGTGCTTTAGTCAGTCCATACCAGAGAGAAGTGTCATCGGTAAGATAAGTACCCCTTTGGGGAATTTTTTTCTTTTATTTGCTCATGTCAGATGAAGGTAATAACTGTCTCCATTGTGGTAAACAGATCCCACACAGAGACTTTCATCCCTTTGTGTTACTTGCCTAGGAAAAAACCATGACACCCCCAGTTGTCATTTCTGTGAGCATTTTAATACCAGGACTGTTAGCCATAGGGCTGAATTTCTAGCAAAGTTCATTAGTGAGCAACCTGCTCCTTCATTGTCTAGGGCGTACATCGGTCATTCCAAATCTGAACTTCCTAAGTGCAAGAAAGAAAAGAAACAAAAGGTTAGGTCTTTGGATGACAGTCATTCCCTGTCTGCTTCTCCCTTCAGGCTTGTGATCATTGAGCAAGGTGAGGTGCTTATGTAGCCCCCTGCCTTTTCTGTAGCGGTGACTCAGGCCCCTGTCGAGACCCTTTCAGAGTCTGACATGCCATCAGTACTTCCTCCTTAGCACAAGCCCTTGACATCAGCTTGTCGGTCAGTTCCACGACCATTCTGTAGGCCTTGGCTTCTGAGGAGCATACACCTCTTGGAGACTGTGCTACTAGGTCTCTGCCCACTCCAGCTCTGGTGCTCATTCAACACTCACGAGACACAGACATTAGGTTGTCAGACGCCCTTAGGCATAAGGCCTTAGCCACTCCTAGGAAGGCTTCTGAATCAAGGCCTTCAGCTAGGCCTTTTGGCTCAACTTCACAGGACTCCCAGTAAGATTTAATTAAACTAGCCGAGAACTTGATGTGTATTGTGAGATCAATGCAAGCTCCAGGGGCAACTTCTACTAGGAAAAGGAAAAGAGACGCTCCCTCAGAAATTTACCAGGATCCCATTCTTTCTGTTGAGGACTCTGGTTCTGAGGTAGTCCCCTCCTTTACGTCCTATGAGGATTCTGATGAAATCTTGCCTTCTGATAATCCCTCTGAGGATTTTACCTTTGGAGAGATCCTCCATGCCATGAGACAACATTTTCAGTGGGAGGCTCAAGACTACCTACAAACAAAGAAGAAAGTTACGGAGTTCTTGGACTTGCCTGAGCACAAGCCTCTGACTATTCCCACCCTTCTGGAAGTAGTGGAGGATGTCTTCCTGGAATCCTCCTAAAAATCTGATTCCCTTCCACCTGCCCCACATAAACCAGACATATTTTACAGGGTTCAGGATTCCCATAAATACTGGTCTAAAAATCCTACTCCTGACCCAGAGGTGATCACTCCAGGACCCAAAGGGGCCAGAGCCAGCTCATTCAGAGAGCCGGTCCCTGGACAGGTTTGGCAAAAAAGTGTATACATCTGCCATTCTTACCATGAGGGCTCTAAACTGCCAATTTCTTATGATTAAGTATTAATAGACTATTCTTGAACAGCTCAAACGAAAGGTTTCTACCCTTGAAGACGAAAACCCTGTCAAGGAATTGCCTGATTTCTGTCATTCCAGTGCTCAGGTAATTAAACATTCCCTCCATTGCAGTCATGATGCCATGGAAGCATCTTGTAGAGCTGTTACAACTGGATCTGTAATTAGAAGACATGGTTGGCTCAAAAAACAAACTCTTCCAGACCATGTTAAGTCTAAACTGCTGGATGTTCTGTTTGGGCCCAAGGCAGAAGAAGTACTTAAGAAGATGGAGGATAAAGCAAAGTCAATGCAGACAGTAAAAGATTTCCTCCAAGTGCAACCTCCAAGGTTTAGTAGAAATTTTCCTGCCTACTCGCCCTTTCCCTCCCATCCTAGGAGTAGGCAGAGGGAAACCTCAAAGGGATAGGCCACATAGAAAGAGGCAACAGCTGCAAAGAGACAGGCAATGGACCTCAGAAACACCCAGACATTGGATTTGTAGATCCCAAGCCACATACAGAGAGCAACAATAACTCAGACACCCTCCCTCCACCCCCCATCCCAAGCCTAGGAGGAAGACTCTCTCTTTTCATAGATACCTGGACCCACATTACCTCAGACAGGTGGGTTCTAAACATTATTGCAAATAGAAACAAACTCACTTTCAAAGAGCATTTAAAATACTCAGATTATATAGATTTCCAAAAATTAAAAAAAAAAAAAAACAGAGGCCCAGACTCAAATCCAAAACCTATGCTCACAAGGAACAGTAGAACTGGTCCCTGCAGCTCAACATGGGAAAAGGTTCTACTCCAGGGTATTCCTGGTCCCCAGAAAGGAAGGTTCCTGGTGCCCCATTTTGGATCTTTCCAAGCTCAATCAGTTTCTTCTGGTGCCAAAGTTCAAAATGTTATTACTTCAAAAGTTACTACCCATGATAATCCCCCCAAGCCTTTATGGTCTCTCTAGACCTAAAAGATGCTTACCTGCACATTCCTATTCAGGAACCCACAGAAAATCTCTACACTTTAGGGCAGAATCCAGTCACTATCAATTTTCTGCACTGGCTTTTGGCTTATCTATCACACCAAGAGTGTTCACAGAGTGCCTGATACCAGCAGTAGCCTTCTGAAGAACCAGGGGAATCCAACTCTATCCACACCTAGACGACTGCCTCATACAGTCCACAGATCAGGCAGAACTCCTCACAGACCTCAAATTCACCCAGTACCTTTGCTGTTCCCTGGGGTTCACAGTGAATATCCAGAAATCCAACACTTCACCAGCCCAAAAGATTGTTTTCCTGGGGGACCTTCTGGACTCCCCTCTCCAAAAAGCATTTCTCCCTCCAGAGAAAGTCTCCTTTCTGTCGCATTATTTCTACAGGATACAGTTGAGGGATTGCATCTCAGCAAAGGAATTCCTACAAGCTCTGGGATACATGGCTTCACATATCCTCATGATTCCCCTTGTCAAGCTACATATGAGGAAGCTCTAGTGGTACCTCAAGAATTTGTCAGAGCTCACAGTCCCTGGAGACCCAGATTCCCCTGACCCCTTGCCTCAAACAAGAGTTTGCATAGTGGGTGCAGGCTTGCTTCCAGAATCAGGGCCTCCCCTTCAAATTCTCACCACAGAGTCAAACCCTAACCACAGATGCCTCAGAGACAGCCTGGGGGGGTGGGGCTCACTTCCAGAACCTCCGAACCCAGGGAAAGTGGGATTTCAACTCCCTGGACAGACACATCAATTGGAAGGAAATCATGACAGTACTAAAGGGCCTGCTAGCCTTCAAGGAAATATGGACACCAGGAGTCCTGCTAATACAGACAGACAATACCATGGTAATGTGGTACTTAAGTAGACTCTACCCCCTGTTCCTTCCAGCAATGCCAATCTGGGAAACAGCACATTCCATAGGATTGCACCTCATAGCAAAATACCTCCCAAGAGTGGAAAACACCCTGGCAGACCATCTAAGCAGAAATCTGATGGACCCCCATGAGTGGCATCTGCATCCAGAGATTTTTCTAACCCTTACCCAAACTTGGGGAGTTCCACAGCTGGACCTCTTCGCATCCAAATAAAATGTACACCTACAAAAATTCTGCACCAGGAATAGATAAGAGACAGCTTGGAAAACAGATGCCCTTTCCTTCCAATGGACTCAGCTTTTCATTTATGCATTCCCCCTATTCCCTTTCTACCGATTGTCCTTCTCAAAGTAAGGGAAGAGGGTCCAAGAGCAATTCTGATAGCTCGAAACTGGCCCAAACAATATTAGTATCCCCTCCTCCTCCTCGAGCTCACCAACCAGACCCCATGGTTCCTATCTCAGAGGATGGACCTTCTCACCCAAAACAGGGGAAAAGTAGTCCATCCCAACTGGCAGACCCTCAGCCTTGCAGCTTGGATGATCCCACAACACCCACCAGAGGTACTACCCTAAGTAAACAGGTGCTAGACATCCTCAAAGAATCTAGAAGGTTTAGCACTAGGAAATCATACTCAGCTAAGTGGAAAAGATTCTCTATTTGGTGCAAACACCACCACCTAGATCTCCAATCAGCACATATTTCCAACATCCTGGAATACCTGACTGGGCTGCTGAGTCTGGGACTATCTCATTCATCTGTTAAAATCCATGATTCTTCCACCTCTGCATACGTGCATTCTCATCCCCCTCTTTTATCCCATCCTCTCTTATGACAATGTCTTAGGAGAGTAATTCACATTAGACCCCCACCTAAAATGAAACCTACTCCTCCTTGGAACCTTAACTTTGTGCTAGAGAAACTGACCTTGCCTCCTTTTGAGCCAGGAGCTTCTGCTGACCTAAAGTTTCTGACATGGAAAACAGCACTGATTCTGGCTATCACTTCAGCCAGGAGGGTTTCTGACTGCAGGCCCTTATGGCAGTGGAACCTTTTCTTATTTTCCACAGGGCTAAGGTCTCTCTCTCTCTGTCTCTCTCTCTCAGAACCAACCCCTCTTTTATGCCCAAGGTGGTCACTGACACCTCACTGAACCAGGTCATTCCTCTCTCTTCCTTCTTTCTCAATCCTCAAAACAAAGGAGAGAGAATTCTGCATTCCTTGGATGTGCACAGACAGTTACGCTTCTATCTGGACAAGACTAACATCTTAAGGAAGACTGAACAGCTGTTTGTTACCTTTGCCCTGGCTTAGAAAGCAATCTAGCCTCTAAGCAAACTATTTCCAAATTAATTAACCATCCCATCTCCTTTTGTTACAGCTCTCATGGCAAAGTACCTCCAGTAGTGTTTAGGTCACATTCCACCAGGGCAGCAGCATCCTGTGCCACCTTCATTAAGAGTGTCCCCACCAAGGACATTTTAGAAGCTGCCACCTGGTCCTCGGTGCATACCTTCACCAAACACTACCACTTGGCAGCCTTCTCCAAGTCTAGAGTAGCCTTTGTCACTGCAGACCTGAAGGGCATACTCTGTTCTCCTTAGGCTCCTTCCTCCCTCTTCAGCTTTGAGACTCTTCCCAACAGGCGTGACTGCAACAGTGAAACACGATGAACATAGTACAGTTGTGCACACTTACTATAAATGTAGATGTTCAAATGTATTCACTGTTGTAGTCTTCTTTCCC
This sequence comes from Protopterus annectens, assembly GCF_019279795.1. Taxonomy (NCBI): domain Eukaryota; kingdom Metazoa; phylum Chordata; order Ceratodontiformes; family Protopteridae; genus Protopterus; species Protopterus annectens. Next base: position 1,282,398,414 of record NC_056743.1, read on the forward strand.
TCCCTCCTTCCCCCCTTAGCTTACTATGTAGGCTTCCTTCTGTCCTTCTACAACTCTGCCAAGGGATCCTTCCAGGGCTCCCTTGCTCTGTCAGGTTATCCATTGGATACCTCCTGTCTTCTTAGGGCTCCTTCTAGTTGACAGCAAGGCTACCTTTATACCTGATCATACTGAAGTTGGTCAGGGTGTCCGCCAGCCCAGGAGCCGGAAAGAAATATCTCTGGTAGTCAGGCCAGCTGGTGGCTTTCACAGCAGGAAATTCCAATAGCCAGGACTGCAACAGTGAATACACTTGAACATCTACATTTATGGTAAGTGTACACAACTGTACTTTCACCCATCCTTTCCCATAAAATGCACTGCAGAGTTGGGGTCCTCCATCTTACACAACTAACCCTTCCTTGACTGTCCCCATTTTTTTAAACATTTTTATTAAATTATAACTTAAGACATAGACAAACATAAATTAACAGAAAAGAAAGCAAACCATTTTAACATTTTTTTCCATTTAAATAGGCTATACATCACGTATATTTTCTTTGCCACTATCATCAGTCCAGTATTACAAAAATTGCTGAATTCCTGCTATCCCTTAAACCTCACTCCTCCTCCTCATGAACGTTATTATGCATGTATTCTCCCCACAGTTTCCATTTACATCTATGTAATTTGCATCCTCCCTTTTCTAAAGATGCCGCTTCCAATTCTTTTAACTCTTTTACAATATTCAATATCCCAAATAAAGTTGGTGTAAACTTTGATAACCATTTTCTAGTGATTGTTTTTTGGCAACCAACAGAATTAAAGTTAAGGCCTTACCATGTCTAGACAATATAGATCCTGTGTCCCAGCTCAAAAAAATTATTTCCTTACTAACAGCCATTTGCTCCCCAGTATCGCTCGTCCAGTCAGGATAAAACAGACAAGCATTCGTGGGCTCTGTTCAAGCACCGTTATTATTTACAAACATGTCAGGATTGAGGCTTAATAACTTTAACTTAGATAAATTTACAAACAAACTAGCTGTTACACTCATACATGCATACACTCTCAAAATGGCACTGAAGCTAGCACGTGCTTGCTATTTCTATGCACCTGCTGTCCTTGAAATGTTTCTTAAAGGTACAACACACATACACTATTCTACATCCTCCCTCTTTGAGAAATGAGTCATGCAATATTGACAACATTGATTGACATGCAATTAGTGCAAATTATTCTTTGACATGCAATTATAGAGAACTAAATACATATAGACAATTATGTCCAGGTTGCTGTGTATTTCACACTAGGTCTGGAAATACGACCAAACAGTGTGACATAGAAATTAGTATTAGGTCTAGCAACTGGGTCTTCCTCTGCTGGATGTTCATCTTGGGGACATCAGGAACATCATTAGGAATGGAAGTAGAAGTTAAGACACCTTCTGCTAACAGGAACATCGTCTGGATTGCCTTGAGATCTAGAGTCTACATCACAGGAACAGTGCTGCAATATTGATTCTGTTACAGGAAGAAGATGTCTGTGATTTCTCCTGTACTCCACACCCTCAGATTCTACAAAATAGGATCTCAGCTCGGGATACATACCTGTTACTTGACCAATCCGGTCGAAACCTTTTGCCTTTTGTATCCTCATTGTCTCTCCTTCTTTCAATGGACGAAGAAATCTGCTTGATTTATCACAGCTGGACTTCTGGAAAGAACACTTCCTGAATAGGTGGGTGTTGATTGCTCTGTTATTCTTAGCTTTAGGCCTCAACAAACTGGAACTGATAGGCAATGTTGTTCTGGTTTGCCTAGACAGAAGTCTCTGAGCAGGCAAGCCAAGTATATCGTCATGAGGTATGTTTCTGAGATTGAGTAAATTCAAAAAAACATCGGTATTGCCACGGTTTGACTTCTCTAATAATTGCTTTGCACTCTGTACTGCACCTTCAGCTAGTCCATTTGACTGTGAATATTCTGGACTACTAGTAGCATGCACAAAGTCCCATTCTTTTGCAAATTTCTGAAAGAACTGACTGGTAAATCAGGTACTGTTGTCAGAAATAACTTGCTGTGGACCACCATGGACTGAGAAATGACATTTCAAATTGGTGATAGCAGTGGACGATAGGTTAGGTAGTAAATCAATTTCAAACCAGTTTAGATAAGAGTCTACCAACACTAAGTAATGCTGATTGTTCCACTCAAATAAATCAGTGGCTGCTGTTGACCAAGGTAGTTCAGGAACTTGACTTAGCTGAAGTGGTTCTTTTTACAAATGCGGTTTTGTACTATTGCATACCGAACAAGAAGAAAGTACTTTATCAATGTCTTTTACTAGCGAAGGCCAAAATACTAGTCTTCTCACCTTTCTTTTGGTAAATTCGGAACCTGGGTGACCATGATGCAAAATCTGGATATATTCACATTGTAAGGAAGCAGGAACAACAATTTTAGGGCCTTTGAAAATAATGCCATCTTCCGTCAACACTTCATCTCTGTAAGAAAAATAAGTTTGCATTTCAGGTGGTACACTAGATTGCTTTGACGGCATTCCAACATTAATGTAGTGGTTGACCTTTTGCAAAATTGGATCAGTCTGTGGATGATCTCTCAGCTCATCAAGTCTCGTGATAGTAAAATTACATACATCCATGATATCAAAGTCAAAATTGTCTGCATTAAGCTATTCTGTTGTATTTCTGGGTGATCTGTGTAAGGTATCAGAAGAGATAAAGAAGTTTGCATTTTGTGTAGACCATTTTGAAGTTGTACTTTTGCAATATGGGCATCATTCTTTGTAATCTCACTGGAGCTGAATGCATAGGCTTGCTTAAAATAATAACTAGAGGTTGATGATCAGTTTCAATCTGAATAGCTTAGGAAAAAAAAGACCCAATACAGGATCTGAATAGCTTAACCATAAATATAATCATGAAATTTTGAACATGCAAATTCTATTGCCAACATGTCTTTCTTAGTTTGAGCATATTGCATTTCAGTTTGGGTAGGAGTTCTAGATGCACAGGCTACTGGTCTGCCTTCTTGAAGAATAACTGCACCAAGACCAAATTCTGAAGCATCACAGGAAAGAGTTACTGATTTATTGACATCATAGTATCTT